>NC_080162.1:136698914-137036039 GCF_950295315.1 Erinaceus europaeus | reverse complement strand
TATTGACCTTGAAGATGAACGTTTTACTTTATTATCCCTTTATTAGAAAAAGTCTCTCTTCTCAATTTGTAACACCTTAAATTCCAGTTACCTTTATAATTATTTTTGTATTCCTATTGTTTCCAGCTCCTTTTTGATAATTTCAAACTGCATTAAACTTTCGACTCAAACATTCACATCATACCAATATTTTGCATTTATTGCCATGATGCTTTCTGGGCACATGTTATGCCCTCCCAGTGTCTACTATATAATTCTTGTGTTATCATTTAACTATATTTTCAGAGTCCTTTAAGGATAGACAGTGTCTACTCTGATAGAATAATATACTGAATTTTAAAGTAGACAATCCTAATACTTGTATCTTTTTCTTTCCCTGTCTTTTGTGAAATGACTTTTTTTTTTTTTTATAGAAAAAGAGAACCAGAAGGATAGAGGGGATGACATCACAACAGTAAGTCCTGGGCTTGAACCTGAGTCATACTCATGACACAGATCTCGCCTTCCTAAGTGAGATATCTTTCCAGTCCTTACAATTTGTATTTAAGCCTTTGATCAGTTTTAAACGTTCATGAGTGGTATTAAGACTGGTGTCCAGTTGTATTTCACGTGTGCCTATGCAGTGAGCCTAGCACTAGTTGTTAAAGATACTATCCTTTTTCCACCCAGTGTTTTTTTTTTTTTTGACTCCTGTGTTAAATGTAGTGAATTGTATATGCAAGGACTGTACTTAACTACTGCACCACCTTCTCAGTCTCAATATTTGAATTGTGATTTCATCAACATTAATTGTGCCAGGATCATTGTTTAACTTCTTTAAGCCTCCATTTTCTCATCTCTAAGAATGAGCAAGAGAAATGAATTTATAGACTTAGGAATGAGCATCTTGGTAGTTTCATGATGCACTTAGCCCTCAAATAATGTTCTTTTCCCACCAGTACTATGAATAGTAGTGTTTCTTAGTAAGTATTTATAAATTTCATTAAAAATACTCTCTAATATCAGACTATTATTTGACAAGCAATTTAAGGATACATAGACATTCTAAACTTAAAAGATTTAAGAGATGTATAACTCTCTGAGGAATATTTATTTTCCTGTATGTAATAATTCCTTGTATTATTTCATCAGCTATATGCTGGGCTTACTTTCACATAGATAAAATGAAATTACTAAAAACAAACCCCTGAAATACCCAAGTTATCATAATGCTAACAAACTTGCCTCATAGCCAACACTGCTGTGGTAGCATTTGTGGAAGGCAGATAATGGCATGATTCCCATGTAATAGCTCCTTATTTAGATAAGATTTAAATTGTGCAGTGAAGTGTGAGAAACTTCACATTGTTATATAGGGGAAATGTCAAGCAGAGCCCCAGAAATGAGATATATGAAAAATGAGAGTAATGGAAATGAAGAATTTATAGTTGAATATTGAGAATCAACAGTATATGAAACCAGGGGAGGCCCTTATTATTGTAAATTGCTAACAAGAAAATCTTCATAGATATGACAGAAATAAAATTGACAGAAATAAAATAGAAGGATTTGCATTTTCTTTAAAATTACTCTCATGTATGTGAAAATGCTTAATAAATGTGTAATATTTGTGAATGTGTATGTGCAAGTGTGTAACCTAAATAATGTTGAAATTATTAATCAATCATGACTCTCATGTAAATAAATTTGCATTTAATACTTAATTTGTCTAGAAAATCATTAAAAGGATATTATAATTTAGTAATGACATATTTATGAATATGAAGTCTGTTTTTGGTCATAGAGATTTTATATCCAACATTTAAATTTAGTATAAAACTTGAAAAAGGTGATTTATACAAATTACCAGGACATTTATGTCAAAGTGTCATATCTCTTTCCTTCAAAAATACTGAATTGTGACCAGCAGTGTAGGTCAGTGTTGGATCCTGAGGCCCTGAATTATATCTTCAACAATAGAACAAAACAACAAAACAAAAAAATAAACAATAACAACAAAAAATAAGCCTGAATTATTTGGAACATATTTTTAAAATATGTATGTATTGGGAATGGCCATTTTACAGAATTCTTGGGGGAATAGTTGAAAAAGTACTCATCATTTGTGTTACTATTGGTAAATAACTCACTTAATTTATTTGAGCTAATAGAGCAAAAACACTCTCTTTTGTCTACAAAGATTTTGATGAAGTTCAATGCTCAATGTTCAACATTCTGGAAAAATTTTTTAAAAATTAATTTTGCTTTTCTAGTAGTACTTAAGAGCACTCATCAGTGTGTATGTAATCAGTGATAATTTATGCTCCACTCCCCCAACAAGGATAAATTGTTTCTCTTCTCACCTAATAAATTTCAACAGCGATTTTTTTTCAGACTTCACTTTAAAGCCAGAAGCCCATGGTAAATCAACTAAATGGCTTAGACAATTCTCTGAGCAATAATTAGTTGAACTAGTTTTATGCAGTGCTGAAAACACAACTGGCTGATACTGAGCCCGTTTTCTTTTCAATTAGCTAAATCTTACTCAAGATGCATGATAAGAAGAGTACACAGTCTAACCTTGGTATTGCCATTTATTATTTGCAGCCGTGCTATAGGAACACGACTGAAACTCAATCACATCACCTCCCTAGACAGAAACAGTGACTTTGGAAAACTTTATATACTCTTTATTCTGACCCTATGTACTTTACTACAGTAGAGAATGCAAGGTAAGATATGGAGAATTCCCACAGAATTTAATTAACTCCTGTGACACTTATGTTTAATTAATTAATTAAAAATTTCTAGGACAGAGAAAATTGAGAGGGGAAGGTAAGATAGTGGAAGGAGAAAGAGAAACATCTGTAGTATTACTTTCCATTAGTGAAACGTTTTCTGTGCAGATAGAGACTAGGGTCTTAAACCTCTGTCCCTGCTCATGATAGCATGTGTGTTCAACCAGATACACCAATAATTAGCCCCATAGTCTTGTTTTACTAAGAAAAAATAGTATTCTATGATGAAATTTGATATCACATGTATGGATTAATAAATTCAAGAATAAGTAAATATCTTTTAGGGAGTTTATAAATCAGGATGCAATGAAGGAGATGGCAAAACTCCCCAGAGACACAAGTTTTCCATGGGAAAGCTATGAGATGTTTAATTCCATATTTCCTCATCCTAAAAATAGATATATGTATATCTATATGAGTATATGTAAATATGTATAACCATATATTATACACTTACCAACACATATCATTAGAGAATACAGAATTCAGTTTTGATTTGAAACTTAAACTATTTAAATGATTTTGCCCTATATAATTCATTAAAAGAAAATTCTTACCCAAAGTGTCTCTGCACTCAAGCTTCCTGTCCCTGAATCTTTAATTCTTTCAGAACAACCAAGAATCAAGATTGAACAGCCCAAAGACTCCAGTGAAGAATCAAAGAAATTCCTAAGAACCCAGCCACAGAAGTGGGATGCAATAAGGGTTTTACCTACTGAACAAGCAAAAAGGGAAGCATGTGGTCAAAATCAATTCTTACTGGTGCCAATATAAAAATATTTAGAAAAAGCAACACAAAGCAAAATAAAGTATCTGCACTTGTAGTGTGTGTTGAGTAATGGAAACATTGAATAGCAGACGATCTAATGGTGATGTTAAAAAGATTTCATTTATATTTTCGAAAAGTAACATCAGAAAATATATCTGTAGATCAAGGTCTTGAGTTCTCAGGAGCCTAATTTTCTTTTAAAAAAGAAAATTAGGACAATCATAATCTCAAGCATGTAACAGTGAAAAATGTGTCTGTTCTATAATATAAAGTTTTTTTAATATTTATTTTATTTATTTATTCCATTTGTTACCCTTGTTGTTTTATTGTTGTAGTTATTATTGTTGTTGTCATTGTTGGATAGGACAGAGAGAAATGGAGAGAGGAGGGGAAGACAGAGAGGGGGAGAGAAAGATAGACACCTGCAGACCTGCTTCACCGCCTGTGAAGCAACTCCCCTGCAGGTGGGGAGCCGGGGCTCCAATCGGGATCCATATGCCGGTCCTTGTGCTTTACGCCGCCTGCACTTAACCCACTGCGCTACAGCCCGATTCCCTAATATAAAGTTTTTTTTTTAATATTTATTTTATTTATTTATTCCCTTTTGTTGCCCTTGTTTTATTGTTGTAGTTATTATTGTTGTTGTCGTTGTTGGATAGGACAGAGAGAAATGGAGAGAGGAGGGGAAGACAGAGAGGAGGAGAGAAAGATAGACACCTGCAGACCTGCTTCACCGCCTGTGGAGCGACTCCCCTGCAGGAGGGGAGCGGGGGTTCGAACCGGGATCCTTATGCCGGTCCTTGTGCTTTGCGCCACCTGCGCTTAACTCGCTACGCTACAGCCCGACTCCCTCATCTCCCATTTTGTTTTGTGAGGGGATATCGATGAATTATTTGGTTGAGAAGCTATATTTTTAAGATTAAGAAATTTTCAGTGGTGGGGGTCAGGCAGTGGTG
The DNA here is from genome assembly GCF_950295315.1 of Erinaceus europaeus. Taxonomy (NCBI): domain Eukaryota; kingdom Metazoa; phylum Chordata; class Mammalia; order Eulipotyphla; family Erinaceidae; genus Erinaceus; species Erinaceus europaeus. The sequence goes on along the minus strand of NC_080162.1, from coordinate 137,031,537 downwards.
CACCGGATTAAGCGTGCCTAGTATGAAGCACAAGGACCTGCTCAAGGATCCCAGTTCCAACCCCAGACTCTCTACCTGCTGGGGTGGGGCGAGGCATTCTTGGGCATTGTAACGTGTCAGGTGTGCTATTGCCCGATCTACACTTCTTTTTAGTTTTTTTAAAATTTAAACTTTAAAAAATTTAATGATCTTTTATTTTATTGGGTAGAGATAGCCAGAAATTGAAAGGAAGGGGGAGCTAGAGAGGGAGAGAGACAGAGGGACACCTGCACTACTGCTTTACCACTTTTGGTGAAGCTTGATAGTAGTTTGATACAAGATTATAAGATGACAATGTAGAGTTCCACACCACATCCACCACCAAAGTTCTGTGACCCCACCTTCCAACCTTTCAAAGGTAGCTACCAAAGTTGAGAGTACACTTATGATCATGCATGAATTATGCCAGTTACAAAGCATTCTGGGAGCACTACAGCACTAAGGGTTGTCTTATAATGCTGAGACAGTGGAGTGGCATCTCTCCCTATCTTTCTGCCTCCATCTAAAATGAAAATTGACTTTAAAAGTTGACCCAGGATCCCTAACATATATTTGAGTCCCCAGCAACAACAACATGTACCAATCAACAAATAAAAATAAAAAGATTGTGATGGAAGTTGAAGGCAGATATAGAAATCATTGCCTTAGTAGAGAAATTGTAATATAAAATATAAATCTTTGCATTGAATGAGATGCAGCAAAAATCAGATAAAAGTATTCTATTAAACCAACAGAATGTACTGAAAAGACATAATAAAACATTAATAAAATAGCACCTAGTTCAGTGGCTCTAAATAAGAGAATGACTACACTTAGATGTCATGTTTGTGTCACATATTTTGGGAAGATGTAAAAGTATAATCCTGTGACAACCATCTTGTAAAACACTGTCTTAATGAAAATAATTAATAGAAAACGTAATGACTTACAGTTTTGCCCACTGGACTAGGACTTGATATTAGAATTAAGAAGGAACAGTTCTCTGGTAGAATTTTGCTTATACTACCATTACACGCTCTCTATTTAGTCATTTAAATTCCCTAAATACAAGAATTTTCCTCTGTTAATCAAGACTTTTTATCAAAGAGTCTGAGCTCAGAACAGAGATGAAATTGTTGCCTAATATATATACTACTTAGCTGTTAAAAAATGACATCTCCTTTGCCTCATCTTGGATGGAGTTTGAAGGAATCATGGTGAGATAAGCTGAGTAAGAATGTTACCAGATGATCTCAAAGATAGGTGGATTGATTTTTTTTCCCCTAGAACATCACTCAAATCCAATTATTGGTGGTGGTTGTGTTGGGAATGAATGTACCAAGGGAACAGAAAGCTGGCTCACAGGATTCCAACATCAGCCAAATATGTGCTAGGGAAATTTTGGGGAAGGATTTATATGGATAGAGAAACTCTGTTTATGATAGGGCATGGTTATTTTAGACTAAGAGTCTACCTCATGATTCTAGATCTCTAGTAGAGAAGAATAAAGGAGGGAGAGGAGGAGGAGGAAAACAAAATAAAAAAAAAGTCAAATAAAAATTTACTTCATCAAATATCATTTGTTAGAATATTATTATTATAATGTTAAATTTGTTTAGAAGCCCTTTGTGTGTATTTAAGAATTTATTAAAGGAATCTAAAAATGAGTAAAATTTCAACAAATCCTTTCCCTTAATTTGGTTAATGTAATATTTTTCCTACAGGTTAAAAACAAAGAAAGAATGCTCATTAGGAGAAAAAATACTGCTTTCATTATTGAAGTTTATACAGAATAGAAATACACACTAAAAAGAATTAAGTTGGATGCAACTTTCACAAGTTAATTTCTACAAATCTTGAAAACCCTCAATAATAAAAGATAGAAGTAACTAAACAATTAGTAAGGTAAAGTAACATTCAGAAACTCATTGAATTTTAAAGACATTTATTTGGGGGTCAGGTGGTAGCACAGCACGTTAATTGCACATGGCTCGAAGTGCAAAGACCTGCTCAAGGATCCTGGTTTAAATCCTTGCTCCCCACCTTGGTGGGGGGCGGGTCGCTTCACAAGTGGTGGAGCAGGTCTGCAGGTCTCTCCTCCACTCTGTCTTCCCCTCCTATCGATTTCTCTCTGTCCTATCTAAGAACAATCACAGCAATAACAACAATGATAAAACAACAAGGGCAACAAAAGGGAAAAAAATAAGAGATTTGTTTGTTGGGTACATTTTTAACTGGAGCACTTGCTTAACTGTTTCTAGGCCAAGGAACTTTTGGTAAGTTGGATGAATAATTTATCTGCTTGATTCGACAAGATTGTCACATCAGAAACCAAAGGGGAAGAGTTTACCAGGTTTGTCAGATTTAGTGATCCATTAAGAACTGGCAATATTATCTGACATAAATGTCTTGTGAATATTGCTGGTACTTGGAGTTTTTTTAATGAACACTTTTTTCCCCTTTTTATCTGGAGTTCCTTTGACTGAAGTAGTTCAGTAATAACATGTAAGATATGGAAATACAGAACCTGAATCATTTGGGATTTGATGGAGCCACAGAATTTTTGGCAATCTTAGTCTAATCTGATGTTCCAAAAGTGTAGATACAGTTGTTGATAAATTAATAGGACAAGTTTTGTCTATGAACTTTACTGTTTGGATAGAAATATTACCTGTGGTTAGCTTGAAAATGACAATGACTGAGTTCTATTTAGATTAAGGATTTCTGCAAGAACGTCTGAACAATATATCAGAAAGTCATCCAAATATATCACATTCAGAGAGTTATCTGATCTTTCCCAGGGTAGGAATCCATGCACTAAACATCTCATTAGCTAATGGGCCACAACATTAAATGTGGCTTATAGGCATCATGAAGTTAGACTTGGCCTGGGTACTGACACAGAGGAATTTGTAGATACCCCAGAGGGTTGTCTTTTACTGGACACAGGATTCTCTTTTGCAGATAAACGAAATGTAAGTGTATGATAATAACATTGACTCAGAAGATTCGGGCTCAGAAGGTAGTTCAGGGTGAGAAGACTGCCTTGTATAAGGATCTAGTTGCAATTCCCAACATCATAAAGAGAAACCCAGTAATATCCCTACCCTCTTGATTCATGACTGTCTTTACCAATAAATAAGTAAAAGTAATAGTAATAAAAAAGAAAGTTCATGCTAAGACTTGTGATTTGATCTCTAATACTGCATTAACAAAACAATAACTATGAATCAGGTTTTTTTTATTTATTTGGGGTACTAGCTCAACTTTCACTTGAGTAATAGTAGTTGAGTGAATACCTATGTTGAAGTAATTTGATTAAAGAAACTAAATACTTAACTTCCAAGTGGAAAGATCTCCTTGGTGTGTCACATAGTTTGGCAATATATCAAGTGAAGGAGAGAGTGAATCTACAATTCCAAATGAAAAGAAATTGCTTCACAGGACTTTTTTTTCAGAAAGCACAATGATTATAAGCAGTTCACATTTTGCATATATACATTGCATTAAACGACATTTATATATGCCAAAATGGTCTCATTGTTCTGTGTGGTTCTGTTATACCAAATTAGCAAACATTCCTGACATACACACATTCCTATTAACATAATATCATGTAAAACAAAGACTACCTGCAGTTAGTTACTGTTAGGTCACAGTGTGTCAAATACTGATGACTAGATAATTTATTATCCAAATTGGGTTACATTTGAAAGGACACTTATCAGTGACAGTTATGATGGAAAATGAATTTTCTTTTCTAGCAGAACATGGTACTCAACAGTCATCATATTTGGAATAGAAGAGACAATAAATGTGCAGAAAATAAAATAAAAAATGTTACACAGCTTCCCTGACACATGGTCATCTAGATTCTATTAGAACAGCATTGTGAAGCTAGATTTGGCTTGGTTACCTGCATCTGTGAGTCAAGCATTCAACTTCATAAGGAATCCATTTCATTGCTATCCAAGTCTTGAAAATATTTTTTTCTTAGGCTATGTTCACCTGAAGTCAGTCATTCTGCAATTCCTTTCCTTTTGCCTTCCTAATTACCAAACTATTTAATAAAGAGTAAACTTCATTCCTTTCTTAGTATTATGTTACCTTTGGACATTTTATTTATTTCAGGCAAAACATTTGTGTGATTTGTTTCTAACTACTGAGAAGAAAAGTCTTTTAGGAAAATCATGGCAGGGCCAGGTGGTGGCACACCTGGTTGAGCACACATGTTCTAATGAGCAAGGACCTGGGTTCAAGAACCTAGGCCCCACCTGCAGGGTGTTTTACAAGCAGTGAAACAGTACTGAAGGTCTCTCTCTCTCTCTCTCTCTCTCTCTCTCTATATATATATATATATATATATATATATATATATATATACTTTCCTCTCTCTATTTTGCTCTGTTTCAATCCAATAAATAAATAAATAAATAAATAAATAAATAAATAAATAAATAAAAGGGGTCTAGCAGAAGCACAACAGGTTAAGCGAACACAGAACTAAGGACAAGACATGTGTAAGGATTCGGGTTCAAGCCCCTGGCTCCCCACCTGTAGGGTTATGCTTCACAAGCACTGAAGCAGGTCTGCAGGTTGTCTTTCTCCCTTCCTCTCTATCTTCCCCTCTTCTTGACTTCTCTCTGCTTTATCTAATAAAATGGAAAGAATAACCACCAGGAGCAGCAGATACTGTAGAGCTGGTACTCAGTCCCGGTGATAAAGTTGGAGGCAAAAATGAATAAGTTAATAAAACATATTTTTAATGACAGAGAAATATATCATGTGAAAAGGATGAAATTTTCTTGCTTTGTGTCAGAGTTAAAAACTAAGTCACATTATTTGTTTTCAAAATGATACAGAGCACAAATGTCTTGATTCATGAGCCGCACATATTGCTAATGACAACTTTTAGTACCCCATCTGTTAGCCCATTATCTGTGCTTTTTCTCATTTATCACTTTTTAATTTACTTTGTGAACAGTCAGAACTGTCACAAGAATTTCAAGAAACTATCCAATAAAATTGTTTTCTAAGAAAATATTCTCTCAAGAAAAAAAAATTCTTTTGCCATCATTATAGAGCCATTGCAAGGTTGTTTGTTTGTTTTTGTTGTGTGTGTGTGTGTGTGTGTGTGTGTGTGTGTGTGTGTGTGTGTGTATACAGGGCCTCATTGCTACATCCTGACTTTCAGAGAGTGAGAGGGAGAGATCCTTCTTTCATTGCTGTGGGCATCTGGTTTGCACACATGGCAAAGCAGTGCTAAAAATATTTTTAATGATGTTATCTTATGTGATCTTTATAAAGTAGGAATGCATTTAAATGAATGTTCTCAGTTATCAGACCTGTGAAAAAGCTTCTGGAATTCACTTTTAAAGTTTGAAATGGCAAGTGGGGTGATGAACTGAAGATATTAATTGAGCTTGTTGGCCCTAGTAGATTTAGAATGGCTTCTTTCAACACCTGCAAAAGTTAAACCCATTCTGATGTGCCATCATTCTTCTATAGGTGATTCTGCCCTTTTGAGTATTTTCTCTTCTTCCAGTTTTGAATTGATTTGAATTCAATTCAGTTGAATTGAATTTTGTAAGTATTATTTAGGTCTTTCTTCCCAGTAGGGTTATTAGTAGGTATTTCCAAAGCAAGGTATTAATCATCAATTATTTATAGATTTTGTCTATTTGAGAGCTTGGTGTTAGTGTGCAAGTTGGGGACATGAATCATATCATAAGAAATTTTATTATGGCAGAAGCTAGATGTTTTGAATTTTTCTTCTCAAATACTTTCACTGTACACCTATAAATTTTAAATTACTCTGGTTTTTAGGTACACATTTTTAGCTCTAAGGCAATAAAGAACTTGAATTTGCTCCTAAGTCAGCAATTGTACTCTAATTGCTGGCATTATGTGAATGCCAATCAGCTAAATCACAGTGGCTCCAAAACATTTTTAGGAGCTGTGTCTGCATAGCATATGGTGTCCTGTACAAAATTGAAGGTTGCTTGCATAAACATAAGCATGTATGTGCACATTCCTTTTTGTGTTGAGATCTGCTCATTTTGTATGGATAATTACCAAACCACATTCCCACTAAATATATTCTCTTACCTTAAACTGGGGGCTTAATTGTGAAAATTAATCCTTTGACAAGATTAAAGTCTTTGAAGGTTTCTTTCTTGATTGCAAAACTTTTTATGGGTCCTGTCTATAAATTGAGTTGTGCTTGATAACTGAGATGATGGATTCTAGAGGCTCAGTTCCTCTGGTATAGCATCACCATTATTATTTTTTCACCATTGTTATTATTTTTAACCAGAATACATATCTGTTCCTAAAATCCAAAACCATGACTTTATGGTGATACTAACTTTTGAGTATGCCAGATCTCTGGACATATTCTTCATGGGAATAGGCTTTCAATGTCAAATATAAGAAGAATGATAGCATTAGCTATTATGTTCCTGTCTATCAAGATAAACTGTGAAATCATTACTAAGTGTCTATGGACATAAAGGAAATATTTTCACATATGAAATATATTAACCAATATGTAGTAGACTTGTTACCTATGTGAAATGTTTTCAGTATGGGAAAGAAATGGCTCTATAAATCCAATCCAAGTTTATGCTTTCTTTATATGTTATTTATGAGGGAGGAAATCACTAACAAGATGAATAATGGTTCCCCAGAACTATCTATGGTGCAAGATTAGCATTTATTAGACAAATCTGCACAAAGACCCTCTACAGAGAACCAGTTTGCCAAGTTATCACTTTGAATCTTAGGTTTAAGTATTTGATGGCCACTTAGTTTATCTTTATGTAATCCCCTCTCTGCTCTGCTGGTGCTGTCTCATGAAATTTAAAACTAAGATTTATTAGAAGTGAAAGTGTTAAAATGCCCACTTGGGGGCTGGGTGGTAGCATACCTAGTAGTGTACACCCATTACAGTGTGTTGGGCCCAGGTTCAAGTCCCTGCTCCCCACCTGTAGTGGGGGGGTCACAAGTAGTGAAGCTATGTGTCAGGCCTCTCTCTCTTTTATAATTATTTTTATTTATTTATTAGGTAGAGACTGAAATAAATTGAGTGGCAAGGGGAAGAAAGAGAGGGAGAGAGATAGAAAGACACCTGCAACCCTGCTTCACCACTAATGAAGCTCTCCCCCTGCAGGTGGGGACCATCAGCTTGAACCTGGGTCCTTGTGCACTATACTATGTGCTTAACCAGGTCTGAGCCCTATCAGGTGTCTGACTTTCTACCTCTTCACCTCCTTCTTTCCTCTCAATTTTTCTTATTCTCTACTTAAAATAAATAAATAAATAAATAAATAAGCACAACATTCAACTAAAATATCCATTCTATCTAAAGCAACAGGTAGTTAATGCACTCCCTACCAAACTCTCTTGGGACTGCAACAAGACAGGACTAGAACAACTTAGAGAACCCACCAAATCACTGGTGAGTGTAAACACGTGTGGCTCGTGGACAGAGAGGAGCCTAAGGAGAGATTCATGGGGTGAAAGCCCATATCTACTTCAGAGCAGCTGGTAACAGTCTGGCAGTTTACGGGTTGAGGTGATACCTTCAGTCTGTTTTACTAACAAAAAGACTGATGAAGAGAACTTGCCTAAGGCTCACCAAATGCAACTGTGAGTCTCCATCACTACTGCCCCTCAGAGGCTGGAACAGCAGCTGGAAGGCCCTGTGCTGACATCTGGGAACAGAAAACTGACCAGGAAACTCTGGAGAAGAGCTATACCTTGGAGAGTCTTTCCACACTATTCTCCTGAAGAACTGGGGAGGCATGGTGAATCACTGCTACAGAACCCACAGAATATAAATGGGACTTGTTTGTAAACTCACAGGGCCAAGTACTTCCAGCTGGAAGAGCAACTGAATTGAGCCTGGAGCTTTGGATCCTCAGCACATGGGAATCTCTGCATATTCATTGTGTTATCTCTCCCACACCCTAATTTATCTCTTGGTCAGGAGTGAGTGATTAAGGAAAGAAGCCTACTTAGAGTTAAAAAGCCCTCAGGCTCCCATAGTCTAGAGGGAAGGAAAAGAACAAAAGTGGTTTTAACAGCCACTGTGTTTCCACTCAGGGATTGAGATGATACTGAAATAACTGTTAATTTCCACAACTGTGAACTCTGAAAGTACCTTACTTATACACAAGTCAATCTAGGCAATAGTGGTCAGTAATTTGAAAAGTACTGAGAGAGGGACCTCATAACATACTATATAAAATGGTTAAACCAAGAAGAAATATTGAAGAAATGAACCAGGACAAAAGTCCAGCTAAAAGCCCCCCCCAGGACTGAAGCATAGAACAATGAGGTCAACTTCCAAATGCTAATTAAGGAATAGTCACAGGAGTGAATAAAAAGTTTGAAATAATTGTTAGCAGAAATGCAGAAACAACAAATAAGATTCTGGAAGAAAACACTATCTCAAGGTAATTAGAGATCTGAAAGCTAAAATAACTGAGCTAAGAACACAACTAGCTGAACAAGTTAAAATAGTATCAGAACAGGGTAACAGAATAGTGGTATTACAGAAAACAACAGAGGAGGGAGACTAGAATATATGAGGCTGAAAGTAGAATTAGCATAATTGAGGATGAATTAGAGAAAACTAAAAAGAAGTGAGAGATCTCAAGAAAAGATTAAGATATACTGAAAATAACAGAGACTTATGAGATGACATCAAAAGAAATAATATATGCATTACTGGCTTAACAGAGGAAGAAAGAGAAGGAGTAGAAGAAAGTATTCTTCTGGACACAGTAGCTGAGACCATCTTTAGTCTAGACAACATAAAAGACATAAAAGTTCAAGAAGTCCAAAGAATGTGGCCTGGGAGGTAGCGCAGTGGATGTTGTAGTAGATTCTCAAGCATGAGGTCCCGAGTTCGATCCCTGGCAGCACATGGAACAGAGTGATGGCTGGCTCTTGCTCTCTCCTCCTGTGTTTCTAATAAATAAATAAATAAATAAATAAATAAATAAATATCTTTTAAAAAGAAAAAGAAGCCCAGAGGGTCCCCAACAGAATTAGCCCAGACTTACAGACACCAAGACACATTGTATTTAGAATGGAAAGGAATAAGGATAAAGAAAGGATCTTGAAGGCTGCAAGAGAAAAAAGAGTCACCTAAAGAGGAAAACCCATAATTGGCAGCATATTTCTCCACAGAAACACTATATAACAGAAGAGAATGGCAAGATATCTATTCAGTGCTCAATGAGAAAGACTTTCAACCAAGACTACTGAATCCAGCTAGACAGTCACTCAGACTAGATGGAGGCATAAAAACCTTCTCAGACAAACAATAAGTGAAAGAATCAACTATCACCAAGTCTGCCTAGAAAGAAGTTCTATAAGGTCTCCTGTTGTCAGACTACCATAAATATGCCATAAATCAGAACACTCTAAGAATGTACAAGAATAGCATTAAAATATCTTCAATATATGATATCAATAAATGTCAATGGCCTGAATTCACCTATTAAAAGACACAGAGTAGGAAGATGGATCAGAAAACACAACCCAACAATATGTTGTCTACAGGAAACCCACATAACTCAGTACGACAGACACAGACTCAAAGTGAATGGATAGAAAAGTATCATTCAAGCCAATGGCCAACAAAAAAGGGCAGGAACAACTATTCTCATATCTGGCATCATGGACTTTAAAATAAATTAAATTTAAAAATATAGAGATGGACATTACTTAATATTCAGAGGATAAGTCAATCAAGAGGACTTAACAATTATTAACATCTATGCACCTAATGAAAGACCATCTAACTCTCACTCTTTGTTGGTGACTGTAAACTGCTGTTACTTTGGGGGAAATGTGGGATTGCTAAAAAAAAAAAAAAAAAGAATAAAAATACTCTATGAGCCAATTACTTCACTTCTGGGCATTTATCTGAAGAACAAGAAAACACACATTTAAAAATAGATATAAACATTTAAGTTCACTGCAGTATTATTTTAGTAGCTGAGGTGGGGAAATGATCCACTGCAGGATGAGTGGATAATAAAGGTATGAATACATGTGTTCATAATATATTAAAAACAAAATAAAAAACATTTTGAACAACTGGAATGGAGACTGAGCAAACAATATCACAATAAATAAGTTAGAAATAGAAAGACACTGTTTTCAAAATAGGCAAACAGACCAGTGGAACAGAACTGAAAGCCCAGAACTAAATCCTCACACCTATGGACATCTAATCTTTGATAAGGGGGCCCAAAGTATTAAATGGAGGGTGGAGGCAATGAATTTCATTTATTTTTTCTTCAATAAATGGTGCTGGGAAAACTGGGTTGAAACATGCAGAAGAATGAAACTAAACCATGTTATCTTACCAGAAACAAAAATCAACTCCAAATGGATCAAGGAACTGGATGTTAGACCAGAAACTATCAAATACTTAGAGGAAAACATTGGTGGAACACTTTCCCACCTAAATCTCAAGTACATCTTTGATAATACAAAACCAACTGCAAGGAAGACTAAAGCAGAAACAACCCAATGGGACCACATCAAATTGAAATGCTTCTGCACAGCCGAAGAAACTATCACACAAACAAAGAGACCCCTCATAGGATGGGAGAAGATCTTCACATGCCATACATCAGAAAAGAGACTAATAACCAAAATATACAAAGAGCTCAGCAAACTTAGCACCAAAAAAGGAAAAGACCCCATCCAAAAATGGGCAGAGTAAATGAATAGAACATTCACTAGAAGAGATCCAAAAGACTAACAAACATATGAAAAATTGTTGCAGGTCATTGACTGTCAGAGAAATACAAATAAAGACAACATTGAGATACTACCTCACCCCTGTGAGAATGGCATACATCAAAAAGGACAGCAGCAACAAATGCCGGAGAAGCTGTGGGGACAGAGGAACACTTTTGCACTGCTGGTGGGAATATAAATTGGTCCAATCCCTGTGGAGAGCAGTCTGGAGAACTCTCACAAGGCTAGGCATGACCTTCCATACGACCCAGTAATCCCTCTCCTAGGGATATACCCCAAGGACTCCATAACACCCAACCAAAAAGAGGTGTGTACTCCTCTTATGTTCATAGCAGCACAATTCATAATATATAGAACCTGGAAGCAATTCAGGTGCCCAACAACAGATGAGTGGCTAAGAAAGTTGTGGTATATATACACAATGGAATACTATGCAGCTATTAAGAACAATGAACTCACCTCCTCTGACCTATCTTGGATGGAGCTAGAAGGAACTATGTTAAGTGAGCTAAATCAGAAAGATAAAAGATAAGTATGGGATTATCCCACTCATAAACAGAAGTTGAGAAAGAATAACAGAAAGGGAAACTCAAAGCAGGATTTGACTGAATTTGGAGTAGGGCACCAAAGTAAAAACCCTGGGTTGAGGTTGAGGGTGGATGTTCAGTTTCATGGGGTGGGAGTGAGGGTGGGAGGGTAGGGGGAGTGGGACACAGTCTTTTGGTGGTGGGAACGGTGTTTATGTACACTACTATCAATTTGTAGTCATATAAATCACTAATTAATATGAGAGAGGAAAAATGGATTGAATGTTTCAAACATTTTACATCACAGACTGAATCTTTTTAATACATATGCAGAGTCTTTAATATGATGACTCTCTTAAAAGCTTAGACCAAGGAGAACAGAAGCAACTGGTGCCCCAGATTACATCAAATTGATGAAGTCTACAGTCAACAATATTTATATAACTTTCCCATATTTGGGAGCTACTCTCTTCCCTTATTCAGCTTTCTGGTCCTTCTGCCAGCCATGATATCACCTCCCCAGACAATAATTAGGATCCACCTGCATATCAGATTTCAGTCTCAGGCAAAAAAATACATATAAAAATAAAACACTAGTATAGCCACAGGCCCTCTGGAATATAACTAAAATATGCCTACTAGCTATCTACAAAGTGGAGGGCCCCCAACTCTTCATCTGTACTATTCCAGCCTTTAGTTCCATGATTGGTTAACAATTTGTTTGGCTTTGCATGTTAACTCTATTTTCAACCACTAGGTTCCAGAGGCTAGCATGATGCGGACCCGACTTCCATGGACAGACAACCCTACCAATGTGTCCTGGAGCTCCCCTTCCCCAGAGCCCTTACCCAATAGGGAAAGAGAAAGACTGGGAGTATGGATCGACCTGTCAATGCCCATGTTTAAGCAGGGAACCGATTACAGAAGCCAGATCTTCCACCTTGAGTCCATACTCCCAGAGGGTTAAAGAATAGGAAAGCTATCAGGGGAGGGGATGGGATACAGAGTTCTGGTGGTGGGAACTGTGTGAAGTTGTATCCCTCTTATCCTATGGTTTAGTCAATGTTTCCTTTTTATAAATAAAAAATTAAATAATAAAAATAAATAAAAATAGTGAAAGCAGACAAAAAAAGAAAAAAGCAAAAGCAAATTCAACTTGAAATATTCTTTTAGGGGGCCAGGCAATAGAGCAGCAAGTTAAGTGTACATGGCACAAAGTGCAAGGACTGGGGTAAGGATCCCGGTTTGAGCTCCCAGCTTCCCACATGCAGCGTGTAACTTCATGGGAGGTGAAGCAAGTCTGCAAGTGTCTTTCTCTCCCCCTCTCTGTCTTCCCCCTCCTCTCTCCATTTCTCTCTGTCCTATCCAACAATAACAGCTATAACAACACTAACAATAAAAACAACAACAAGGGCAACAAAATGGGAAAAATGGCCTCCAGGAGCAGTGAATTCGTAGTGCAGGCACCAAGCCCCAGCGATAACCCTGGAGGCAATATATATATATATATATATATTTTTTTTTCTTTTAAAAGGAGAATATGAGGAGAATGTGTCTCTCTGATCAGCATCAAAATAGGTTCTTTTTTTTTGTGGTTTGCACTATAAGCTAGAGCTTTCCTTATGAAAGACTGCAACTTTTGTCTCAAACATTTCCATGAAGAGAACCGGCCTCCCTGAACAAAATAAGTTATTTAATTTATTGTGGTGTGGCATACAAGTTCCTATCTCTGCTGTGTTGCAAAGCCAGATCACACCATGGTTTTAAAAACATTCTTTAGCATATTTTGTCTGTGAACTCACATAAGCCTTCTAGAAGGAAACACAGCAATATCCATTCAAGGGTTTAGAAATGCTGATACTCCATGAATCAGCAGTTTGAATGTCTGGGACTGATGAGAGAGAGAGAGAGAAAGAGAGGAAGAGAGAGAGAGAGAAAGAGAGTACACTAAGTACCTAAGTACACTGTAACTCTCTGCTGTTTGATTCTGAAATCACTATCTATTCCCTGACAAACATTACTGAATTGCAACAGCATAGCCTCCACCACCCTCTCCCTGTTTCAGAAATTGAAATAAGTAGTGCTTCTATGAAATAAACAATGTCAACCTGAACAGGTAGATCACAAATGCTACAATGCAAAAGGATCCAGGTTCAAGCCCTTGGTCCCTACCTGCAAGGGCACAGCTTCATGAGTAGTGAAGCAGGGCTACATGTCTCTCTCTATCATTCTCCCTCTTTATCTCCACCTTCCCTCTCAAGTTCCCTCTGTCCCTACTCAAAATAAATAACTAAAACAATAAAAGATTTAAAAAGATTGAGATTTATGCATGTAGCTTTTCTTGAAAGGAATTAGGTGAAATTTTAAAAAATGAATAATATTCTCTCTCTATCACCCCTTTCCCTCTCAATTTCTGTCTGTCTTCATACAATAAATAAATAAAGATCATTAAAATTTTTCTAACAAAGTCCCATAATCTAGATATACACCAGTTTCTGTGAGAGAGAGCTTATGTGCACACGTATCTATAAACTACTGCAAAATATATACCTGAAAGCAGAAGTACACTAGAGTTTGCAGTGAGTACCTCCCTAACACTTCCTCTCCACTATTCCAAGCTTGGGATACATGATTGCTCAACAAATTGTTTGGCTTCATATGTTAACTCTCTTTTCAATCACCAGGTTCCAGATGCCACCAGGATGCTGGCTAGGCTTCCCTGGATTGAAGACCCCACCTATGTGTCCTGGAGCTCAGCTTCCCCAGAGACATACCTTACTAGGGAAAGAGAGAGGCAGACTGGGAGTATGGACCGACCAGTCAACGCCCATGTTCAGCGGGGAAGCAATTACAGAAGCCAGACCTTCTACCTTCTGCAACCCTCAATGACCCTGGGTCCATGCTCCCAGAGGGCTAGAGAATGGGAAAGCTACCATGGGAGGGGGTGGGTTATGGGGATTGGGTGGTGGGAATTGTGTAGAGTTGTACCCCTCCTACCTTATGTTTTTGTTTACTAATCCTTTCTTAAATAAAAAATTTAAAAAAATTTTTCTGAAAAATTAGCTCTGGGGATTAATTTCACTTTGAAAGTACTTTTTGTAAAAATAGAGGTAGAGTGTAATATTGAATACTAGTATAACAATTTCTCTGTGTATAATATTAAACATTATCATCAACATATATTGAGTTCCCTTTCTACTTTTGTACCCCCAAAATTATTAGTTTTTATTTATTAATACAGTTGTACTCAGGTAACCACTAGTTGAATTATCTTTTACCTGCTTATGAAAAATTTCTAAGAATCAGTTTTAGAAGTCCCCTTATCCTGCCTTCTATCTTCCTAAGTACACTGTAACTCTGTTGTTTGATTCTGAAATCACTATCTATTCCCTGACAAACATTACTGAATTGCAACAGCACAGCCTCCACCATCCTCTCCCTGTTTCAGAAATTGAAATAAGTAGTGTTTCTATGAAATAAACAATGTCAACCTGAACACCTCAGTCATAGATTGGGGCAAGTTTTCCTGGCACTGTCTCAGTCACACTACAAGTGTGGGCTGGAACTGGGATCCTTGCACAGGTCTTTGAACTATGTGTGCTTAAGCTGGTGCGCTACTGCCCGATCCCTTATCCCACGTTCTTGTCCATAATTATTAAATCAGTAAAACGAAAACAAACAAACAAACAAAATTAACTAACAACCCTAAGAAAGTCTTTGTTTATCACTTCATGTTACTTCCAGTAGTGGTTTCATTTACATGTCTACTGGTTAGCATTCATGGTATAGGAAGATATAGAAAGTTAGAAACAAATATTATCATAATGCAGAATGGTTAGGGTAATTACTAATGGATGTACTTTTTACTGTAAGGTCAAACACAGGACCATTTTTTGGACAAGTTTAATCAACAAAAAACCAAACTCCTGGTGGTCGGGTGACAGCACAGTGGGTTAAGTGCACGTGGTGCAAAGCACAAGGACCGGCTTAAGGAACCCAGTTAGAGCTCCAGGCTCCCCACCTGCAGGGGAGTCGCTTCACAGGTGGTGAAACAGGTCTGCAGGTGTCTATCTTTCTCTCCCCCTCTCTGTCTTCCTCTCCTTGCTCCATTTCTCTCTGTCCTATCCAACAACGAACTACATCAACAACAACAATAATAACCACAACAAGGACAACAAAAGGGTGAAAAAATAGCCTCCAGGAGCAGTGGATTAATGGTGCAGGCACTGAGCCCTAGCAATAACCCTGGAGGCAAAAAAAAAAAAACTGTCATAAAAAATGGAGAGAAGATCTGAATACACACTTGATCAAAAGTATACAGGGGACCAAAACGTATATGAAACATGTTGCTTATTACTTGCTATCAGAGTTAACATAAAATGAGATAATAATGAGTTACACATATACCTGTGAACAGGACTTATATAAAAATGATAAATACAAGTGCTGGTGAGGATATGGAGAAAAAAGGAACACTTTTAAACTACGCATGAAATGGACTATGAATTTTTTATGCTTTTTTAACTTTTGAAGTATTTATTTTAAGGAAAGAGAAATTTGGAAAGAATGATACATAAACAGAGAGAGAAAGAGAGAGACACACTGCACAGCTCTTGTGTTGGGGATTGAACATGGGACCTCAGGCATGAAAGTCTTTTGCATAATCACTATGCTATTTTCCCAACTTAAAGGTTTTTTTTTTCTTTTTTTAAGTTTTAAAAGAGGGCGATACTAGGTTTAGATCTTGAAGAATGACTAGGCACTGGAATTACAACTTTTTCTAAATTCTGAGTGCTTATAAATTGTGAGTAGTGACATGTGGCAATGTAGTCCCATAATTTAGGTCTTACTTAGACCAATGCAAAGGTCAAATTCAGTTCAGGCAAATGAACCATTCTAAAGTGTCATTTTGAATTTCACATATATAACCTTCTTCCAACATGCCATGCAGGAAAAAAAAATTAAGACAATAATTTTACAGCTGTGAAAAATGACAAAAGTCTTCAACATCAAAGTTGTAAGACCCACACAGGCAGAAGATTCTATTTATGAAGCATAAACTTCAGAGCAAGCACTGATAAATGTTGGAGAAATGAACTTAGAATAATTTCATCAATTCATCATAAGGTTCACTTTAGATTACAGGTTCTCGACTTTCTTTTCATTATCATTCCCCTGCGATGGAGTCTTTTTTAGAAATTTTCCCCTAATTGCGTCTTCTTCTCCCCACAAAATCTAAATATGACAGATAATTCTATGTCTGTTTATACTTGACCACAAACCATTGTAACATCTAAGAGTTTTCATCCAGCTAGAAGACATTTCTGTCCCATTGTGGTTTGTAGAGCCCCCATTGAGTATGTGTGATTTAGTTGAAGACATTAGCACAAAAGATTTATCTCTTAGGTTGCTTGGGAGCCAACATGGTTTTACCCGGGGTGGGGCAGGGGGGGTGTTATATTTTGTTTTGATATTTATAGGCCTCAAGCATTTAAATACCAGTGCTAATAGAGATGGTGTTAAATTCTGCAGCAGGATCTCAAGCAGCCATTTAAAACTGATGATTTATTCAGACTCTTTATGTAATCATTATCAATTTCTGAGGAGTAGATCTTTTTTATTTTAACATTTTTTTTCTTTTTTAAAAATATTTTTATTTATTTTATTATTTGGGATAGAAATTCAATAAAGGGTTAGTGAAGGATGAATCCACCCCATCCTGTTCTCTGTATATGAAGAGTGAAATTATCGTAGCTTTCTTTAGTTTCTTAAACCAAACGAGAGATTCACGACCTTCTTTCAGTATACCTACTATGAATATCAAAGAAATATTACTTTTGTATGCCTCAAAAATAGCAACCAATAATTCATTTTGAATAGGCTAATTTAGAAAAAGTTAATTTAAATTTTTCTTATACCCCTTTATTTTATTTCAACATATTAAATCAAAATTTGCAGAAGGGTAGGTGGTGGCACACCTATTTTGAGCCCTTGTTCCCCATCTGCACTAGGGTTGTGAAGCAGGTCTGCAGATCTCTCTCTCTCCTCTCTCTCTCTTCCCTCTCAATTTCTCTCTATCCTATCAAAAAAAAAAAAAAAAAGAGAGAGAGAGAGAGAGAAGGGAAAAATGGCCACCAGGAGAAGTGGATTCATAATGACATCACGAGGCCCCAGGAATAACATTGTTGAAGAAAAAAAAAACTTTTTGGTGATTCACATATGTGACATTAAGAGACATTTAAGACTTGATATACAAATACATTTTATTTTATTTTATTTTATTTTATTTTATTTATTTTATTTTATTTTATTTTATTTTATTTTATTTTATTTTATTTTATTTTATGGATAGAGAGAGAAAGAGTGAGAGATCACAGAACCGAAGAAGTTTCCTTCAACGTGGTGGGGCTGGGCTCAAACCTGGGCTGCACAAATAACAAAACAGCATACTATCCATGTGAACTATTTCACTGACCCTTACATTTTAATTGACTTTTTTTGGTGCCTTGCACACATGAAATTTCATTGCTGTGGGCTGATTTTTTTTTCAGATATGGGGTAGAGGCAGAGAGAGAGAGAGAGAGAGAGAGAGAGAGAGAGAGAGAGAGATTGAGAGAAGGCAGCATAGCACTAGTGTTCTCCCTAGCACTGTGCTACTCTCTCTCTCACGTGATTTGCCTAGGGGTTGGCAGGAGGCTCCTGAAACAGCAGTTGCCACATCCATCAGGTGAAGTGTCTTGCCAGCCCAATAACATATCAATAGTGTTAATGCTATGCCAGATACAGTTCTCGTGTGTGCATGTGCCTGTGTGTGTGCATGCACATGCATGTGTGTTAGTTTATTAAATCCTCACATTAATCCCATAAGATCAAAATTCTTCTGAGGTTATTCTTGAGGTTATGGAAACTGAGGCATGGAATAATTCACTCAGCCAACTAGTGGCTGAGCACAGTTTACGAATTGAAGCTATTGATGTCATTAGTCAGATTATTTTATACTTTTGAACAAACAACATTTTTTAAAAGCAGAGAGGCTGAGAAACAGAGGGGGGAGGGAGGGAGTGAGGAAAGGAGACAGAGAGAGAGAGAAAGAGAGAGAGAGAGAGAGAGAGAGAGAGAGAGAGAAACAGAGAGAGATCATAGCTGGAAGCCAGGAGGCTAGCAGGGCAAAGCGACACACTATCCAAGTGTTATTTAGCTGGTTCACATTCTAATGCTCTTGATCAGTTTAAGTCTTCTAGAGGCTATCACTGAAAACTTATAACAACAACAAAGTAAAAAATAAACATACACACACACAAAAAGATGTGCCAGATACTCTTAAACATACTGAAGCCTTGAGTAAAAAAAAAAAATTATTTGACATTTAGCATTCTTTGATACTAAGGGTTTAGTTTGATTTTTATATTAATCCTCCTACAATTTAAAGCTGTAGCCAAGTATAGGGGAATTTCTATCTCAGATACACCAAATTTATCAATACATAGACTCAGAGTCACAATATACAGACTTCTCAATTAGAACTCGTAACAGGGGGCCCAAGAGTCAAAACACTTCTTGATGATCCTCCTAGCACCACAGCTGGAATCTGGGGACATTTATTTTAGCTTTATCTACTGAGCACCAAGTTTGTTTTTTGTCCTGGCTGTGTGTATATATTATATATGGGGTAAATTCACATTTAAAAAATAAATAAATAATTATGTACTCTGTTCAGGCTTTTTTTCCCCCCTAAAGCAACAACCATTATATATAGTACACTTAATGATAAATTAGTATCAGAAGTTTACAAATAAGGCAATTAAATCAAGTAAAGTAAATCAAGTAAGACAAGTAAATCTTTTGTTCCAAGTTTAGTTGAGATAAAAAGGACCACTGAGACTCAATCCCAGCTCAATACTGGTTGACTGCCTAGTAAGTGCTTCCTAGACCACATGTGTTTGCTCAAGTTCGACTTCCCACCTGCCTTGCAACATCTCTGCTCTCATGTTGAAATTATATTTTCTCAGAAAAATGTCTATTTTTCTCATTCACATTTCCTATTCCTCCTTTCTTTTCTTTTTTGTTTTTTAAAAATATTTTTTAACTTTATGTAATTTGATAGGACAGAGAGAAATTGAGAGGCAAGAGGTATAGGTGTGGAGAGAGAAAGAGACACATACAACACTGCTTTACTACTTGTTAAGCTTTTCCCCTGAAGTACCCAGGGGATTGAACCTGAGACCTTGCACATTAGGTAACATGTGCACTTAAACAGATGTGCCACCACCTAGCTCTAATTCCTTTCTTTTATGCATTTTTATTTATTTATTTATTTATCCCTTTTGTTGCCCTTGTTTTTATTGTAGTAATTATTGTTGTTGTTATTGATGTTATTGTTGTTGGATAGGACAGAGAGAAATGAAGAAGGGAGGGAAAACAGAAAAATTGAGAGAAAGATAGACACCTGCAGACCTGTTACACCGCCTGTGAAATGACTCCCCTGCAGGTGGGGATCAGGGGCTCCAAGTGGGATCCTTATGCTGGTCCTTGTGCTTAGCGCCTCGTGCACTTAACCCACTGCGCTACTGCCTGACTCCCTCTTTTATCCATTTTACAGTTATTATGTGTTCATTCTGTGCTTTTTATTGTAAACAGAGTCAGAAAGAATGTATATATTGCCTTGCTTCTATGAAGCTGAGGATACTAGGAGGGAAAATAGACATAAAGGGATAGTTATTCTAATCAAATATACTTAATTTACTGATTTCACTCGTATTAATATTAAGAAGCAGAAGCATGCGGTATTCATAGAGAAAACAGCCTAGCTTGAGGGCTAGACATAAACATATGACTCAGATAATTATTGAATAATGATTAATAAATGAAAAATAAAAATAAACTGGAAAAAACGAAAAGAATGTGGAGGGGAGAGAGTAGATAATCTATGTAGATTTTAAATGTACAGGAATATGGTGATTTGATAGAGACTATAAATTGTGTTATACAATGCATTAGGGAGAGGAACAAGAAATAGCACTAGAGGAATGAATACAAAACAAAGTGCTGATTACATAGTCCTGATGTTTATAGTGACACTGGTTTGTCTTTAGTGTGTAACAAAGGTAATATAATTAATGATTGGAGTTTATGGCAATTGGAAAGGGGGACCAAAAGGACCAGGCAGTGGCTCACTTGGTTAAGCGCTCACATTATAGTGCACAAGGTTAAAGCCCCTGGTGCCCAACTGCAGGGGAAAAGCTTCACAAATGGTGAAGTAAGGCTGCAGGTGTTTCCCTGTCTCTCTCCCTTGCTATCTCCCCCTCCTCTCTCAACTTCTGGCGGTCTCTATCCAATAATAATTAAGATAAAAATAAAGAAAAGTGGACCAGGAAGGTGACAACATGCCAGGATATTTGAAGGCACCTAGTTCTTACTTTTTTTTTTTTTTTTTTGCTGGAAGCTTCCTCTGCTCCAGAGTGTGGTCAAATCAGAAGATACCATTTTAAAATTCTGAAACTATTTTTTTCTCAGCTTAGAAAACATTTAATTCAGTTCTCAAAGATGAATAGCACTAGACAGCACATATTCCAACTCTCTTGAGACATAAAATCTGCCTTGATTTTGAATTTCAAAAAATATGAAAATATCCAGGATTGAATTAATGTATGCATTTATTTTTCTTTCTCAAGATACCATCTAGTAATTCTTGAGTATAGACTCAATCACTTATTGCTTATTTTAGGAAACAATCTTAATATTCATTCTAGGTCAAGGACTTTTTGTTACATACTCTATTTTTTATTTTTCATTATCTTTATTTACTGAATATAGACAGTCAGAAATCAAGAGGGAAGAGGGAAACAGAGGTGAGGAAAGACAGAGAGACACTAAAGACCTACTTCACCATTTGCAAAGCTTTCCCCCCAGCAGGTGGGGACCAGGGGCTTGAACCCTGGTCCTTGTGTATAGTAATTTTGCACTCTACCAGATGCACCACCACCCACCCCCTATTACATGCTCTTTATAGCTGTTCCGTTGCATAACACAGTTATATATTTGTGTTCTGCTAAGTAAGATTACAATAACATCTCACAGGATTAGAAATTCATGGTGTGAATGTATTCCTACATGTGTAGTCCAATGCTGAGCATAGTTGGTGGTCAATTTTGTTTATGAGTAAACTAATAATGCCAAATTGCTTTATTTGTATCTAGGTTTTTTTTTTTCAGACATACTTAAGTCTGGTGTTACTATTTATACTAAAGTCAGTGTGTGGTTGGGCTGCACATGAAGACGTATTCACAATAGATTCTAGTAGCATTTTTCTAAAGGAGTTAAATAAAAAATAAATCATGGCTTCTTTTAGAATGTCTAAAACATATAATTTGATTAAGAGATCAAAAGCACAGAAGAACTATCCAAGTAATTCTTCTGAATTCCTCTCTTTGTAGAGTCACACATTCATGACCTTAGTTCCTGTTTCTGAATCCTTCTATCAGAAAGATGCCTGCTGTTACAGTTTAGGAAGGGCATAAGCCATGAGGAATTGAGGACAAAACCTTTGGTCCAAATAATAACCTCATCTCATCTGGAAAATCTAATAATATCCTGATTCTGTTCTTGTGTTTGTAAAGACCACCTTAGACATTTTTAGTTATTAGCTGTTCAAAGTTTAAATGCTTCTAAACGGAGTACCAACCACTCAAACATACAAACAAATGTAGACACACACACACACACACACACACACACACACACACCCTTGCTGAAAATGTCTCTCAAGTTTAGCTTCTGTGCCTACCATAAGTCTAATAATTTTGCACTATCCTGTAACCTTTAGTCTCCTCTTAAATAAACATATTCAGGCCTCCAGCAGTAGCTAGTTAAAACTGTTCTGTGGCCACTAGATGAGATGTGTCTGATACTAAAATATTCATGGCATTTGGACTTGTAGCTGTTGTACTATTCTAGAAGGGAATCTTGAAGATGAGTTGACACAGCTCCATCAACAAACATCCTACCGGATGTTTTCTTAAGCATTCTGAGCAAAGTTCAACTGCCCTTTGGTAGAGAACAAACATTTCTTCCTAATTTATAATGTTTGGAGTGATACCAACCAAGAAAAGCTAAGGAGTTCATTAGAGGGAAAAAATGTCCAAATATAACAATATTTGTTTGTCCTTTATTCCATAGAACCATATAGTTATTTTTGAGTATTTTAGCAACCCATTGCTACCCCTTCATGGGGAAGACAGGAAAGTGCTAGACCTATTTTATAGCTATTGTGGAAGTAATAGGGAGATTTTTCTCTTCTGAGAGTAAGAGATTTCTTGAAAGGTTAGTAGGTTGTAATATGTATGAATAATTCCAGTTCACATTTAAAATACAATGAATTAAAGAACGTTCATGTCTGCAGCTCCTAAGTCCCAGGTTCAATCCCTAGCACCATAAGACAGAGCTGAACAGTGCTCTAGTCAGTCTCTCTCTCTCTCTCTCTCTCTCTCTCTCTCTCTCTCTCC
The DNA here is from genome assembly GCF_950295315.1 of Erinaceus europaeus. Classification (NCBI taxonomy): domain Eukaryota; kingdom Metazoa; phylum Chordata; class Mammalia; order Eulipotyphla; family Erinaceidae; genus Erinaceus; species Erinaceus europaeus. The sequence continues at coordinate 137,008,706 of NC_080162.1, read as the reverse complement.
CTTATTAAATAAAAAGAAATTTAAAAAGGCTGAGTGGTGACTCCTCTGGTTGAGCAAACATGTTCCCATGTGCAAAGGCAAGAATTCAGACTCTTGCTTCACACTTGCTGGGTGGAAGAAACCTTCACAAGTGGGTGAAAGAACTGCTACAAGTGTGTCTCTATGTCTCTCTCCCTCTCTATCTCCCCTTCCCCTCTTCATTTCTCTCTGTCATACCATATAAAGAGAGGAAGAGAGAGGGACAAAAGGAAGAGAGAGAGAGAGGTAATTCACAATGTATTGTGGGCTAGGGACAGCATAATGGCTACACAATAGACTTGATGCCTAGAGCTCTGAGGTCCTAGGTTTAAACCCTAGCACCACCATCAGTCAGATCTGAGCAGTTCTCTGGGGTCTTTCTTTCTCTTTCTCTCATTAAAAATAGGTAAGTTATAAAATAAATAAAGTTAAATTTTAAAAAATCCACAATTAATTGTGTTGCTAAAATGTGCCACAAAACAGCAGATTTTAAAGTTACTAATCTAGATGTTGGTTTTCAAAGCAGGTTGTCTTGTTAGATTTGTTTCAAAAGAGGAATGACATATCAATTAAGAAAACTTTGATTACTATGTTACTCATGGATGACATGTAGGCTTCATTTAATTACATTTGCACATTTGTCTACATTTCTTCAGACTACTGAACCATGAAGTGAACTGCATATCATATACGAAAGAATAATTTTTGATTATACTTCCCTTCCCAGCAATATCATTCAAGTAACATAAAACACTTTTCTCAAGTTTAAGCAGTGTTTGGGATTTCCAAAGTATTTAACAGTGGCTAAAGGACTCATATTTTTCATGTTTGTTCTGAAATATTTGCTGATTAAATTCACCACTGGAGAAGCAATACGAGTTAAGTGTCTATAAAGCTTTCTCTGTACATTCTAGTCTGCAGCAGCGAGCACAATGCTGATGACAGATAGACACTGGGCCTCACTGAAAGAAGATTAATATGGGCTTTGGAAAATCGCAGAAGGTACCTTACATTAATACATGTACATCAGGAAGGAACAAGTGTGGGCAAGGCTAGGTGAAAAGGAACACGCAAGTAGAACCTGAACTGGAGTTGTTGTATTGCACCAAAGTAAAAGACTCTGGGGTGGGTTGGGTGGAGAGTACAGGTCCTGGAAAGGGATGACAGAGGGCCTAGTGGGGGTTGCATTGATATGTGGAAAACTGAGAAATGTTATGCATGCACAAACTATTGTAATCGCTGTCAAGTGTAAAACACTAATTCCCCTATAAAGGAAATAAAAAAAAATAAAATGAAATAAAATAAAAAGGAACACTTCTACACTGCTGGTGGGGTTGCTAACTAATTATAACAGTCTGGGGATCATTCAAAACACTAGAAAATGGACCTACACTATGACCCATCAACTTATCTCATGGGGATTTACCTAACCTTGTATTTAATTTCATTAGGAAAAACAAACAAACAAACAAACAAACAAAAAAACAGGATCCAAGCAGTGGCTAACCCGGTTAAGCATACATAGTACTAAGCGCAAGGATCCATGCAAGGATCCTGGTTAGAGGCCCCTGGTTCCCCACCTGTGGGGGGTGAGGGTGAGTTTCATAAGTATCGAAGCAGGTCTGCAGGTGTCCTATCTCTTTTCCTCCCTCTCTAGCTCCCTCTCCTCTCTCAATTTCTCTCTGTCCTATCCAATAAAATGAAAAAAAAAAAAAAAAAAAGGCCACCAGGAACAGTGGATTCATAGTGTTGGCACTGAGCTACAGCAATGACCCTGGAGGGGGGAAAATCACTTTTATGACCACACTTCCTTAGTCACTATAATATTCAAAATATTGCTATCTTGCACCTGGAATTATAACTCACTAAAAAAGGATGGGCAGCCTAGGTTCTAACTCTGGAACCACACCGGAGTATCACAATGCCAAGAGAAGTTCTGGTTTTGTGTTTTTCTCTCCCCACCTCTTTGTTTCTCTCCTTTGTGTTTTTCTAACTCTTTGAATGAAAAAAAAAAGTCATCTTGGGAGTGGTAATGTCAAGCATGTGCAATGTCCCAGTTCTCAGAGAAACACATTTTGATATCTCTGATAAATCCCCTCTTTCTAGTTAATTCTTCAGGTATGTTTTAGCTTTCTTGTTCCTTTGATGTTTAGTATGAGTTCAGCTTTCATTAAAAAATTCCTATTGGGATTTTTACATCAATTTATAGATTAACATAAATAGAACTGAAATTTATGTACTTAAGCTATTGTGTCCTATTTCATAAGCTGGCGGTATCATTTCATTATATAAATCTTCCCTAAGCTTTCTTTGAAGAGATTGATTCATTTCTCCAGAAGTCTTGCATGTTAAATACCAGGTGCTTTATATTTTTAGTTGTCATTATATACAGTTATTTAAAAAAATTGTGTCTTCTATTATCTCTCAGGTAGACAGACACACAGAGGACACCTATGTTAATTTTATATCAATCTTGCAAGATTGTTTGATTGCTTATATTAATTTCTCCATATAGGATGTTGGGATTTTTTTTGTGTGTAGATAACCACATCATTTCTATAAAAGATAATGCTATTCATGCATTATATCCTATTCTTTTGCATTCCTGTTAAACCAGGGATTTTTTAAATTAATATAAAAGACATATTTTGAGATTGTTTTCATAGTAATGCTATTGAAAATATAAAGGTTAGAAGATAGTATTGGGGAGAAAACTTTGAAACACTAACTAGAGCTCAACAGGAAGAATTAACTAGACAATCTACAGGCCAATTATTAGTGCAGAAACTGAATCAGTAACTGGTATTCTTCCAAGAGCAAAAGTTCAGGTCTAGATGACTTTAGAATTTAGTGAATCCTACAACACATCAGAAGAACTAACGTTCATCCTACCAAAACTCCTTCAAAAAATTAAAGTGAGATAAGCCAGAAAGAGAAAGATGAATATGGAATGATCCCATTCATATACAGAAATTGAGAAAGAAGCATAGAAAGAGAAATGAAAAGCAGAATTTGACTAAGTTTGGATTATTTGCACCAACGGAGGAAAAGTAGATTTTTTAAATTGATATTCTGTGTTACTAATACAGCCAGTCTAGCTTGTTCTGATTCTTATTTTCATATCCTATATTTTTTTCCCTTCAAAGTTAGACTTTTGTCTCCTGCAATAGTAACAACAGATTTCATTCAGTATTCTATTTCAGTCTTTGTCATTCAATAAATAGCATTACTTACACGCTTTATAATGTATGTACCATCTCATATTTTAATTTCTGTTAGTCCTGTTTTTATTCTTTCTTGCTCCATTTTTGCATTGTTTAATGTTCTCTTCTGTGACGATTTTATATATTATTTGATAGCTTGAGAGAAATAAAATACATTTCTGTAGTCTTTGTGGAAATACTATAATATTTAAAAATACTTAAATAATCTAATAAAATCTAAAGATAATAAATGTCTTTATTCTAAATAATACAAACTTCTTTGGATGACTCAACTTTAATCACCTACTTCAATGACATGTTACAGTTAGTTTAGTCTTGAGGCCTTAATCCCACAAAGATACCTTATTACTAAATTTCATAAATGCCTAGCCTACTCAGTTGTACTTTTATAAGTGTTTACAATTTTCTTTCATTTTATTCATTTCATATTTAGATCTTTATCTAGTGACATTCCTTAGTAATTACTTTCATGAGAATCATTATGCAATCAAATCTTAGTGGTTCTTCTTTCAAGTTTCGACTGAACTATTTTACTGATGTAAATTTATTTTTGACCAGAGAATCATTTAGCTCTGTCTATTGATGGTACCACAGATTGAACCTTAGGTTTCTTCCACACAATACCTATTTGTTACAATTACATCTTGTGCCCTTGACTTTTACTTCTCCCATTTTAAGGTGTATTTATTGTTATGAAAGACAGAGAATGATACTGTTCACTTTTGTTGTTTACTTCCTCTCTAACTGTTATATTATCTATATGATATTCCCTCTGTGCCACTTAAATTGTCTTTCAGATTTTTATTATTTTTGTCTCTCTGCATTGATAATTTTTCAGATCTTTTTTTTTTAATTCTTCCAATAGTTTTTATCCATACTGGCTAAGCTGTTCATATTATTTGTTATTTCAATGAATTGTGTTTAAATAAAAGCTATCATTGGGCCTTTCTTAAATGTGTTCAGTTTACAGTATGTTTCTATTTGCGATGCTTTCTACATTTCTTCGTTTATTAAATGAAATGTTTTTGTTCTGTATCAGATGACTTCAGTGTGTAAGTCTGAATCAACTGTTCATTGCATCTGTTGATTAAACTAATTGTGATTTGTTTGGTTGTTGTTTTTCACTTTAACTCCTACACACCCCTCCCCCCTCCCTTTTTTTAACTTTATCTAGGGAATTTCTGTTAAGCTTGCTTTTAAGTCCATTTCTCCAAACAGTATTTGTGTTTGTTTTTTTTGAGGCTTTCACTCCTCCATGGTTAGCGTGAAATTCCACACCGAAACCATGTGAGTGTGGGATTGTGGTTAGAAATTCTCAGGAAAATTTTGTTTTTACTTTGTTTTAGTTTTTCACAGTTTATAGCTGAAACCAAAGCAGATATATTTCTCCACTGTCTATTTGATCACTGTCTTTCTCCAGGCTGTACCTTCCCCAATATTACTTCCTTCAATATATCCCCCTTCCCAAATGCATTTCTTGAACCTCACAGCTATTTAAAATGGCACCCTTTTATATGTTAATATTTTTCTCAAGGCCAGGGAATGAATGCAGGGTCTTGTACATAATGCCTCAGAGAGATATTTTTTTATTCACTATTTTGGGAGGGAGGGAGGTGTAAAGGGAAGGAGGAAGAGCTGAAGAGAAACAGAGACAGAGACTTTCATAGAACACAGCACTGCTCTACCATGCATGCAGCTTCCTAGGTGCTATCCATGGATACCATGTGATACTTGGGTTTGAACTAAGGGTTCTGTGATTGGTAACATATGTGCTTTACTGGGTGAGCTCTCTCCCAGACTCCATATAAAAATATCTTCATATTTTATTGTATTTATTTTTATTTGCCACCAAGGTTATTTATTTAATAATTTATTTATGTATCTATTTTTTTTTTGCCATCAGGGTTATCCTCAGGTTTCTATGCACTACAAATCCACCACTCCTGGCAGCCATTTTTTCTCCTTTTTTTTTTCTTCTTTATTTTATAGGGCACAGAGATATTGAGAGGGGGGAGGGGAGATAGAAGAAGAGAGAAAAAGAGACATCTTCGGACCTGCTTCACTGCTTGTGAAGCATCACCCCTGCAGGTACAGAATGGGGCTCAAACATGCATCTTTGTTCATGCTCTTAACTAGGTGCACCACTGGCTAGCCCCCAATACCTTCATATTTTAATGATTTTTTCATATATATTATGTTTTTGTCTTTAGTCATTTATTGCCTGAAACCTTTGCCAGAATAGAAGTGTCAGAGGGCAAACTTTTATTTTATATTGGTTCTCACTGTATCTTTACTTTAGAAGAAACATTGACACAGAGTAGACACTCCATAAGTATTAGCTAAAGAAAATGAATAGTTACACCAAATTATTTTAAAGAGTGATAAAATTCAATTTCTACCAGAGAATAACTTAGTAGCTAACTACAGCGGATATGTGTAAATTACATCATTTTTCACAGTCAGCTAGTCATGGGAACATAAATATATATATTTTTATATATTATTTATTTCCTTTTGTTACCCTTGTTTTATTGTTGTAGTTATTTTTATTGTTGTTATTGATTTCATTGTTGTTGGATAGGACAGAGAGAAATGGAGAGAGGAGACAGAGAGGGGGAGAGAAAGATAGATACCTGCAGACATGCTTCACCACCTATGAAGCAACTCCCTTGCAGGTGGGGATCCTTAGCTATTCTTTGTGTTTTGTGCCATGTGCATTTAACCTGCTGTGCCACCGTCAGACTCCCAAATATTTTTATAATAATCACTACTCTATAGTCGCAATACCTAACTGTATAAAACCTTCACTCAATATTCCATTAAATGCAGACACTTACTGAGGTAATGTTGTTTCTAAAGACTGCATATATTTTAGGTGAACAATTTCATCTCTGTTATGAGTTTAGATCCTTTGATAGTCTTCATTAACAGGAAGATTCTGGTATTTAGAGGATTTAAATGAGTTAATAGAGGAACTGTAATGGTAGTATAAGGAAAAATGGTACCAGAGGACTGTTCCTTTTTAATCCTAATATCAAGTCCTGGTCCAGTGGGAAAAACTGTAAGTCATTACAGTTTTATTAATGTTATTAATTATTTTAATTAACGAAATGCTTTATAAGATGGCTGTCACAGGATTATACTTTTATATCTCCCCAAAATATGTGACACAAACATGCCTTCTAAGTGTATTCATTCTCTTATTTAGAGCCACTGAACTAGATGCTATTTTATTAATGTTTTACTATGTCTTTCAGTACGTTCTGTTGGTTTAATAAAATACTTTTATCTGATTTTTTTCTGTATCTCATTCAATGCAAAGATTTATATTTTACATTACAATTTCTCTGCTAAAGCAATGATTTCTATATCTGGCTTCAACCTCCATCAAAATCTTTTACTTTTACAGGTTGATTGGTGTGTGTTATTGTTGCTGCTGGGGTCTCAAACATATATTAGGGACCCTGGGTCAATTTTTAAAGTTATTTTCATTTTAGATAGAGACAGAAAGATAGGGAGAGATGCCACTGCACTGGCCCAGCATTCTAAGACAACCCTAGTGCTGTAGTGCTCCCAGGTGGCTTTTCGACTTGAATGCCATAATTCACACATGAGAGGTTGGAGGGTGGGGACACAGAACTTTGGTGGTGGGTGTGGTGTGGAACTCTAAATTGTCATATTATAATCTTGTATCAAACTACTATCAAGCTTCACCAAAAGTGGTAAAGCAGTAGTGCAGGTGTCCCTCTGTCTCTCTCCCTCTCTAGCTCCCCCTTCCTCTCAATTTCTGGCTGTCTCTATACAATAATTAAAAGATAAATATTTTGAGAACAAAGAGCAGTAAAGGGAAATAAAAGGCAAAACTTGGAGTGGATATGACATATAGCACCAAAGCAAAGGACTCTGGGGAAAGAGAGAAAGGGACAGGATGAAGGGACACTGGAGTCCTGATGTGTCTCCTAGACAACAATAAAGAGGAGATGAGAGGGTGCACCTATGCGTTAAAGACTAGACAGTAAGCTAATATGTATTTGGTAATGAGTTTGCATGTATTACTTCATTTCAGACATTTATATACAATAAAATCAATTGAATATTTCTGTTGAAGAAAGGCAAGCTGTAACGTCATAAACATTTTTTATTTCAACACTAACATATTTCACATAAAGCTTTCTGAGTATTATGTAATCTACTCTGTATTTACAAATGAACAAGGTCAACGTACTGCTGCGAAAGAAACTCCTGGCTCAAGAAATATTGGCCATCACTTGTGAGGTTGTCATTGGCCCTCAAAAGGAGAGTAGAGGTAGAATATGATATATAAAAAATCTTGGCTTGAACTTGTGGAAATATAAATGGTTTGTTATTTGTACTCACTTTCATATCAGAGTTCAATGGTGAAATCCTCTAAGTCATTAATTACACGTAGGAACTCAAATTTATCAGAACCAATGTGAAACAAACAAACAGCCTCCACCAGTACAACCAGCACTCTTTAAAAATAAATTTCTCGTATTTATTTTGAGAGAAATAGAAAATCCAGAGTACCACTCCATCATTTGTGAGTCAGTAACCAAAGTCAGATCTCACTGGTATATGAGATGTGCTCTACTTGTCCTACCCCTACAGTAAGAATCAGAGTCTTAAAGAAAATGGTGTGTGTGTGGGGGGGGAGGGGTGTGCCTGTGTGTGTGTGTGAATTCTTGTTTATAGGTGCATATAGGATCTCAGACACTTTTTATTATAATTCTGCTATGTGCTGAACTTATTTTCCACTGCCACCACTGTTATCACTGAGGAGCAGTGCCTGTGCTGTGAATCCAGTGATCCTGGTGGTCTTGTTTTTTCTTTTTTCTCTTCCCTCCCTCTTCCCTTCCCTCTCTCTTCCCTTCCCTCCCTCTCTCATTCCTTCCTTTCTCTCACCTCTCCCTTCCTTTTTCTCCTCCCTCTCTCCCATTTTTCTTTGTCTTTATTTTTTTTAAATAGAAACAGAGACAAATGGTGAGGGATGGGAGACAGAGACAGAAAGACACCCATGTAGGGCACCAAAGTAAAAGCTCTGTAGTGTGAGGAGGGTGGACATTCAGCTTCCCAGGGTGGCGGGGGGTGGTGTGGGGACGTGGGTGGGATAGGACACCGTCTTTTGGTGGTGGGAATGGTGTTTATGTACATTCCTATTAAAGTGCAGTCATATAAACCACTATTTAATTAATATGAGAAGAGAAAAATTGATCATATGTCTCGAAATTTTTAAAACACAGACTGAGTCTTTTTAATAATGAATCTTTGATATGTTGACTCTCTCAAAAGCCTAGACCAGGGACAATAGAAGCAATCAGTAGCACAGCTATATACAAGATACTGGGTATTATGCAGCAAACCCTAACAAAGGAACTTTTCAAAGTTAACCCAATTACCAAATAATGTGATGATAACAATAACTATGCATTGTCTTCTTGAACCCTAAGACAGCAGGAACCTCACATATCCACTATAGAGCCTGTATTTCCCCCAGTCCTGGAACCTTAGTGTGGGGCCTACTTTCCTACCTGCTTCTCTCAATTCATACCAAATAATATTGCATCCGCGGACTGAAACCTAATCAATGTAACGATTGCCACCCCAACATGCTTCACTTCAGACTGTGTCCAGAGACTTCAGGTGTGGAATGACAACCCTTCAGCTTCATTACTCGGGTGAGACCTTTCCTTTCATAGTATTCTCTAATTCCATTCCAGGTGGTGCACTCCCCAATAAAGTCCCCAAACCTAGATATAGTCCAGGTCCCCTAAGATAGAGCATATGTTCACACATGCCCATGAACCAGGACAAAATATATACCTGAAAGCAGAAGTACACAAGAGTCTGCAGGGAGTACCCCCCCCCCCAACACTTTATCTGCATTATTCCAGTCTTTAGGCCCGTGATTGTTCAACAATTTGTTTGGCTGTGTATGTTAACTTTCTTTTCAGCCACCAGGTTCCAGATGCCAGCATGATGCGGAGCAGACTTCCCTGGACTGAAGACCCCACCTTCTTCTTCTAGCGTTTGCCCTTCTTCCATAGCCAGTCAACAGCATCAGGTTGAGCCTGACCCCACCAATGTGTCCTGGAGCTCTGCTTCCCCAGAGACCCACCCTACTAGGGAAAGAGAGAGCCAGACTGGGAGTATGGATCAACCAGTCAATGCCCATGTTCAGCAGGAAGCAATTACAGAAGCCAGAGTTTCCACCTTCTGCAACCCACAAGGACCCTGGACCCATGCTCCCAGAGAGATAGAGAATGGGAAAGCTATCAGGGGAGGGGATGGGATATGGTGATCGGGTTGTGGGAATTGTGTGGAGCTGTACCCCTCTTATCCTACAGTTTTGTTTATGTCTCCTTTCTTAAATAAATAATAATAAAAAAGAAAGACACCTATGACTGCTTCACAGCTCCTGAAACACATACCCCTGCAGGTGGGAACCAAATATGGCAATCTTACTGAGCCTGCCCACCAATACCCAGTCCTTGTACTGAGCTTCTTATATGTGCTTAGAATTCTATATACAAATAATGTGCTGTGTGTACATGTTTTTGTGTATAGTAATTTAGAATTTTACCTATAAAATATGTATGTTTCACCTAACAACAGCTGAATCTATTGATCCCTGAATATATAAGGTTGTAAGAGGAATTCATTATTAACATTATGATGTTAAAATGAACAATAGACACAATAGCTTCACTAAAAATGTATTCATTCATCATTGATTAGATCATCAATCCCAGACAAAACATCTGCAAGATTTCAGAACATTCTTCTTTGGCAGAACAGTCTACTCACCCTAGTCTTACTTGATTCATTTTTTGTTTAAATTTTATTTATTTTATAGGACAGAGATAATTTAGAAGGAAGGGGGATATAGAGGGAGAGAGAAAGGGATAGACACACACACACACAGCGCTATTCTATCATGCATGCAGCTTCCTAGGTGCTATCCATGGATAGTAACTGATACTTGAGTTTGAACTAAGGGTTCTGTGATTGGTAACATATGTGGTCTACAGGGTGAGCTCTCTCCCAGATGCCATATAAAATATCTTAATATTTTATGTAATTAATTTTATTATTTAATTTATTTTTTATTTGCCACCAAGGTTGTTTATTTATTTATTTGTCTATTTTTATTGACACCAGGGTTATCCTTGGGTTTTGGTGCAAAATTTGGTATAAATCCACAACTCCTGGCAGCCATTTTTTCCTTTTTTTTTTCTTCTTTATTTTATAGGGCACACAGATACTGAGAGGGGAAGGGGAGATAGAAGGGGAGGAGGAGGGGGAGGGGAGGGGGGAGAGGGAAACAGAGAGGAGGAGAGAGAGAGAGAGAGATACAGCACTGCTTCACTACTAATGAAGTTTCCCCCTACAGATGCAACTGGGGGCTTGAACCTGGGTCCTTGAACACTGGAATGTGTGTGTGCTTAACCAGGTTCGCCACCTCCTGACCTGATTTCTCACTGAGGAGTTTTTCAACCCTTCCTGCCTACCATGCTCTCCTTTGCATGGGCTTCCCTTCTCCTGTCCCTCATGGAAGCTGTTGATTTTCGGGGAAGACCTCTTCCCACGCCCTCACCATCATCTTCCAGGGTGTCTTTTCACATCTCATATCACCTCCTAGATTCCTATTCCTCTTTGTCCCTTGGCTGGAGATATTCATCATGGAGTCCCAATTGTTTTTATTCTTCCCTGGATGGAAGCAGAGGGCTCAAATACAAAGAGAATTGGTTAAGTAGAAAGGAAATATCTAATTAGAAAGCTATTACAAGTATTCTATCAGTTCTACATCTCTGCAGACCAAGTGTTGATAGATGTTGGCACAAGGAAGTTCTCCTCCTGCAGGATACCTGTGGATTATTTCACCATCTTCTACGTTGTTTTCCAATGCATTAATTAAGGTCTTTTATTGCCCATACTTTTGTTTCCCCCTGTGATATGCAATTTAATTTTTACAAATAATTTTGTGGGCAAGGGAGGGGATAATGGTTTACAATACAATTTTTGACACATGGATATAAATTCTTATTTCCCTGTGACAGGAGTCTGCAAAATACCCTCACTCCCAACAACTAAGGTCACTTTCCACCATCATGCACCAGGAACCCAATACCCCTTGCCTTCCCTTCATTGCCCAGAGTCTTTTGCTTTGGTGCAAATATACCACACCAAGTTCAAGTTTTGCTTTATGTTTTCCCTTATTGTCCTTGTTTCTTAAGTCTACCTCTAAGTGAGATAATCTTGTATTTATCCTCTTTTGGAATTAACCTGAAGGAATCATGTTAAATGATATAAGCCAGAAAGAGAAGGATGAATATGGGATGATCTCACTCATAGACAGAAATTGCAAAGAATAGAAGGGAGAAAACAGAACTTGGACTTAAGTTGGTATATTACACCAAAGAAGACTCTGGAATGGAGGGAAGATTCAGTTCCTATATCATGATATCAGAAGAGGACCTAGAGGGGGTTAGATTGTTATGTGGAAAACTGTGAAATGTTACATATGTACAAACTACTGCATTTCACTGTGGACTGTAAACCATTAATACCCCTCATTAAAAAAAATGATTCCTTCAAGTTCCATTCAAGTTGAGGCAAAGGAAGTATCTGAATCATTTTTAATATCTCCATAGTACTCCATTATGTATATGTATCACAACTTTCTTAACCACTCATCTGCTGTTGGGCATTTGTGTTGCTTCTGAAGTTGGGCTATTACAAATTGTGCTGTATTTAGATAGTTCATTTATGATTTTCCCAACTTCATCTGTCATGGATATCGTGATGCAGTCAAATCCATTTTCAGCAATTGGGCAAATCAAAAGTACAAAATATCTTGGGTAGGTTATTTACTGAAATCATTGGCTTAAAAGGAAGTTGAGAAAGTAGACCTTGCTAAACAAAAGGGAAGGGGGAGTGTTTCAGGTGTTGACATTTTCCCTGTACTTTCTTGAGCAAATAATGTATGTGTGTGGCTAGCAAGGAGCTTGGAGCTTTGGAAAGAAAGTGCATTGGGGTAGACTTCCAGTTGGTTGAGTAAATAACTGTTCCCTCTACACCTGCTCAGCTTAGTGGACATTTTCCCATGTTTTTTGCTCTTTACTGTCCTCTGAAGTTGAGATCCAGGACCTAAATATTTGATGGTTGATGTGTGTGGTCATTTGAAATATTCTTGGACTTGTCTCATCTGTTTTTGGCTAAGTTTAGGTAGAAAGCTAAGCTTAAAATTATGAGGGAAAGTAATACAAGCTCCAGCTTTAAATGTTCTTTGGAGATTTCATAAATAGACGTTTATATGGATTTTCTGTATTGATAGAAATAGATTTTAAATGTAAATGAGAAAATGACCAAAATCATCACTGTTTATGGGAATTGAGGCTATTTTTATATGAACTTTAGAACATACTCTGGAGTAATAGCTAATCTTCCTAATAATATATTGGAGTGCAGTTATGTAATTCAAGAGATGTCTTAAAAGATAAAAGCCAAGACCATCAACATGGATCACTTGGGAGGATGCCTGCTTTACTATGATGTAACCCATGTTCAAGGCTGGCCCAACTGCACTGGGGGAAGCTTCAGCACTGATGTGTTTCTCTGTATCTCTACCTGAAAACATCACCATGGAGTAGTGAAGCCATAAAAATGACTAAAAATGAAAAGCATATTTTTAATGTAGGTTTTTTTTCTAGTATGGTTATTTGGGGGTTTGGCATCTGCATGATGATGTCACTACTCAAGTGGCCAATATTATTTTTATTTCTCTTTTGAAGAAAGAGAGAAAGAGAGAGATATATAGAGTCAGAGATAAAGAGACACCTGCAGCACATCTCCACTACTAAGATTTCTACCTTGCAAGTGAGGACTGGGGGCTTGAACCTGGGTCCTCCAGGTATGCTACTATCCAGCCTTATAATAACATACTACAATGCATAATACTTAAGGAATTTCTTTTTTAATGTTATCACAAACTTTTATTGATTTTTGAATTAAACTTATTCATTATTTATTGAATAGACAGGAATCAAGAGCCAAAGGAGAAATAGAGAGAGACAGAGAGAGAGAGATGCCTGTAGATCTGCTTCATTATGTATGAGGCTTTTCGCCTGCAAGTGGGGACAAGAGAATTGAACCTTGGTTCTTATACATTGTAACATGTGAGTTCAACCAGGCTTACTACCACCCAGTCTAAAGAATGTTATTTTTTTAATCTAAAAGTATATACACTTTTTTGAATCTAATATATATATATATATTTTCAACATACTCTATGCTACACCTGAGAAAAATGGGTCGATATTGGGGCAGCTTGGAATGTTCCTACTCATGATCACATAATGTGAGCTCAGATCTACAGGGATGTAGACGTCACATAGGATCCTAAGCTGAATATGGGCCCCAGTCACAGCAAATCGATGGGGTTTACAGTCAACAATATTTATACCCTTTCCCCATATTAGGGAGCTACTCTCTTCTCTTATCCAGCTTTCTGCCCCTTTTCTAGCCATGACATCACCTCCCCAGACAATAACTTGGATCCACCTGCATATCAGATTTCAGGCTCAGAGAGAAAAAAAAAAACCTAGTATAGCTACAGGCCCTTTGAAATATAACTAAAATATGCCTACTAGCTATCTACAAAATGGAGGACCCCCCCAACACTTCATCTGCACTATTCCAGCCTTTAGGTCCATGGTTATTCAACAATTTGTCTGGCTTTGTATGTTAACTATTCAGCCACCAGATGTTAGCATGATGCCAACCAGACTTCCCTGGACAAACAACCCCACCAATGTGTCCTGGAGCTCCACTTCCCCTGAGCCCCACCCTACTAGGGAAAGAGAGAGGCAGGCTGGGAGTATGGATTGACCAGTCAATGCCCAGGTTCAGCAGGGATGCAATTACAGAAATCAGACCTTCCACCTTCTGCATCCCACAGTGGCCTTTATCCCAGAGGGATAAAGAATAGGAAAGCTATCAGGGGAGGGGATGGGATATGGAGATCTGGTAGTGGGAACTGTGTAGAGTTGTACCCCTCATATCCTATGGTTTTGTTAATATCTCCTTTTTTAAATAAATTAAAAAATGAATCTAGTATAGTAATAGATTTTTAATGTTCTATTTACTTACTAATGAGAAAGATAGGAGGATAGAGAGAAAGAACCAGATATCACTCTGGCACATGTGCTGCCAGGAAAGTCCAATGTTTTATCTACTGTACCACCTCCTGGACCACTAGGATATTAGTCTTCATACTGATTATCACTGAGATAAATATTTAAGAACATGTTCAGTTGAAAACAGTAAGTAATAAAAGAAACACATGCTTCCCTAAAATGTTTGGGATTAGTGTCTTTAAACATCCCTGCTGCCATGTTTCATTTGAGGCTCTAAAAATTGAGTGCATTCAATATTAATAAAAGGAGATGCCTAAAGTTATAGACTGAATTATTTAAACCATGGGATACTTAAAATATGCAAAATTGTGTGCCTTGACATGAGAGCCATTAGAATAATACTTAGCACTATTCATACATGTTAATTATTCACAATCAATTGGTAAATAAACTTTGGGAATTCTGCATTAAGCAATTTTAAACAGGATTCTTTATTGAAAACACTGCAATATGCTAAGGCAACTCATAGCACCAGACAGTATTCAGGCAATAAATATTTATCTAGTTCCTACTGTGTGCCAGAAGCAGCACTACATTATGCTCATAGAACCATCAACAAATCAGACATGATTTCCCCTCACTGTGTCTTCCAAAGCCACGGGAAAAAAGAGATCAAACAAATAAAGACATAAATATTTTTATCACAGTCTATTACAGTATGTTATGAGGAGAAAGAGTAAGATGTATAAGATGAACAAAAAGTACAAATTTATTAGAGAATGAATTTAGGAAAGATTTCCCACAAGAAGTGTTAGTTATAAAATAAGAATTAGCCAGATAAAAAGCATTCCAGTCAAGGGAATAATAATAATAATACAAAATCCTGGGGCAGTAGAATTTGTTCTGGAGGAGGAAAGAAAAAGACACTGCAGTTGGGTTATGGCAATTACCAGTCCCAAGATGAAACAGAAGAAACAAGGTAGGTTTAAGTAATGTAGAAAATAGAGGCATATGCAAACTCATTGATATATATTTTTTTCCTCCAGGGTTATTGCTGGGGCTCAGTGCCTGCACCATGAATCCACTGCTCCTGGAGGCCATTTTACCCCCTTTTTGTTGCCCTTGTTGTGGTTATTATTGTTGTTGTTGATGTCGTTCATTGTTGGATAGGACAGAGAGAAATGGAGAGAGGAGGGTAAGACAGAGAGGGGGAGAGAAAAATAGACACCTGCAGACCTGCTTCACCGCCTGTGAAGTGACTTCCTTGCAGGCGGGGAGCTGGGGGCTCAAATGGGGATCCTTATGCTGGTCCTTGTGCTTTTTGCCACTTACTCTTAACCTGCTGAGCTACCACCCAAACCCCTACTCATTGATATTTTATGTGGAAAGAGATTTAATGAGGGAACTAGTGTTAAAATATCATATTGCTAGAATATATATGTATGGCACAGGTGATGGCACATTCAGTTAAGTACACATGTTACAGTGCTCAAGGATCTGGTTCAGTTGAAGGATGTGTTGCTTTCTCTTTCCCTATCTACCCCTTTCACCTTAGTTTCTCTCTGTCTGTATCCAATAAATGAATAAATAAATTTAAAATATAAAGGAGATACTTTCCTCAGCTTCCTTTCTTTAAAATGTGTGTGTGTGTCTGTGTGTATAATATTAAATTTAATATTTCCCAGCCATACTTGACTGCAGGAAGATTTTGAAGAGAAGCTTCCAGTGGGCAGTATCTTTGGTAAACATATTATATATGTTTTTAGCATTTCTAATCTAATAAAATGTTGGTATGCATGAGACCCCTTCTGTTTCATTTGCTTTAAATCCCCCCTGCTTAACACTATTCTATTTACATAACCACTTCATTCTATTTACATAACTGCTGTTAACAAGCACCTCCCTCCAGGGCATTGGTTCAATCCCCACTGTTTCATGATATGTTTTTGCTCCACCCCCCCTCCTTGTCACACCCTGATCCCTTCTTTGTCACACCCTGATTTTCACCAGTCACTTTTCTTTCCACCCTACTTGGGAAGTATATATAAAGACAGCATTGTGAGTTTTGGAGTACTTTACCTTGAGTTTAGCTTAGCTCGGCTTAGATTGTGCTGCGTCCTGCATGAATAAAGAGATACTGTGTACAGCTCAAGCATGAGTCCCTGGTCGTCTGTTACCCGCCCGTGAAGCCAGCCCAGCGAAAACAACATAGCCCGCACAAAACAACAATAAAAGAGAGTGTTTCAGTTAGAACTCCTCTAGTTGTAAACTACAGAGGCAGTAAAAGTCTTTATCCATTTTTTTTAATGGATTAGAAACATTTAGAAGGTCACCAAGATAGATCTGGGAAGCAATTGGTTTTTTTAAATTAATTAATTAATTAATTTTCCCTTTTTGTTTCCCTTACTTTATTGTTGTAGTTATTGTTGTTTTTATTAATATCGTTGCTGTATAGGACAGAGAGAAATGGAGAGAGGAGAGGAAGACAGAGAGGGGAAGAGAAAGATAGACACCTGCAGACCTGCTTCACCCTTGTGAAGTGACTCCCCTGCAGGTGGGGAGCCTGGGGCTCAAACCGGGATCCTTATGCTGGCCCTTGTGCTTTGCTCCATGTGAGCTTAACCTGCTGTGCTACCGCCAGACCCCCTATGAAGCAACTGTTATGGAGACTCAGTTTTCTCTTTAACCACCAGACTTATCACTGTTTTGGTTTTATTCTGGAAGCTCAAACTTGTGCCTCTAGAACCCCTAAGATTTTCTATTGTGGGCAGGTGGTCTAAATCATCTTCTCACATATTCTCAGACTGATTGCCAGTGAGTAAGAGAAGCCTTGGTCACAACAGATCCAGAAAAACTCTATTTCCCCATGTTACTTCCTCCTGAGGATCTTATCTAGGAGCCCATCAATCAGCTCAAGGTAACCAAATATGTTGCTAGGATTAGTCTCAGGTATACAACAACTTTGAGTATTTGCATTTGTAAATATAAATCTATGAAGATTACTCGAAGAAAATAAAACCGGGAGCAAGGCGGCAGTGCACCCAATTAAGAACACACAGTACTAAGCACAAGGACCTGCATAAAAGATCCAGCTTTGATCCAACACCCCCAACCTGCCAGGGTGGGGATGCTTCACAAGTTGTGAAGCAGGTCTGCAGGTCTACAATTGTCTCTTTCTCTCTCCCTCTCTATCTCCTTCCTCCCTTCTCAATTTCTCTGTCTTACCCAATAAAATGGAAACAAAAAATGGCTGCCAGGAGCAGTGGATTCATAGTGCAAGCACCAAGCTCCAGTGATAACCCCAGAAACAAATAAATAAATATCTGAGGAGGCAGAAACGTTTCAGTCCAGATTTGTGTGTGTACAATGCCACATGCAGGTACAATTCTCTTGCTTTTCCCTATTATTTTTTTTAGTTCTGATAGACACTGAGAGAGAGAGAGAGAGAGAGAGAGAGAGAGAGAGGAGATGGTGGGTGGCCTGCTCCACTCCATCATCTGTGGAGTTACCCTTGACATTTTGTAATGCTCCCATGTGGCTCAAACCTGAGGTCTTGTACTTAGAGAGGCAGCATACTCTACAGAATTAGCTATCTCCTCAATGCAATGCAGATTTGTTTTATAATTTTGCTGTTTTAAATTACAGGTATGTTTAGAGTAATCATGTTGTATTTCCTATAGAAGGCATGGTAAAGAAATACAATAAAAGGGGACCAGGCAGTGGCGCACCTGGTAAAGTGCACACACTACAGTGCACAGGACCTGGGTTCAAGCCCCTAGTCCCCACCTGCAGGGGAAAAGCTTCACAAGTGGTGAAGCAGGGCTTCAAGTTTCTTTCTGTCTCTCTCCCTCTCTATCTATCCTCTCTCAATTTCTCTCTGTCTCTACCCAATAATAAAGAAATAAATATAAAAATAAAAACTAACATTAAAAAAGAAATGCAATAAAAAATTTAAATACAAAACAATGTGCTCTTTGTTCCTCCTAGGTAGTTATAAGAAAATTATGGATCAACTAAATAGTTCAGTTATTACTGTAAGTCAGTTCTATCTCTGACTCTTTCTCTGGTCCTCTGCAGTTATATAAAATAGTAGTCTACCTACACGAATGAGTCACTAAACAATGATGATA
This sequence comes from Erinaceus europaeus, assembly GCF_950295315.1. Classification (NCBI taxonomy): domain Eukaryota; kingdom Metazoa; phylum Chordata; class Mammalia; order Eulipotyphla; family Erinaceidae; genus Erinaceus; species Erinaceus europaeus. Next base: position 136,990,178 of record NC_080162.1, on the reverse strand, counting down.
TATGTTTCTCTCTTAAGTTATTGTCTTTAATCTTTTCATTGTGCTTTATTTCTCACTTCTATGTGTGTAAAAGTGCATGCATTTATAAAACTTTAAAAACGTAAATTTTAGGATGTTAAAGATAATGTTATAAGCTTGAGTCTGTAAAATATTCTCTAGGAGACTTTTAAGGTAGAGATAAATCTTAGAATTTATAAGAGGCAATGAGTCAAACTCTTGAGCACATAAAAACATAGAAGTACAAGAGTGGAAAAGGCTATTCTCTGAGCAGATAATAGGAGCAATGTGAGCAAAATAGACAGAAAGACTGTGAACCCTGCATAAATCCTACGGGTCAAGAAGAATCTATGAACCCTACAACATCAGCTAGCAATGTGTTTTAGTCTTAGCGTGGTTAACATTTCTGGTCATTTATGGTTTCTTTATTTTTCTCTTTCTCATTTCAAGGACATTATCTAAAAATAGTTGAGGCCTTAGCTGGCAGAGATTATTAAGGGTTTTATGGATGAAATGAGACTTTAGGGGAAATAATTTTTATTATTTATTTGTTTACTTATTTATATGAATCCAGTCACTGTTTAACTCTGACTTGTGGTGGTGCCTGGGATAGAAGCTAGGATCTGTGGTGCCTCAGGCATGAGAGCCTGTTACCATAAACTGCTAGACTATCTCTCTAGCCCTGGGAGGAATACTTCTAAAGGGGGCTTCAGCAACAGACACTTGAGTATTTCTGGAGGAAGTCAAATAGGAGGGAAAATACTTGGCGAATGAAATTTTACTGTTTTTATACATTCTCAAAATCACATTCTAGCAAAGTTCTTAAGGATTATCAGACTAGAAGCTGATGCCAGATTATTCTTTACATTTTCTTTAATCTAATATACTTTAATCTAATTTAATCTTGCTAGTGCTAGATTGTATTTCATAATTTAATCTAGTTCATGTTAGATTATATTTTTGTATTTTATTTCTCATCCTAAGGAAAAAAAAACAGAACTAGATTTACAATTGGTCATGAAGAGAAAGGCAGGTATATAATTTTTTCCACTTTCAAATTGGGTATAAAAGTATAAAAGTTTGAAAGAACTTTTATAAGCAAAGTTAGGTGTAAATGTATATTTTTAACTTAATAGTCACTGGGTACTATACACAATTAAATGTCATCTTGGGATATCTCTTTTTCGGCTATATACTCTTCTAAGAATGAAAATGTCTTTATTACTAAATACCAGTGGCTTTAGTCTCTGTAATAAAAGGAATTAGTAGTGGTCCAAGAGGTGATGCAGTGATAAAGCTTTGGACTCTCAAGCATGAGGTCCTGAGTTAAATCCCCGGCAGCACATGTGCCAGAGTGATGTCTGGTTCTTTCTCTCTCCTCCTATCTTCCTCATTAATAAAATTAATAAAATTAATAAAATCATATATATATATGAAAAGGAATTAGTAAATAGATAATTTCTGGGGCCAGGTGGTAGCACATCTGGATCAGCTCACATGTTACATTGCACAAAAACCCAGGTTCAAGTCCCCAGATCCTACTTGGTGAGGGAAAGTTTCACAAGTGGTGAAACAAATTCTGCAGGTGTATCTTTGTCTCTATTCCTCTCTATCAAATCAAATCAAATAAATAAATAAATAAAATGTTTTAAATACTTTTTAATATCTTTATTTATTATTGAATAGAGATAGTCAGAAATCAAGAGGGAAGGGGAAGATAGAGAGTGAGAGAGATAGAGAGACACCTACAGACTTGCTTCACCACTCATGAAGCTTCCCCCTGAAGGTGGGGAAAATGTTTTTTAAATGAGAAAAGAAATGTCACCAAAATATATCTAATTGTTATATGACTTTGAAGAAAAGTGACTATCTTTGGAAACCATGCAAAAACCTCATAATATCCATGATATGCAGTTAATAATGCTTTTAATAGATTAACATCTATGAATATTAATTCAAGTCACATATATGAAAACAATGCACTATTTTTGAGTAAGTCCTAGAAAGTGAATTATGATGCACTATAAAAGAATGTTTACATCTATGCAAGCTTAGTTATTTAAATTGTGCTAAGGTGATGTATTCGTGTAAAGACAATTTTGAAGAGATACTACCCTATTAAGGCCCTAATGATGCCAGGTACTATATAAATCCTCATATTATGAAGCTTACACTATATGAAAAAAATTAAAGGGGATTTTCTTGCTAGATTAATACCTGAATTTAGTACTTAAGTAGCATGTAGTATTTACCTTTACTGAGTTTTAAGTAACAAACAGGTATTATAGGTAGGTAAGGCACAGGAATTGATGTCTAGACATATATGCATTGTAAAATGATCACTACAATTAAGTCACTACAATTAGCATAGCCACTACATCAAGTAGGTACTATTTTCTTTAACATGTCTCTGTCTCTGTGTGGCAGATAATATGTAAAATCTACACATATAGAAAAAATAAATTTGACACCTTATTGTTAACTATAGTCATTAAGTAGTATATTTAAATAGAAGGTAACTTCAATGTTTTGTTTAGTGTCACATTTTTATATGAAAGCATATGTGAGGATTTTTATTTGTCCCTTTCATTAAAAAAATGAATTGCTAGTCGGGCGGTAGCGCAGCGGGTTAAGTGCACGTGGTGCAAAGCGCAAGGACCCGGGATATGATCCCAGTTCAAGCCCCAGGCTCCCCACCTGAGGGGAAGTCGCTTCACAAGCAGTGAAGCAGGTCTACAGGTGTCTTTCTCTCCTACTCTCTGTCTTCCCCTCCCCTCTCCATTTCTCTCTGTCCTATCCAACAACAAAGACATCAGCAACAACAATAATTACAACAATAAAAAGGGCAACAAAAGATAAAATAAATAAAAAAAAGAATTGCAAGGCATAATGAATAGAATTGATCAATAAACTGGCAAATTCATATGAAAAAAAAGCTCAACAATTCTGATTTCTCTCTCTCTTGCTCTCTCTTTAGTGGAGTGCCTAAGACCTTGCATATGTTTGGTGCTGCTGAAAGATCTCCTCTGCTCAATTTTGATTCCCTGTTTCTCAGAAGCAGTGAGAGAGGCAGAGAGAAAGAGACATTCAAGCATCACTTCACCATCCATGGAATTCGGAAACCTGTTTCAGTCCTTAGTTCTCTCAGTGGTGTTCCCATGTAGTGTTGGGGATTTGAACGTAGGATCTCATATAAAAATACATGTGCTCTTCTACTGAGACACCTTCTGATCCCTGATTTTCTCTCTGAATTTATAAAGAGTACTATGGGTAATTTCTTTCTTAGAGACTATTTTCCAGGTGGCTGCCAGCAATTTCAAACTACAGCTTGATTTCTCAGCATGCTATTCAATGATTCCAGCTAACATCCTAAAATCATGTCACCTTGCTGCTGACTGATACACATGCATATTGCTGACATGAAGTCTTCAGTGCACTGACGGGCCATACTGTGGCTAAATGCTGCCACTGGCTCGCGGGTGCCCACACAGATTTTATAGAACTTCATGAACTTGAGAATAGAAGGTGCTACTCTTAAAACATTAGAGTGCTATTTTAAGAATCCATAAATAATAGATGTGAATTATATATGAGAGGAAGAAAAATATACAGCTATTATGTCAAAAGGGAGTATATATAAAATATAAACATATAATCATGGAGTTCAGCACAACATGGCATAGTCCTGAAAATATTTGACATTAGGCAGTAATTATAGAGTAATCTTTATTTTTTTTCAAGTACATAATTTTTAGGCTTATTTGGACAGTCACCAAAAAGTAGATGAAAGAATTTTCCATTAGACCCTCTATATAAGTATTCAATTACTTTTTTTTTCAGGAATCCATGAACCCTTTCCATACAGGAATGAGCAAAAAGGAGCAATTTACTTCAGAGTTACAGGCATATTTATATATCTCAGAATGTCATCCAAGTTATTTACTTTACATAGTTTCTTTATAAATACTTTTTTCTATAATTCTTTTTTTAAAGGTTTAACTTTTTATCTTTATTTATTTTGTAGAGACAGCCAGAAATTGAGAGGGAAGGGGGTGATAGGAAGAGAGACAGAGAGACACCTGCAGCCCTGCTTCACCACTCACAAAGCTTTCTCCTTGCAGGTGGGGACCAGGGGCTCAAACTCAGGTCCTTAAGTACTGTAACGTGTATGCTCAACCAAGTGTACCACCACCTGGACCCATTCTATAATTCTTATTACCTGTAAATATCTTCAAAAGAACCACTAAGGGGGAGGGCAGTTGGTGGTGCATTTGGCTGAGCGTACATATCACAATGTTCAAGGACCCAGGTTCAAGCCCCTGGTCCCCATAGGCATAGGGAAAGCTTTGCAAGTGGTGAAGCAGGGCTACAGGTATCTCTTTGTCTCTCTCCCTCTCTTTCATCCCCCCTTCCCTCTCATTTTCTGGCTGTCTCTATCTAATAAAAAATACAGATAATAAAACATTAAAAATATCATCAATGGGATGCATTCACCTTTTTATGTGTGTATATATTAATAATGAGAAGAATAAAGGAAATAAAAAGATAATGAAATGTGAAATGAATCTATGCTTTAAATCTTTTTCAGCTCTGAAAATATTTAAATTCTGTTTATCAACTGTTTTGTTAAAGTTGGCTATAGTCTACAAAGCTATCATTAGGGTAGGTGAGAAAGGCACCTAAATTTATTGAAGATAGGTGCACAGGAACAAAATAAATATCACTGATTCACTGGATCATGAGTGGTGACTGGCAACTAGGAAATACTTGACTTACTTTAGGATATAGAAACTCACAAATCCAGAGACCTCACTTTCACTTTTTAAAAAAAAAAATGTTTTATTACCTTTATTTATTTATTGGATAGAGACATTAAGAAATTAAGAGGGAAGGTAGTGGTAGAAAAGGGAGAAAGACAGAGAGACTCTTATCACACTGCTTCACCACTTGCAAAGCTTTCCCCTTGCAGGTAGGGACTGGGGGCTCAAACTCAGGTCCTTGCTCATTGCAACATGTGTACTCAACCTAGTGCGCCACCCTCTGACCCCAGTCACTTTTACTTCTTTATTATCAATTTCCTGTATGACATTATCTAAGTGATTCCTCTATTTGGGCTTCAGTTTTCTTATCTTAAAAATGGGTGTGAGTTCTGTCTTGCACATCCATTCCTAAGTGCTAAAATTCTGTATCCCATAGATCTATACATAGGTAAAACCACAATGACTCAGAGAAACAGCTTTGAATATAAATTATGCCCATGGCCACTACAGTGCTGCTGAAGTAAATATTGCAAAGAGGTTCTATGACTCCAAGTGGCATAGCTTCAACACTGGCAACCAAGAAGTCTAAGAAACAATGGCACAAGAAAGATCTCTCCTTTTGAAGCATGTATATGTCCATATAAGAGAGCCAGACAAGCAAAGAGAAAGAAAACTATTTTCATGGTGATAATTAAAACTCCTTTTCCAGAAACTAAATGTCTTGTACTTCCACTAATGCCATAATAATAACAGGTATATAACAAGTTACAACCTGAGCTTCTTCCTAAGTTTCACCTTGTGGATTCTTGGGTCAAAATAGATCCTGGAAGCATTTCCTTAGATAAGAAATATTAAGAGGTAAATATTTTCCCCTCTCAAATGTCTGATTTGAAATATGTTATCAGCTAGGAGTCAGAAACTTCCAATAGAATTTAGAAACTAGAGAGAAAGAGAAGGAACAAATAGATATTTATACAGGTAAATAGACAAAAGATATAGACATTCTTGTCCTGAAATTCCCTTTCCTGCTTTTCTTATGAGTGGTATTTTTATTCTCAGGTTCTGTGAGACATTACAATATTATTTGAATTATTATTAATATATTATGAGACCCTTAAACTAATTCAATTCATTCTAGCTCCGATCAGTTAGTGGGAGATGAATCCAAATATTTGAGTGTAAGTTGACTTTTTTTTTGAGGCAATGTTGTTTTAAAAGGCTGTTGCTGTCTCAGATGGTATATTCTCATGTCTCCCCCCAAATATGTGTCAACACAGCTTGTTGACCACCAAAGTGATATCTCTCTCTACCACTGCAGTTTTGAGCTTTCTTCAGCCTCTTCCATTAATGTCCTTAACACTAGTGAAATAGCTAAAGGGTTTATTAGTATTTCAAAGTTTCTTAAATTCCACATATAAAATAAGATCATAGGTATATGTCATTCTCTATCTGGCTTATTTCATTTAGCACAATCTCCTCCAGTTTCATTCATCTAGTTCCAAAAGACAAGATCTCATTTTATCCTTGGGCTGAGTAATATTTCATTGTGCATAACTCCCCATTGTAAGAAATGAACTATTAATATTTCTTAAATAGTATTCTATTATTACTGTTTTTGAACTGTTACATATCAGCCACTAAATATAGATGTTTTTCCTTGATGTTCTTAAGCTTAATGCTTCAACATCATTTCTTTGCACAGAATTAATAAGCTGAGGTTAGGACAATGTATTAAACTCAACAGAGGGAGATGAAATGGTGAGTTTACTTTCTAATAGAGTCACATCATTTTGATTCCAACTATAATAGATTTAACCTTAGACCCATGTTCTTAGTCACTATTTGTTGTTAGCTGAGATATGAGTGGCTAGTGTGTCATCTGAGATAAAGTGCACAAAGTGGTAATTTTCCAAGAAGTTTACAGTTTTCCAGAAACGTAAACGAATGGGGTTCTGAGTGAAGAGTCAGAAGGGAGTGGTCAGTGTTTAAAGGGCTTTTAGGATCAAACTGTGTCTTCTTAGAACACATGTTGTAATTCTAAAAATCACTTGCCTTGTGGAGTTGTTAAAGAAAGGAAATTATGTAAGGGTTAGTCACTGAGAAGTGAAGTCCGTGCATCATTTGGTTGGTATTTACCAGTGGCAGAGGTCAAAAGCTACCACTTCAAGAGTTAGTGGATTCTCTCTCCCTCAATGAATTTCTCCCAGACTGTAGAATCTTATATACATATTTTTTTCTCAAGTCTAGTTTTGTTGCTTTCACAAGTATCTCTAATCGCAAACATTCAGTTCACCGCAAACACATTCCTGTACAATTCCTTCATCAGTGTCTTCTTAAGTGAACTGAACTGTTAACTTACTTTTAAACAAAACTGAATAGTTGAAATGTCTGACTGCTTACTATCAGTACAAAAAAATATGAATTTATACAACAGCTGCAACTCGTTTCAGTAGGATTACCCAAAGAAGGACAAAAAAAAAAAGTTTTCTGTAACAGAAGACTAATGTTTTCAATGGAAAGAAATGAATATGCCCACAGTTTTTTAATGTTGGTTAACATAAAAATGGCTTTGAAGATTAAATGAAGAACATCCTTTCTATTATGATTCATCTTTTTTCCAGATGATTAGTAATGTTAGACCATAAAGACTGTAAAATTATTTAAGAGACTCCGAGAGTGGAATTGAGTAGGCTACAGCGGTAACTATAAAACAGTTTAACCTAACATTATAAAATATCATGACTGCTTTTTAAAGAGTAACAAAAATCTTTCTTTGTATTTTTCTTCAGTGAAAGCCCTTGTAATCTTTTGCCATGAATGAACTAATTAGTATCTTTTTAAATGGACAAAGTTATGTAACCATGTTAAACAGATGTAAATTATTTTATGAGCACTCATAATACCATGCACATAAGCAACTGTCTCAACCATACCTAGTTCTGTAGAAATAACAGAGGAGTCCCTGCAGTCACATGCTAATACCTGAACTGAGACATGGATTCTGTGGTCAATTCTTGCTTTGTAAATTCGGAACTATACATTTCAGTCATCTTGAGGTAATTAGTTTCTTTGTAAGTAACCCATTCATTAAATCATTCTACTAGTCATTAGGGATGTGGACATCAAAGACTAAGTAAATTGAGTGATGAATCAGCAGATAGGTGTAAAAACCCTCCCAATTAGTCATGTGTCTGAATTATAAGTGTCACACTTGGTCAGATGGAGGTAACACTAATCCCAACCTCTTAGTGTATATGAATTCAAATGCTGGGCATCAGGTAGTAGCACAGCAGTTAAGCACATGTTCGAGCCCCGACTCCCCACCTGCAGGGGAATCACTTCACAGGCAGTGAAGCAGGTTTGCAGGTGTCTATCTTTCTCTCCCCTCTCTGTCTTCCCCTCCTCTCTCCATTTCTCTCCGTCCTATCCAACAACAACAATAATAACTACAATAATAAACAACAAGGGCAACAAAAGGGAATAAATAAATAAATATATTTTTAAAAAGAATTCAAATGTTAATAATTAGGAAACCTTTTAAGACAGCTTCTGGTACTGAGGTATGGACTGTGAATGGTGAATACAATCTTTTTTATATATTTTTTTTTATTTAAGAAAGGATTAATTAACAAAACCATAGGGTAGGAGGGGTACAATTCCATACAATTCCCACCACCCAATCTCCATTTCCCACCCCCTACCCTGATAGCTTTTCCATTCACTATCCCTCTGGGAGCAACTTCATTACTCGGGTGAAACCTTTCCTTTCATAGTATACTCTAATTTCATCTCAGGTGAATACAATCTTTATTACACACACACACACACACACACACACACACACACACACACACACACACCTATGGAGAAAGAGAGTTATCAATATTAAGTCAACCAATATTGGAGACCTTGGGAGAACCACTGCAGGTTCCCAATGTAGATGATGGGGGCACAGAACACTGGTGGTAGGTATTTTATGAAATTATACCTCTATTATCTTATAATTTTATAAATCAATATAAAAGCACTAATAAAACAGAAAAATAGTATAGATACATTTTCTTTAATATGTATTTGAGCTAGGACCTGAGGATGTAAAACACAGTAAGAAGGGGGAGCTAGAAGGATGAGGAAGGTTAATCTAGAGTAACTGAGAGAGTGTGATTAGAGCTTGGAAGGTCAGTCAGCAAGTTGACACTTTAGAAGTTGGTAGGGAAGGACCCACTAGGAGGTTTTTTTTTAATCATTTTTGAAAACCTGCTTGGAGTCTTATATCTGAATAATTCCAATGCTCCCAGAGGTCTTTTTAAAGTTTTTTTTTTAAATATTCATTTATTTTTACCTTTTGTTACCCTTGTTTTTGTTGTTGTTGTCGTAATTGTTATTGTTGTCCTAACTATTGCTCTCCTTGCAGAGGACTATGTCGGGCTGAGCTTCACTGATGGGAGACAGACGACCAGAGACTCATGGTTGAGCTGTATGCAGTATCTCTTTATTCATTGCAGGACACAGCACAATCTATACCAAGCTAGACTAAACTAACAACTAACTAAAACGAACAATGTTGTCTTTATATATACTTCCCAAGTAGGGTATGAACAGGATGTGACACAGAGAGGGTGGAGAGAAAAGTGACTGGTGAAAATCAGGGTGTGACAAGGAGAGGGGTGGAGCAGGTGAGAATTCTACCACTAAACCACCAATGCCCTGGAGGGAAGGTGGTGCTTTATGCAAATGTAAAAGTGATTTATGTAAATAGATGGCAGTGGTTATGTAAATAGAATTCAGTGTTAAGCGGGGGTATTTAAACCAAATGAAACAGAAGGGGTTTTTAAAAGCAGAATTAGAAGATACCAACAATTCCCCCTTTCTTTTTAACTAATGGCCATAGTATCGGGATTGCGGGGCACTTTGTGAGGCAGGGAGACTGATAAGAGGCACACCTTTTTGGGGTTCTAATGTCCCTCCTTGCTCAACCTCTCCGTGGAGAGAGAGACTAACAGGATTGACACACCCGTCAAGCTCAAGCCCTTCCAAGCTCAACCACATCCTCACAATTCCCCAACATCTCTCTCTTACTTTATGGCCATATATAACTGGGTCAATGTCTGTAAAAGGCTTCATCTCTGTCAGGGGAATAGCAGTGTAGGGGTGAACAGAAACATATATCATACAAGCATTTTCAAAAGAACTGGCATAAGACATGGAAAACAAAATAGGTGAGCAGCAATAACCAGTGTGATGCCAAGGGGAGGCCTGAGGGGGTATTTTCTACCTCAAAGGGTAAGGCCTAGCAGGCAAAAGGGCATTTCTTGCCTCTGGGGGTATCAATTGCCTCTGGGGGTGCTTCATGCCTCTGTGGGCATCTTTTGCCTCAAAGGGTGTTTCCTGCCTCTGTGGGCATAACCTCATAAGGAGGGAGAGTTTTCTGCCTCTTAGAGAAGAGCCTGCAGGCGAGGAGACATGGCCTATAAAGTCCCAAGGCTCTGGCTGAAGTTAGTCTTTGAGAAACACAGCAACGTGTACCAACCAGTAAGTCCGATGTAAGTGTCAGTTCAAAGTAGATGACCACAGAAGAAAATGCCAAGGGATGAAATGCTGCATGTCTGTCTTAATGGGGAATGTCAGCCACCAGAATTCTGCTTTTCTGTAGAGAGTGAGCTTTGGAGTCTGTGAATCTGTTTCTTCAGGTTGTGCCAGGTCACATCATTGGTTTCCAGGGGTGCATTATAGTCATTCTATCTTGTGGGCGATGTCAGAGAACAGGGATCCAAATGCATTTCCAGAAATTTGAGTAGATGCTTTTTCATGTGAAGACTTGACAGCTGAAATTCACTTACTTGTCAAACAAAACTTGTGGCAGATTAGAAGTTTACTATAATTGATAACTCTATTATAATTGGAAGTCCTTTCTAGTATGATTTTAAGGTTGTTTCAACAGTTTAAACTCAATAAAATGTGGAAAGGTAAACAGAAGAACCACAGTAGAAGCCTCAGGCATGAGAATAATTAACATAATCATTGCACTATTTGCCCCACCCATAACTCATACCGTTTCAGGATTAAACATTTCAGATTTATGCCAAGACGTAAAAAAAGAAATCAAAGGAGGAAAAAACAATTTTTTGGATTATTTCTTGATGTCTCTAGAAATCATGGCTGCATCTAGCATTTTTTTTTAAATCAATGTCAAACAAAAATTCAGTCATTTAAATCACTCTTACAAAACAGATCTCACCATGTAGCATCAAGAGTCCCCGGAGGGCATCCTAGTCCAAAAAACTCTTCAAAATTCCATTTAGGGTGCTTCTGACTGTTCCTGCTGGATTGCTTCAGGCATCTACTGTTAAGAGCATCTTCCCATCGAAGAAAGAATCCAATCAGGAGAGTAGAACTAACCACGTGTCTCCATTCTTGGGGACTGCCAGGGTACTGGAGAACGTTCCTCAAATTAGAGTAGTCCTTCTCCATGGGAAACATGCAAGAAGAAGTCCAGAAAGTCCCAGTGGAAATCCCCATGCATATCCCAAGGTCTACGATCACAGTCATAAAGAACCAAATTGTGGCCTGGAGCAAAATGTAGTCCTTTTCCTCAGGAAACATGGGAGATGGAATCCAGAAAGTCCAAGGAGAAATGTCAGTGCATCTCCCAAGTTCTATGATTAGGGTCACAAGAAACCAAAGTTCCCAGTCAGGGAAACAAAGTGTGGCAGAGCAAAATGTTCCAGAGACAGAGTAACTGTCTCATGATGAAATAGTAGAGGCTTTGGCAAACCTCTTCATAAGTAGAAAAGCAACCCATGGCGGATGGGTAGCCAAGTTTACTTTTCTGGGCGATGGGCAGTTTAGGTCCCATGTCGGTGCCGGTCTCTGTTTCAGGGCTTATCAGTCCCTGTTCAGGCACCATATGTAGGGCTGAGCTTCACTGACAGAATACAGACGACAGGGACTCATGGTTGAGCTGTATGCAGTATCTCTTTATTCATGCAGGATGCAGCACAATCTATACCAAGCTAGACTAAACTAACAACTAACTAAAATGAACAATGTTGTCTTTATATATACTTCACAAGTAGGGTGTGAACAGGATGTGACACAGAGAGGGTGGAGAGAAAAGTGACTGGTGAAAATCAGGGTGTGACAAGGAGAGGATCAGGGTGTGACAAGGAGAGGGGGTGGAGCAGGTGAGAATTCTACCACTAAACCACCAATGCCCTGGAGGGAAGGTGGTGCTTTATGTAAATGTAAAAGTGATTTATGTAAATAGATGGCAGTGGTTATGTAAATAGAATTCAGTGTTAAGCAGGGGGGATTTAAACCAAATGAAACAGAAGGGGTTTTTAAAAGCAGAATTAGAAGATACCAACAGAGGACAGAGAGAAATGGAGAGAGGAGGGGAAGACAGAGAGGGGGAGAGAAAGACACCTGGAGACCTGCTTCACAGATTGTGAAGCCACTCCCCTGCAGGTGGGAAGCCGGGGGCTCGAACTAGGATCCTTAAGCAGGTCCTGTACTTTGCCCCATGTGTGCTAAACCCGCTGTGCTACTGCCCAACATCCAGATTTTTTTTTAAATTTAAGACAAAGAGAAACAGAGGGAAAAATAAGCAAAGAAAAGAAGAGATACCACAGTTTGGTTCCATCCTTCACAGAGCTTCTCTTCATACTGTGCATGGTGTTCCCATTAGTTTTGCAGTGTGGATGAACCCAGAACCTCTCACATGATATAAAGTTTGTGCTCTACTGGACCAGCTTTCTCCTAGCCCCTATGTTTCAAAGAGAATATATTTTACTATGGCTTGTTTTGGTCAAAAGTGAATAGATTTTAATTAAATGTTATGATCAAAAGAAAGGCATATTACCAAATGGATCATTTAGTAAATCCTCTTATTCAGAGCTAACTTTGATCTAGGTAAAATTGAATATTAGGGCTTCAGGAATGACTTAAGGACAGTTGTGTCGCTAGCTCTTTATTTTTGCTGAAGTCGATTTTTTTAATGTTTATTTATTTATACCCTTTTGTCGCCTTTGTTGTTTTATTGTTGTAGTTATTGTTGTTGAGGTTGTTATTGGATAGGACAGAGAGAAATGGAGAAAGGAGGGTAAGACAGAGAGTGGGAGAGAAAGATAGACACCTGCAGACCTGCTTCACCACCTGTGAAGATTCCCCTGCAGGTGGGGAGCCAGGGACTCGAACCGGGATCCTTACACTGGTCCTTGTACTTTGCGCCACCTGCGCTTAACCCACTGTGCTACTATCCGACTCCCGAGAGTCAACTTTTTTTATTTTAGCCCAGGAAAGATGGCCAGAAGCATCAGCATTTATTTCCCAGTAATCCTAATGAAAACCTCTCACGGTTACTGTTCTGAATTGTCATATATTCATTTTGTAGTCTTCAATTCGATTTGAAGTACCAATGGAACTTTTTTATTTCTAGAGCTAGAGCATAAGGATTGTCTTGCAGGAGTTGTCCATTGGTATTCATTTGAGTTAGATTTTTGTCACAATCATGTGCTAAACAAGCATAGTGTACTTTGAAAATAAATAGTTTTGCATAAACCTAAACTACATTTCTATGTAAATTTACCCACAAATGTCTGCACTCTAAGTCAGGACAGCTTTAAACCTGATGGAAAGTTACACATAGAACTCCCTAGCTTTAGAGATTTTATTTCCCTAGTTACATTATTTTAACAGTAAAAATCATTAGATCTAAATTGGATACAGATCATTGAATTCATTCACTGCAGCTCACTGTCTGATGCATATTTATCCAAAGTGACTATATATTTTTGACAGGATAGCTTCCTATTTTTTTATATTATATGGCCCTGAATAATAGCTTGTCATCTTTGATAATTACTGAATATTATTTATCAATAGCTGTTCTGAACACTTCAAAAGCATTTTTTTACTCAATTCTAGTAAAAAAAACACATGAGTTAATATTGAGTTAATATTATTTATTTAATTAACTTAATTAAAATAACTTAATATTGAAAAGGCTGTTGCCAATGTTGATATTCTAATTTTTTAGGCTTTGGGGGTTAGTAAGTAATGGATGAAGGCAAACCTGTTATGATTATTCAAGAGCCCACCACTCACTGTTCTGAATGTGATGGGGCCAAGTGCATATGAGTACAGAGGATGCTTTATCAAACTTAATTTGTCACTAGTACTTAAAACCATGAGAATATTGGTATTATTCTTTTTGTTTATTTTGTTTTGTTTTAACCAGAGCACTGCTCAGCTCTGGCTTATGGTGGTGCAGGGGATTGAACCTGGGACTTTGGAGCCTCAGGCATGAGAGTCTGTTTTCATAACCATTATGGTATCTACCCCTGCCCCTATATCGATATTATTCTATGAATTGAAATGATTTGTTGGAATACTTTTGCTAGACTCATCATGGCATTCTGTTTTGCCTTCTTTGTAGTTCGTCTCCAGAGAACAAGGACTTTGCCTATGAAGAAGGAGAAGAAGAAGAAGAAGAAGAAGAAGAAGAAAAAGAAGAAGAAGAAGAAAGAGGAGGAGGAGGAGGAAGAGAAGGAGAAGAATGAGAAGAAGAAAAAGAAGAAGAAGGAAGAGGAGGAGGAGGAGGAGGAGAAGGAGAAGAAGAAGAAGAGGAAGAAGAAGAAGAAGAAGAAGAAGAAGAAGAAGAAGAAGAAGAAGAAGAAGAAGAAGAAGAAGAAGAAGAGGAATGAGAGAAAGAGAAGAGAGAGAAAAACACAATAGCATGGAAGGTTTTGGCAGTACAGTGGGGGACCTAGTCAATAATTCCAACATGGTTCCAGTACATGACAGAGCAGGAAACTTCTCAAGCACTGGCCTCATTACAGACTTTGTCTTGTAAATCTTACAATTTTCTTTTGTATTTATTTATTTGTTTCATTTTTTGACTGGAGAATTGCTCAACTCTGTCAGATTGTGGTACAGGAGACTGAGTCTGGAACCACTGAAACTCAGGCACGGAAGTTTGATTTGTAAATTACTGTGCTTTACCATTTTCTTTCCTTAATTACAAAGCTTACACTTTGGCTTATTTTCTATAGGTTGAGACGGCAAAAACTTCAACTGCAGAGAATAGAAGTGGGGAAATGCCGGGCTACATACCAACAGGGAAAAGGGAGAGGAGTATGAAATATTATTGGTGATATCGTTCAAAGATTGTTAGGAAGTCACTTGGTGAAACTGTAACTATCTGCTGTGAAGGGTTGTGCAAGAGACACTAAAATCTGTATTGCTACCATGGGTTAGACACCAAAATGCTGTTATTTTGTGAAGTCTAGAACCATTTTGGGTGCACAGATGATCTTATCTACTATCTATCACTATCATTATCATTCAAGATAGGCACTTTTATTGTTAATTTAGACTTTTTGAGAAATAGGAATTTCTCAAAAAAATAAATAACTTACTCTAGGCCAGGATTATTCTAAGTAGCCTAACTGAGATTATAAATTTCACATTAGAGAAATGTAAATTAAAGCTACACTGATATACCATTTTACACCTCAGAGAATGGCTTCCATCAACAAACCAGGAAATGACAGGTGTTGGAGAGGCTGGAGAAAGAGACTCTGTTCTACTTTTGGTGAGAATGCAAATTGGTGCTGCCCCTTTGGAACACTGTATGGACAGCTGTAAAACAAAACAAAACGAGATGAGATGAGACAAGATGAGAGGAGAGGAGAGGAGAGGAGAGGAGAGGAGAGGAGAGGAGAGGAGAGGAGAGGAGAGGAGAGGAGAGGAGAGGAGAGAAGAGAAGAGAAGAGGAGAGGAGAGGAGAGGAGAGGAGAGGAGAAGAGAAGAGAAGAGAAGAGAAGAGAAGAGAAGAGAAGAGAAGAGAAGAGAAGAGAAGAGAAGAGAAGAGAAGAGAAGAGAAGGGAAGGGAAGAGAAGAGAAGGCAAGACGACAAAGGAGTGGAAATACCTTATAACCCATTAATACCACTTGTAGGCCTGTATCTAGTGGGCACTCAGACACTAATTAGAAGGGACATATGCACCCTTATACAGTTCATATCTGCATACGCAGTTCGTCACTGCATTATGCATAATACTCAAAGAATGGCCTAAATGCCCATTATCAGATGACTGTCTAAAGAAGTTATGGGATATATATTCCATGGAATATCACTCTGCAATCAAAAATGTGATACTGTGATCTCTGGGAGAAAATGGATAGAACTGGATGTGATTGTGCTTAGCAAAATAAATAAATGAAAGACAACTACCAGAAGGTTTCACTCATATATGGAATCTAGAGATCTGATTTATATGGACTGGCCAAAAAAAAAGTAAGAATAAACAAATAAAATCCAAACAAAACAGAGGCAAACAAAACGTCTGTAAGACTTGTGAGAACTCTGTTGGTTATCTCTGGGAGGTGGGATGGCAGAGATAACAGAGTTTTGGTGGTGGGTGTGATGTGTGTGATGTGCATTGTAAACTTACAATCTTACAATCTTGTAACAACTTACAATCTTGTAACAAATCATTAATTACAAATAAAATATTTTTTAAATATAATAAATTGCACATTTACTCCACCATGTACATTGTCTTTCTGTAATGATTTTTTAAATGGTGTTATATCTTCTGTTTGACATATACAGGCAAACATTCCTTTCTGTGTACTTGGCATTTCTCATGACCTGAAAATTAGAACTCATTGATATTTTGATAAAATGAACTCCCCAGTGAGGAGTGTTGTCCTCACCTAAGCTTGATAAACCTCAGCTTCCTATTCTAAGTGGATGCTTCTCAAAATGCTTTTCTTTAGGAAGTGTAGGGTCAGATGTAACCATCACTCTGAATGAGAGAATATGTGCCTATCTATACCACAGTACTCCCTATCAGCTCATATGGCACACAGATGAGAGCGAGATGCTTTGTTCCCCAGGGGGCATAGCACAGACTCATAGAAACATTTTAATGTTTACAACCAATGTGTTTCCTGAAACAATAAATTCTCCATACATCTAGACATTTTCCTACTTAATGATTCTCTGAGTCCCTTCCTTTATTAAAAAAAAATGAAGTTGTGTCTCAGAAATAGATAGGCTTTTTTTAAAAAATAGCATCCACAAAAATATAGATTAGCTAGAGATTTGGTATTACACTGGATCCAGTTAATTTTAGTTTTTATTTATTTACTTCCTTTTGTTGCCCTTGTTTTATTGTTGTAGTTATTATTGTTGTTATTGATGTCATTGTTGTTGGATAGTACAGAGAGAAATGGAGAGAGGAGGGGAAGACAGAGATGGGGGAGAGAAAGATAGACACCCGCAGAACTGCTTTACCACTTGTGGAGCGACTCGCCTACAGGCAGGGAGCCAGGAGCTGTAACCAGGATGGTTATGCTGGTCCTTGCGCTTTGCGACACGTGCACTTAACCCTCTGCGCTACCGCCAGACTCCCTCATTTTAGTTTTGATGAAATTAGAAATTTGACTTTTGCCCTAGGAAAGCTGACCCTGCATTTTAGATTTAATTTTTAAAGTTATGACACTGTAATTTAGAAGAAACTTCAGTCTGCTCAAATGAAGATGGAATGTCATTCTTGTGACCGAAGTTAACAACTTCACTAATAACCTGAGTTAGACGTTTTGCAAATTATTCATGACTCCGGAAAATGTATTCAATATTTGCTTCATTTGGACACCAGAGCTGAGGGTATGAACGTTTTAAAGGGTGGGCGGTTTAATTTGTAGATTCTTTTCTTTATCTCTCCCTTTGCATAAACTGAGTCAGTTAAGTTGGTAAACTGGTTCCATATCCTGTTTCTGGGATTAACCTACTATGAAGGATTGTGTTAAGAGAGAGTGAAATGTGTTACCACAGATGAGACACCAAAATGCCAGCATTTTGTGAAGTCTAGAACTACTTTGGTGATTGACCTCTTGAAAATCAGCAAAGTTTTAGAAAATGAATACTCTAATGAAGATAATGGCTTAAATCTCTAAGTTAAAAAAATAGTTTCTTTGGGGTGGGGGTGGAAAATCCAAATGTTACAGGTTATATATTAATATAAATATTTGCTTTATTAATATAAATATAAATAGGCAGGAGGAGAGAAAAAGAAAAATATGTTTGGGAATCAGTCTTTTACAATTATGCATAATTCTACAAACTATCTGAAGAATAATTTTTCCAATGAACTTATCTTTTAGTATTTTAATTTCAATAAATCTGTATGCCTCTGGAAATGAATCCATTCTTTTCTGAGTGCTTTAATTTGTTGATTTTTATGATTTTCTACAGAAGTGTGAAATGAATCATTAGTTTTAAAAAGATGCACTTTGAGTTTGGCACTCTGAGTGATAGATACAGTTTTGAATATTTGAGGTTTTCCTCCTTCTTTTAACAACCAAGAATAAGCTACTGTTTTTGCATAACTTGGATGATAAAATGATAAGTCTTGGAACTAAACTAAATAACAGAATAACAAACACTCCTCCATTTTCTCTCTCTCTCTCTCTTTCCCTCCCTCCTTCTCCCCCTTCCTCTCTTTCAATAAAGTTTGTACTAAATCTAGGTCATGGCATTTCCTGAAATGATTGCTGTGTCTTAACAAAAGAACTAACAGTAGCTTTGAGGCTGGTATGTGGGAGGCCATTTGGTTACTGAAAACAGAGTTCAATGCTATAATATCTCAAGAAGCACTATTTGTAAAAACATACCTTCAAGACAGTATAAGAATATGAAAACCTTGCAAAATGAAAGCCTATTATAACTGGGGGGATAGGAATGTACTAAACCCCACAATTTTCTTACCATTCCAAGCTATTCCCATCTCCACATAATTAACCATCTTTTATAATTAGAAATCTAGTCCAAACACCACATTCTCTATAATCTCCTACTCCTACATCCATTCTCTTTACTCCTTTAAGCTTACTTACCTTCCTTAAATGCTCACACTATGTCTTCCTTGAGACAGATTTTCTACTGTAAAAATCAGCCTTATTTCCCCTCACTTGATTCTAAAGGTTCTAATAGTTTAAGTTCAGTACCTGCTTCTGAATATAACAGTAAAATAAACTAACATTTATAGAGAGTTTGCTACTTGCCAATCATTCCAAGATGCCAGTTAATCACTCAAAACCCATAAAAGATAGATATTAATATTATTTCTATTTTAGAAGTATGAGATGAGAGCTGAGACTTCAAGAGAACTAATAACTAGTAAATATTCAAAGAACTCAAATTCAGACAGTGTAACTTTAGAGCGATATTTTAACACACACACACACACACACACACACACACACACACACACACACACACACAGAGTAGAGAAAATGAATTTACCAAATAATTGACAGGGTCATGATAGAACAGAAGTGAAGATGTGTTCCACATTTCTGCTACAAGAGCATTTCAGTAGTCAAATATACAGCTTTCATATTTTAGCCCTCTATGAACCTTTGTTAAAATAGAAATGTTCCTTAATCCAGTTTCTAAGTAAGTTTTAGTTTTAATTTTACCTGGAAAAAATTAGGGCTTAAATCCTAGAATGCTGAAAGACAAAACTCTGTGTTATCAATTATTATGTGACAATCTCTATTTTCTTTAAGATTTATTTCTGACATTTTTTGTGAGCATCAAAACTCACTGCTATTACATTATTATTGACCAAATCTTAGAATATCTTTCTATAATCTTAGAATATCTTAGAATATATATATATATCTTTTTTTTTTTTTGCTCTAGTCTCTTGTTCCCAAGATTGTCCAAGTCACCTTTTCTCATACAATTCTTTCAGGTCAAATGTTTAAGTTTCCGTGCCCTCTTCAAGTTATGCACACATGATATTAATATTTAGTGACTGCTTTGGATCATTCAACTGTTGATCTAATAATTTTCATGAGCATTTTTCTGAAAACAATAGTTGCAAGATTGAAAGGCTGATTCAGCCACTTCATTGTCATATGCATGAATATGAAACAAACATAAGGAAGGAGATGAGAATCAGAGGAACGAACTGCCAGCTGGAACTTTAGAGAAGTATGATGTTCTGGAACCTCAGGAGCCATTGGAAACAATTGAACCTTATCTACTTTTGGCAATGTATTAAGGATACATGTAGTAGTATACCCTCTCTCCTCTTCCTCCTATGCCATCAGAGTGTATGGAACTAATCTAGTGTGTAATGCTAAGCAGCCTAGTAATCTTGGTTGCATGGTACTTTGAGTAAGACTGTAGTCCAGAACTATTTTTGGCATTTTCTCCCCATCAAGATTCATAATAATACAGCAATCCTGGACACATATCTTTTCCATATTCAATCTATCTGAGCTTACTTTATACAAATAGCACAAAATGATTTTTCTGACACACAAAGCATACCAATTTTGCATGGTTATTATGTAAAAACTCTGCAGTGATGTTAGATTTCTTTTATCATTTCTTGTCAAAATATACGGTACAAATTTTTCTATATTTTCTTGAACATGCCATAAGATAAAATGCCTTCCTCCTAGTCAGAAAGATTTTCACTTTAATTTGAATTTCTCTGATAGAAAAATTAAATAAAAACAAGCACGAGATATTGCTAACCATATTTGTAGTAAAGATCTTTCACAATATAGGCAAACATTAAGTAATCATGTTGTACATATGAAACTAATATAGTGTCATGTCCCTTCCCTCAGTTAAATAATATTAATGACAATTAATTACACAAATTAACACAGATTATCTTCAGAATAATGCAATTTAGTAGTCTTTGATACTCTTATTAGAAAAAGAAATAGCCGGGAGTCTGGTGGTAGCTAAATAGGTTAAGCACATGTGGCGCAAAGTGCAAGGACCAGTGTAAGGATCCGGGTTCGAGCCCCCAGCTCCCTAACTGCAGGAGTCATTTTACAAGTGGTGCACTTTACAAGTGGTGAAACAGGTCTGCAGGTTTCTATTTTTCTCTCCCCCTCTCTGTCTTCCCCTCCTCTCTCCATTTTTCTCTGTCCTATCTAACAATGATGACATCAATAACAACAATAATAACTACAACAATAAAAAAACAACAAGGACAACAAAAGATAATATAAATAAATATTTTTAAAAATAAAGAAAAAGAAATAGCCGTCACTAGCATCATCTTATCACTTAGAGAACTCCAAATACTTAATCTTCTTATTTCAGTGAGTTTTCATATTCCTCCATTGTTCACATCTCACCTAGTTATGTACTAAAGCCCACATGAATGGTTCCATTCACTCCTTTTTTTAACTGTAGTATTATAACCAAGCAAGTGGAAATGAAAAGTTATTGTTAATACATTCTAGTTAGAACTCACTATTGCTAAAATGGAAACTTTGGTTTATATATGTTGTTGTCTATTAGTGTTAAGAAAAGGATTTTACATCATCATGCACTGGGGCCCCCAAAGCCCCACCCAAACCTACCCTTCCCTCCCCAGAATCCTTTGCTTTGGTGCAATCACCAAACCTGGTCCAAGTTCTGCTTTGTATTTCCTCTTCTTATTCCTTAACTGCTGTCTATGAGTGAGATCATCCTATATTCATCATTCTCTTTCTGGTTTATCTCACTTAGCATGATTCCTTCAAGCTCAATCCAAGATCAGGTGATGAAGGTGAATTCATTCTTCCTAGTAGCTGAGTAGTATTCCATTGTGTATTTACACCAGCACTTTCTTAGCCACATGTCTAGATTTTGATCCCTACATTACTTCCAAATTTGGGTTATTACAAATTGTGCTCCTCTGGACATAGGTAAACACATAGCTCCTTGAAAGAGTATGTTTGTTTCCTTAGGATTTATCTCCAAAAACTGCCGAGGGCTTTGTGGTCCTGAAGCATGATAGTGGGAAAAAGAGATAGGCTGGAAGTGAGAGTGTTTTGCAAATACTTAATAAGGTGAGATAAGAGTTTGTACCCAGGTCTCAAGAAAAGAACTATAAACCATTAACCCCCTAAGAAAAGAAAAGGGTGGTGGGGAAGAACGGAAGAAAAGGATTTTAATTCACAGCTATTAGTGGTAAGAAAGGGATAAGAGTTTGATCTTTAAACACTTGACTTTAAGAAAGAAACTCTAGGGATTTGGGCTGCAGCATAGTGGGTTAAGAACAGGTGGCGCAAAGTAGAAGGACTGGTGTAAGGATTCCGGTTCAAGCCCACAGCTCCTCACCTGCAGGGGAGTTGCTTCACAGGTGGTGAATCGGGTCTGCAGGTGTCTATCTTTCTTTCCCCCTCTGTCTTCCCCTCTTCTCTCCGTTTCACTCTGTCCAGTCTAACAACAACATCAATAGCAACAACAATAAAACAACAAGGGCAACAAAAGGGAATAAATAAATAAATATTTTTTTAAAAAAGAAAGAAACTCTAGTTAACATCTAATAGTTAAGAGAATTCTAAGGATCTAAGCTGGAGGGTGAGAGCATTTTACAACCACCTATCATGGAAAGAAGAGAAATTGTACCCATATGACCACAACTGTACTGTAAACTAGTAACCTCTTAATAAAAAAATAGGCTGTCTTTGATATGTTCTCTCCCAAAAGCCTAGGCCAGGGAGAACAGAAGCAACCGCTAGCACAGCTATATACAAGATGCTGGGTACTATACCCCAAACCCTATCAAAGGGACTTTCCAAAGTTAACCCTATCACCAAATAATGTGACGATAACAATAACTATCCATTGTCTTCTTGAACCCTAAGACAACAGGAACCTCACATTTCCACTACAGAGCCTATATATCCCCCAGTCCTGGAACCTTAGGGTGGGGCCCACTTTTCTGCATGCTGCTCTCAATTCAAATCAAATAATATTGCATCCTTGGATCACAACCTAATCAACACAACGAGTGCCACCCCAGCATGCTTCATTTCAGACTGTGTCCAGAGACTTCAGGTGTGGAATGACAACCCTTCAGCTTCATCACTCTGGTGAGACCTTTCCTTTCATAGTATTCTCTAATTCCATTCCAGGTGTTCCACTCGCCAATAAAGTACCCAAACCTAGATACAGTCCAGGTCCCCTGAGATAGAGCATAGGTTCACCCGTGCCCATAAACTAGGGGAAAAATATATACCTGAAAGCAGAAGTACACAAGAGCATGCAGGGAATACACCCCCAACACTTCATCTGCACTATTCCAGTCTTTAGGTCCATGATTGTTCAACAATTTGTTTGGCTTTGTATGTTAACTCTCTTTTCAGCCACCAGGTTCTGGATGCTGACCAGACTTCCCTGGACAGATGACCCCATCAGTGTGTACTGGAGCTCCACTTCCTCAGAGCCCCACACTACTAGGGAAAGAGAGAGACAGACTGGGAGTATGGATTGACCAGTCAATGCCCATGTTCAGCGGGGAAGCAATTACAGAAGCCAGACCTTCCACCCTCTGCAACCACAACGACCCTGGATCCATACTCCCAGAGAGATAGAGAATGGGAAAGCTATCAGTTTGTACATGTTATTCATGTACAAACTATTGTATTTACTGTTGAATGTAAAACATTAATTCCCCAATAAAGAAATAAATTTTAAAAAATAAATAAATAAAAATTAAAAAATAAATTGTTTTAAAAAAATAAAAATAAAAAAAGAATGGGAAGGCTATCAGGGGAGGGGGTGGGATGTGGAGATTGGGTTATGGGAATTGTGTAGAATTGTACCCCTCTTAATCTATGGTTGTTAATGTCTCCTTTCTTAAAAAAAATAATAATAAGCAGTCAAGATATAACTATATGAAAAGTAAGAAAAATATAAAACTGTCTTGGATAGATGGATGCTAGAAACTCTTTAAATAACTAGCTTCTACCCATCCACCCTCAACAGCTGTTGGAGGGGGATGGACTTGAGAGATATTCCTCTTTCCCTTATTGGCTAGTTGTTCTCTCCCTACCTTTCTTTCTCTCTCTCTTTCTAATAAAGTTTGCTTTAACCAGTAGTTATGTGATATTTATGACAAAGACAATAATCTCTCTCTCTCTTTCTCTCTCTCTCTCTTTAGAGTATTGCTCAGCTCTAGCTTATGGTGGTATGGGGTATTGAACCTGGGGCTTTGGAGCCTCAGGCATGAGACTCTCTTTGCATACCAATTATGCTATCTACCCTAGCCTATGTGACATTTATTTGCCAGGGATCCAGCTTAGTGTATCAGGGATGAGAGATAGGTGCTCAAACATTGAGCTACCTCCCTGGTCTTTGAATGGCATCTTATTGTTCTTTTTTTCAAATTTATTTAAAAAAAAAAGGAGAGAGATTAATGGTTTATGGTCAATAGTAAAATACAATAGTTTGTACATGCATAACACTTCAACATAACAATATAACCCCAACTAGGTCCTCCTCTGTCATCATGTTTCAGGACCTGAATACCCCACCCCACCCACCCCAGAATCTTAATTTGGTGAAGTACACCAACTCCAGTCCAAGTTATGTTTAGAATTTTCCCTTCTAATTTTTTTTCAACTTCTATGAATGAGATCATCATATCCATCCTTTTGCTTCTGACTTTTCTCATTTAACATAATAATTTCAAACCCCACCCAAGATGGGGTAAAGAAGGTGAATTCACCATGAACCTATGACTTTGGAGCCTCCTGAATAAGAGTCTCTTTGCATAAACATTGTGTCATCTACCCCTATTCACATTTCCCCTGTAGCCTACAGGGAAGATAAAAAACAAAAGAGGATTTAACAGCCACCAGTGCTTCACCTCAAGGACTGAGACAACATTGAAAGAACTGTTAATTTACATAACTGTGAAATCTTTAAGTACCTTACTTAGACAAGAGTCAATCCAGGCAAGTGTGATTAGTGGATTGAATAATAGTGAGCGAGGGATCTCACAACATACCATATACAATAGTTAAACCAAGAAGAAACATTAGAGTAATGAACTATGACAAAAGCCCAGATAAATCCCCTCCCCAAAGACAGTGCATAAGAGTGAAGACAAGGTCCAAACACCAACTGAGGAATTAGTCACAGGAATGAGGAAAGAGTTTGAAAATGCTGTCATCAGAAATGGGAAACAACAAATGAGACTCCAAAAGAAAACACTAACTATCTCGAGGTAATTAGAGAGCTGAAAGCTGAAATAGCTGAGCTAAGAACACAACTAGATGAACAAGCTAATAAAGTATCAGAACAAAGTAACAAATAGCTGAGCTACAGAAAACAACAGGGGGGAGAGAGAATAGAATAAGGGAGGCAGAAAACAGAATTAGCAACATTGAGGATGAATTAGAGAAAACTAAGAAAGAAGTAAAAGATCTCCAAAAGAGTTTAATAAATACTGAAAACAACAGAAACATATGGGATAATGTAAAAAGAAGTAATATAGACATTATTGGCTTGCCTGATAAAGAAAGAGAGGGAGAGGAAGCATTCTAAAAGACATAATAGTTGAGAACTTCTCTACTCTAGACAAGATAAAAGACATAAAGGTTCAGGAAGTTGAAGAAAGTCTCACACAGCATTAACCCAGATTTAAAGACACCAAGACACATCATATTTAGAATGAAAAGGAATAAGGATGAAGAAAAAATTCTGAAGACAAGAAGAGAAAAACAGAGTCACCTACAGAGGAAAACTCATATGATTAGCAGCAGATTTCTCCACACAAACACTAAAGACCAGAAGAGAATGGCAAAATATATATTTTGAGCTATCAATGAGAAAGGCTTTCAACCGAGAATACTATATCCTGCTAGATTGTATTCAAACTAGAAGAAGGCATAAAGACCTTTACAGACACACAGCAATTGAAGGAATCAACTATCACCAAGTCTGCCCTGAAAGAAGTTCTGAAAGGCCTCTTATAAACAATCATATCCTTGTAAACATGCCATATAACAGAACCGCTAAAAGATTAGAATAATGGCATTAAATTATCTTCAATCTATAATATCAGTAAATTTCAATGGCCTGAGTTCACCTATTAAAAGGCACAGAGTAGGAAGATGGATTAGAAAACACAACCCAACTATATGTTGTCTTCAGGAATCCAACTTAACTCAACAAGAAAAACACAGACTCAAAGTGAAAGGATGAAAAACTAGCATACAAACCAATGGACCACAAAAAAGGACAGAAATAGCTATTCTCAATCTGACATGATAGACCTTAAAATAAATAAAATTTAAAAAAATAGGGGTGAACGTTACTTAATGCTTCTTACTCTTGATGTATGCTTAAGTTAATATGCACTTGCAATAATTTCTTTTGACACTAATTTTCATTCTTACCTTTTCTGTCTCTGCACAGATGTTGCCCTAAGTTGTAAGGATTTTCAAACTTCAATGTGTCTACAAATTACTTAGGGATCTCATTAATGACCACATTTTTAGTGTGTTGGAGAATCTCTATATTTCAGAAATTCTCAGGTAATGCTGATGTTGCTGGTATTTGAACAATATTGGATAGTGAACAGCTTTATGGACAATAAGTTCTCAACTAAACCACTGTAAAAGGTATTCTTGCCTCTTCATAAGTGTAAAACTAATCATTCGTTCATTCAATAACTGTTTTATTTTTAGTCTTTATTATCTTTATTTATTTATTGGATAGAGACTGTAAGTAAGCCAGAGGAAAGGAGAAGACTGAGAGGATGAGAGACAGACACTTGTAGCACTACTTCATCACTTCTAAAGCTTTCCCCCTGCAGGTGAATACACTGGACTCAAACCTGTGTCCTTGTGTATTGTAACATGTGCACACAACCAGATGTGCCACCACCTGGTCCCTGTTTATACACTATGTGCAAAGTAAAATATTCTTAATTTGATTACAGAGTTATTGTGTTGTTTGTTTTCATTTCCACAGCTAACATTCTGATTCCTACTACTATTATTTTTCTTTCTGGAATTTTGGCATAGCTGCTAAACTCATTTCTCTTAAACACATTGCTGGTTCCTTCTTCAGCTCATTCTTTAATAACAAAGTAATGGATTTGAAACAGACAAACAAAAAAGCACATCTAACCATAGCATTCCAGTCTATCAAATATTTTAAAGTTTCCCATTGTCTTTCACAATAAAGTATGGGAGTTTTGACATATAAATATAATGAGACAAATACCAGAGACTTACTCATAGGTGAGATTTAAGAAACAAAGAAGGGGAAAAGGCAGGGTGAAACTTCAATTAGCTCTGGTCTATAGCCACAGATTCAAGGACTCTAACTGGGGGAGGCAGGAAGGACTTGAGAGAGGGATATTGCACTCTATGTCTCATGATGGAGGAAGATAATATGTTGATGGACTGTGTGATTTACTGACACCTATCATGAGAGTATTTGAAGCTGAACACTTTTATGTCTTGTAAGACTTGTAAGTCAACATTTCCCTAGGAAAGTTATCTGGAAAAATCAAGATCCTGTTTATGCACCAACATGTCTCTTCTAATTCTTGCTGTTCAAGACCTTTTGACCCCCCCTCCATTTTTTTAGTTATTGAATTTGTTGAATTAAATTTACAAGTTTTTCTTGCATGCTGTTCCTTTGCCTGAAACATTCCTCTCTTACTTCATTTAATATTATCCATCCCTCAGACTAATATCATTGTATCAGGGAACACTCCTATGATCTTCCACATGAAGGCAGGGGACTTCTTTTTAAAATGTGTTTTATAATTTATTTTATTTTATTTTAATTAGAGAGAGAGAGAGAGAGAGAGATACAAAGAGAAAGAAACTGAGAAAAAAGACCAGAGCACTGCTCAGTGCTGACTTATAGTGGTTCTGGGGACTTAACCTGGGAACTTGGAACCTCAGACATGAAAGTCTTTGCAGAACCATTTTACTATCTCCCTAACCTTGAATATACAGGGTATATGTTACAAGTAATTTCAGTGATAGCTACTTGGGGGGGTAGGGGTGGGGAATGGGGATGTTCCATAGATATTACATGATTGATTGAATATGCAAATTCAGGTTTTTTCCTCTGATAACCACTTATTTTTTTAAAAGTCTTTCACCCCTTTTTGATGACCTTGTTATATTATTGTTGTTGTAGTTATTATTGTTGTTGTAGTTATTATTGTTGTTGTTATTGATGTCGTCATTGTTGGATAGGACAGAGAGAAATGGAGAGAGAAGGGGAAGACAGAGAAGGGAGAGAAAGGTAGACACTTGCAGACCTGCTTCACCGTCTGTGAAGCAACACCCCTGCAGGCGGGGAGCCAGGGGGCTCGAATCAGGATCCTCACACTGTTCCTTGATTTTTGTGCCCTATGAACTAAACCCACTGTGCTACCACCCGACCCCCACCATTCCTATTAGGATACACATACACATATTAAAAGGCTGAGTGATGACACACCTAGTTAAGTGCACATGCCATCATGGGCAAGGACCCAGGTTTGAGCCCTCACACTCTACCTGCAAAGGGGTGGGGAGGCAATTCAGGGACAGTGAAGCAGATCCACAGGTGTCTCTCTTTCTTTCCCCCTTTCTATCTCACCTCCCCTCTTAATTTCTCTCTGTCCTGTCAAATAAATGAAAAAAAGGAAAAATTCCACTAGGAGAAGTGGATTCATAAGGCAGGCACCCAGGCCCAGCAATAACTCTAGTGGCAAATAATAATAACTATTATTATTATTACTATACATATATTCTGATATCTTCTGTTTTCAGAGCTCTGGCTTTGAGCATCTGTGATTTCTACCATTTCTGTATCCAACTTTTTTACTTTTTACTTCAAAAAGAGAGAAAAAGAGACAGAGAGAAACACAGTACCACTGTTTCCCCCAATATTGTGGAACTTGCATTCGGTTCTAGGGCTTTAGCCTGAGCAGGATGCGTGGAAAATCAAATGCACTACCCAGTGAGAAATCTTCCAGTCCCCATACAGGGCATGCATTTTGTCTATTCCTTTTATTTGTTTTTTTCTTCTCCTCTTCCTCCTGCTTCTCCTTCTCTTTCTCTTATATTTCTACATCTAGTTCTAAGACAGCATCTGACACATAATAAATGTCAACAAATATTTAACAAATGAATGATTAAAAATAGATGTTGGAACATCATGGTTCATCTATATCCTTCTGTTATAAATAGTAGTAGTTTGTCAATTTTCAATGGACTAATCTATAACAAAATACACATCATTAAAATACCATCAAATCTTATATGCATTCATAAAATGTTTTAGTATCATCTATTGCTATTTTATCATTTGTATGGTATTGCTTTCTCTAAAGTTTATAATGAAAAGTCTAAATTATTTGTATATGAAAAAGCCCAACTGTTTATGCATTTGAGAAGTATTCAGTATACTGATACAACTTCTTAATGCTTCATAAATTATTTCTGATGACCCATCACCTTTGTATATTATAAATTGTTATATTGTTTAAGAATACTTTGTCAAGAGGGAAGATGAAGATCTGTGAACTGCACTCCAGGAAAATCATTGTAATTTAATTATTTGGGTATTACAAGAAGCTGTGACTTTCCTCCAGTTGACAGATATATCTTCTGTTCACTTGTAAAAGTAAGTGTTGAGTCTATTTATGAAGTTCTGACACCATGATGGGACATTAGAGGAAGGGGTAAAGATATTCCTGGTAATGATTCTTGGACTCTGCATAACTGAAATATTTATGATGGTCTAGACATACAAATACCTGTTCAGAAAAACTCCATAGTCTCTCCAGAATACAATATTTTAGAAATATCTTCACACAACATTTCATGGAGAGGCAAAATTAATTTTGGAAAATATTGCTGCATAAAAGATGGGACAACAATACAGTTGGTAAGCTGCAGTAATACAGTTTGGTTAATATGTCTCCTGAAGGCCTCTTTCTGCTCAATCCAAGAAGATCCAGGCAATGACCTCAACTCTCCCCAGGCTGACACATTCTGTATTTCCAAAGTGGTGATTCAGCTTTATTTCAACCCCTGAATGAATGACTGGGGAACATTATTCTCCTCAGGTCTACAGTGGGCTCTGGGCCAGTAGCAGCTGTCAGCTCAGCGGGCTTCAGCTTGCTGTTCAATGAAGGCTGACTTAGAGCCCTTTGCAGGGAAGAATTAAGAGTCCTGTGCTTATGGGAAAAATCTCAAGCTGTTGACTCTCTTTTTTGTTGCTGTTGTTTTATAGTCCAAGTTCCACTTAATAGACTCCAGGAAAAAAAAAAAAACTGCTTTATCCTCAGTAGCAGGATAAACATCTTCTTACTGGTACACTGCATCAGTTCAGCTTAACTGAATGTTATTGAACTTCTGAACCAACCAAGATGACATTCTGTATTTGAAGAACCTGCAACTTCATCACCACAGAGTTTATTTTCAGCCACATTCTGATTCTGGCTCTCATTCCTGGTCACTTTCTCACAGGTTCATCTCAAATATTATGCCATTCCCAGTGGTTTAATAAGATGGGTAAAATAAACATTCCTTTTACTTTTTCTCTCTTCTAATAAATGGTTTCCTTTTTTTTCTTTTCTAGAAATCATATGAATTAGCTCATTTAAGATGTTTGTGTTTTAATCATCTAGCAAAGCTGAATTTCCTAATTGGCATATTGAGTAAATTGCTGCCATAACAAGTGTGTGAAGAAGCTAAGAGGCTCAGTCAGCTCTTAAAGAATATCTGGTGAGTTTTGTTTTTATCTATATTTTTCATATTTACCTTGTGATTTTCCTTTAATTCCTAGTTAAATACGAAAGTAAGATCCATGAAGTATCTGGGATATGCTAAGGTAAACCCTCATCTTGGTTTTGGGAGAGAAATAAAGGGTCTGTTAATGCAACGACCTCTGGGAAGCTGGAGCAAGGGGGTGGGTTTGAATAGAATAATGCCACACAAAAATACTTCCATGCCTAGTCTGAAGTCTCAGGTTCAGTTCCCTGTACCATCATAAGCCAGAAGAGCTGAGCAAATGATGAAATGGTTAAAACAAACGAACAAATGAGCAAACAAATGTATATCTCGACATAATTTGAACTCTTTATTCACTATGCACATACCTGTCTCTTCTCTTGTCGTCTTTCTGTTTCACTCTAAGACCTTATATTTTATCCCCTACACCACAGAGCTGAGAAGTGCTCTGGTGAAAAGAAAGAAATTGAAATATATATATAGCTTATATTCTTTCTTTCTTTCTCCAATCACTATTTAATGCTATGCTGAGACTTTACCTGTTTTTGAATGTGTACTAAGTATCAGGGATGTGATAATGAACATAAAAGCTAAAATAGAACTTTGCTCAGTTTACATTCCAGTGAGAAAAATGAATAGACAAAAAAAAAAATTAAGAGAGTAAAGGGTTGCTGTAAAAAAACACTAATTAAGACTTACACTTTTTTTTTTTTTTTTTTTTTTTAGATAAAGATACATTTAAACTACAGCCTGAACAATAGGACCAATTCAAACATATACAGACCCAGGGAACAAGTATTTCAGGCAGAGGGAATGAGGGAAACAGCAAAGAGCCTGTTGCATTTTTTAAAATTTTTTAATATGTATTTATTTATGATCCCTTTTGTTGCCTTTGTTGTTTATCATTGTTGTTATCGCTGTTGTTGTTGTTGGATAGGACAGAGAGAAATGGAGAGAGGGGGAGAGAAAGACACCTGCAGACCTGCTTCACCTGCAGACCTGCTTCACCTGCAGACCTGCTTCACCTCCTGTGAAGCAACTCCCCTGCAGGCGGGGAGCTGGGGGCTTAAACCGGGATCCTTATGCTGGTCCTTGCACTTTGCACCACATGTGCTTAACCCGCTATGCTACCACCTGACTCCCAAGCCTGTTGTATTTTAAAGACTGACAGAACTCAGTGTAGCTAGGAGAATAAGACTATCTAGAGGGCCAGCTGGTGGTGCACCTGGTTAAGCACACACATTATAGTGTACATGGACACAGGTTCAAGCCCCTAGTCCCCACCTACAAGCAAGAAACTTCAAGAGTGGTGAAGCAGGGCTGCAGGCATATCTATCTATATATCTATCTATCTATCTATCTATCTATCTATCTATCTATCTATCTATCTATTTATCTATCATCTACCTATCTTTTTCTATATCCCCCTCTCCTCTAAATTTCTGTCTTTATCTGATAATAAATTAAATTATTTAAAAAATAATTGAGTATCTCCGATTGTGCTTGGTGAGTAAAGCAGGAGTCAGATCATAGTAAAGTTACGTTACAGCAAAATCTTGATAAACATGTGTGAAGATATATATTGAGAGGAGAGTAGCTCTGATAATTGGTAAAATCTGGTTAAAAATCCAACTAGGTTACTTGGTTAGTAGATTACATAAGGAAACAAGTCTAGTCCAGATAGGTGGCAAAGGTAAAGATAAAAACTCGAGGAAATGACACATTCTCTGGATTATTGTCTACAGATAAGTACTCAGAAGTACAAGTTTTTTCATTTTCAAGAGAATAGTGGATTATATAGTGCACAGAGTATTGTACACTCCAGAACTTGGAATGTCTTCTTTCTGTGAATTCCAGCTCATACTTCCACCCACTGGGATGACCACTTATTCCACATTCATGACCTATTTCTCTGGCGTCTAGTTTAGACAAATTTGGATGAGCCCAGCCTACTTGAATATAGACCAAAACAACCTCAGGAAACTCCTTTTAGTTTCTCATTCCCATGGACCATTCCTATGTGAATGTCTATTGAATTTGTTCTATGTACAATATTCCACATCTGTTAGTATTTTTCTTTTTTTTTCAATCCTAATATGCTTTCATCACCCTCCCTGGTTACATGTTAAAATGTGAATATTTGATTCCTAAATCCCCTTCTCCACTTGGTTTTTGTCAGAGGATTACCATTCAATTGCAAACTCCTTATATCTGGGTAAATTTAGGAAATTTTAAATATAAATGCACTTTCTGCATTATTTTCCAATCAGGCATTTTTTTAAACCTACTTCAAATGAAGTTTCATTGACTTCCTTAGGCTCTTTGAATAACAAGTTGAGCCAAAGGTGAAATAATGTCATTATTTGCATTCCTGTGTTTCAGAGCATGTGACTATCTCTCGTAGAAATGTAGGTAAAGTTACATAGAAAGAACCCAGATGGTGTACTACCACATGTCTTATTCCTTGGTATGAAAAACATATGAAGCAAGTAAACTGTTCCCAGACATTTGGTATATAGACTGGGTATGGAATAATTACTATGCTTCTGGCAAAAGATAAAGGTGGAAAGTGGACATTGTAGTAAAGTTAAGATTAAAGGAATAATTTCATCTTATCTTTTCTGAACACAATCACCTATAACTAGAAAAGTAAGTGTTCCACATGTCATTTTTTCTATGGATTTCTTCAGATACATGCACTTCCTTGACCTGATTGTAGGTTATAGTATGTCACCAACCTATGTGTTCTTGAGAACTTAATAGAACCAACTGCTTATTGGTAAGAACAGATCAACTAATACTGAAAAATATATATGTATATACTTTTGATAAAATATCTAAACTCATGCTCTCCTAGCAGTTTTCAGAGAAATTTATATACCTTTTCCTCAAACAGATTTGGTTTAATCATTTGGTCTATATACTTCTGAATTTGTACTGTAAGCCTCTTTTTAAAACATTTTTTGTATTTATTTATTTTCCCTTTTTGTTGCTCTTGTTTATTATTGTTGTAGTTATTATTGTTGTTGTAATTGATGTTGTCATTGTTAGGACAGAGAGAAATGGATGGAGGAGGGGAAGACAGAGAGGGAGAGAGAAAGATAGACACCTGCAGACCTGATTCACCACCTGTGAAGCGACTCCCTAGCAGGTGGGGAGCTGGAGGCTTGAACTGGGATCCTTGCTCTTCAAACCATGTGCACTTTGCCTGCTGCACTACCGCCCAACTCTCTGAAAGTCTTTTTAAAATACTTTCATTTATTTATTAGTGAATAGAGACAGAAATTGAGAAGGAAGAAGGGGATAGAAAGGGAAAGAGACAAAGAGATACCTGCAGCTCTACTTCACTCCTCATGAGGCTTCCCCTCTGCAGGTGGGGACCAGGGGCTTGAACACAGGTCCTTTTGCACTGTAACACGTATACTTGACTGGGTGTGCCACCATCTGGTCCCTTGTAAGCCTCTTTTGCCTGGCATTTCTTACCACTAAGTTGAATTTTGGTCTAACATCTTAATATGTTACTCATATTATTACTCTATTAGCAAATTATCTTATGTCTCTCACTGAAACTACTTAAGTTATTTGAACATATTTTAATAGCCCATAATTGTTGGGCTAGCAACATGAGGAAGAGAGATGACCCGGGAACCAAGCTAGTGGTGTCAAGGCAATACAAATCTTTATATTCATCCGAACGGGCAGTAGCACACCTGGTTAAGCCACGTGGCGCAAACTGCAATGTCTGGCGTCAGCCTCCTGGTCTCCATGCATGTCCCCACCTCCAGGTCGAAACATGGAAGAGACAAGACAGAAACTGAAGTGGCTTGACAATACCATACATGTTTAGGAAAGGGGCAGAGAAAGGCAAAAGGGGCTGGGAAAGGTATGGACCTCCCCAGCAACTGTTGCTAGGGGTTCAACTAGTAGGATTAGCAATACCCTGAGGGGAATTAAGAAGGAGACCTTTAGTCATTTGTAAGAAGATTGATATACAGATCAAGGAATGCAGGGTGGAGCAGGCTTAATGTTTTAAGGAATTCTGGACTCCTGGAGGCAGAAAAATGCAGGGAGTTTTGTAAGGTAGGGAAGTCTTATATGGCAGACAACCTTTTGAGGTTCCTGTGTCCCCCTTGCTCAGCCCCTCCATAGATAGAGAGACTAATAGGATGGATGCACCTCTCAGGTCAAGCCCTTCCAGGCTCCACCACATCCCCACAACCTCCCTACACAGAATAAAACTGATGCAATATGAAGACCCTAAGACCCTTTATTTAATAAAAAAATGTTAGTTTTTTTAATCAGAATTAATAAATAAATTAAGATTCCCCAATGAACACTTCATTTCAGTATTTATCAACAACAAAATATATCCTTCTTCCTTTCACATAAGACATAATGATTTAGAAGACACAGCTACTCAAAACTATAAAGAATAAAAAAATCATAAGTGACAAATCTATGCAAAAATGACAACTCTCTAGTCTCTAATAATACAGTGTATGGTAACTAGAAATAGCAGCTTGGGAGGTTACTCAATGGGTAAACTATTGGACTTAGATACAGGAGGTAGTGTGTTTGATTCCTCGTATTGAATCACTGCATATACCATACTGGCTCTTGGCTTACTCTCTCTCCCTACCTATCTCTCTTTCCTTATCTCTCTTTCTCTCATAAATAAATATATTTTAAAAACTGGAAATAATTATATACACATTTATACTTCCAGTATGAATTTTATGTGAGATATTTAAATAACTAATGAAAGAAGATCTTTTCTTAAGGAATAATGGAAGCTAATTGACTCAAGAAATTACTTTAGAAAAAAAAATTACCCAAAATATACTTGAAAGAAAAAGTGTGACTTCACTTAAAGCTCCAACATTTATATCTAGATCAGATTTTAAAATGACTTTGTATGATATAGTTTCAAGCACTATTACAACTTCTTCTTCTTTTTTTTTTCCCCCAGGACATAATTTAGAACCAGAGAAGTAAAGAAGCTTGGCCCCTATCATGTGGAAAGCCAGCAACTTGGTTCATTAGAATCACAAGTCTATTGAATCCAGGTCACTTGTCCTTCTAACATTTCAAGTGCTTTGTTATTTCAGTGATCTGTGATCCTAGAAGTAGAATGTCCCTAGGTTCTAGGGTTCAACTGGATAACCAGGACAATGAGTCATAAAATGGCTGCTATCTTAAAAAATGTTGGAGGAAGG
This sequence comes from Erinaceus europaeus, assembly GCF_950295315.1. NCBI lineage: Eukaryota > Metazoa > Chordata > Mammalia > Eulipotyphla > Erinaceidae > Erinaceus > Erinaceus europaeus. The sequence goes on along the minus strand of NC_080162.1, from coordinate 136,954,633 downwards.
AGCTCAGAAATGAAACAAAACAAAGGAAGCTTCTGAAGCCTCTTTCCCTAGGCTCTTCTCAGAGTGAGGTTTACAAAGATCCATGTTTGCAGTATGTCCAGTGGTCAGAATCATGACTGCCCAGTGAGTTTAAGCAAAAAATGTGGTTCTTCATATTAGTGAGTTTGCTGAAAGAAGGAGTCTCTAACACATTCTTCCCAGGCTTTCCACTAACTCTCCATGGCTTACTGTTCAGAAAGGAAGGAAAGTATGAAGAAAACAAACAGAGACAGACCTTCTTTGTGCATTTGGCTCTGGGTGTGCCAAATCAGCCGGCTGGATACAGAGGCAATTTCCTTAGTGTTTGCGGCCTTCCACTGACTTCTGCATGGGGAAGTTGAGCAATATTTATAGTTGAATGGAGTCCTGGGAGATTATTCTTGGATAGAACAACCTCTGTGAACCTCTATGTGTCAGCTGAGAATCTCTTATAGTCAGGATTTCACAAACTAAAGAAGATCCACTATTTCTAACACAAAAATGATTGAGAAAGAAACAAATATTCTTAAATGTTTGAACATCTAGTCATATAAACATTGTGTTTCTTTACTCAAGGTGATTTCTACCTCTATATAACAGTAAGCTGAAGAACTCTGGTGGTGGTGTAAATAGTGTAGAATTGTACCCCTCTTATCCTATGGTTTTGTCGATATATATATATGTCGATATATATGTGTGTGTGTGTATATATATATATATATATATATATATATATTAATTTTTATCTATAAAAAGGAAACACTGAAAAAAACCATAGGATAAGAAGAGTACAACTCTACACAATTCCCACCACCAGAACTCTGTATCTCATCTTCTCCCCTGAGAGCTTTCCTATTTTTTATCCCTCTGGGAGTATGGACCCAGGGTCATTATGGGGTGCAGAAGGTAGAAGGTCTGTTTTCTGTGATTACTTAACATGGGCATTGGCAGGTTGATCTATACTCCCAGCCTGTCTCTTTCTTTCCCTAGTGGGGCAGGGCTTTGGGGAAGTGGGACTCCAGGACATATCGGTGGGGTCGTCTGCCCAGGGAAGTCCATATGGCATCATGGTACCATCTGGAACCTGGTGGCTGAAAAAAGGGTTAACATATAAAACTAAACAAATTGTTGACTAATCATGAACCTAAAAGCTGGAATAGTTCAGCTGAATAGTTGGGGTCTCTGTTTTGTAGATAACTAGTAGGCCTATTTTAGCTATATTCCATAGGGACCATGACCATACTATTTTTTTCTCCTGTGCCTGGCATCTAATATGCAGGTACACCCAGGTTATTTTCTGGGGAGATGATGTCATGGTTGGAAAAAGGGCTAGAAAGCTGGACTGACATATTTTTATTTTGTAAATAAATTTTTAAAAATGGGAAAAATGTGGAAATAGAAGGGGAAACTTTAAAATTTTATGAACTGATCTTTAGAATCTTATACATGATTGAGTGTGTATGAGAGTGATACCATCTCTTCCCTAATCTAACTTTCTATTCCTATTCTCAACTCTGACACTGTCTTCCTAAACAATACTTTTTTTTCCACCTGCATATTAACTATCAGGCTCATTGAGTCATCAATTATAGTAAACTTCTTACTTGATACAAGTTTTTTCTTCACAAGTAAATGATTACAGCTATGTCAAGCCTTCACATGAAGAAGCATATGCTCATATGGTAAGACATTAAACTATATAAGAAGTTCCCCCATATACAACTTATGTAAATTAACAACAGCATTCACATATTTTTCTACACTTAACTGATATATCTTGTTTTCCCACTATAGGCATACCAAACACCTAAGGGTCAATTAAATAAAGAAAAAAGTGGGGCTACATCCCCCCAATATTCAGTTGGCTAAGGCACTAACTACATTAAACCTCTCTTAATATTTATAAAAATTCAAACCAGAAGCCCTGCTAACCATGGGAAGCAGATTTGTATGTGTTTCTTTTACAGGAATCCCCAGAAACTCAGTTGGACCCCTGCCCTCTGACATTGCCCACAAGATGGCACAACTACAATGCCCCCTGAAACCCATGACATGACCTGGCAGGATATGAAGAACCTGATTCACAGAGTCCAAGGACAGAGCTTTCCTACTGCTCTTTCCTCACCCATCGCTGTCTGCCCTTCTTGCTTCTGCTTGACCTGTCACCTTTTGGTGGTTTCAGCTCACTCTATACAGAAAAGCAAAATTCCAGTAGCTGTCCTCCCCCATCAAGATAAGATGTGCGGCGTTTCTTCTCCTGATCGTTGGTATTGGACTGACACTTCTATCAGATTTGCTGGTGGCTCTTGGACACTCCCTTTACACTACTAGACTTCTCAAGGATTGACTGAGACAGTCCATGGACTTTGCAGCTGGTGGTCTTGGGGTCCCCCGCGCCTGCAGGCCAAGCCCCTCTGTGTGCCAGGCCCTGCACCCCTTTGCCTGCCAGGCCCTGAGCCCCTTCCCCTGCCAGGCCACAGCCCTCTGCCTGCCAGGCCGTGCCCCTCATCAGCAGGCCAAGCTCCCTCTCTGCAGGCCATGCACTGCCTGCCAGGCCTTGAGTCCCTTCACTGTTAGACCCCACCCCTTTGCCATCAGCCCCAGCCCTCTCAGCTTACCAAGCCTCCCCTCAGCCTCACACTGGCTCTTGCTGCTCTCCTACTTGTCACTTCCTGTCTTGTTCCAGTTCTTTTGAAAACGCCCACACAATATCATTTAGGTGTCTGCCCAAAAGGATTCTGTTCACCCATACACTGCTATTCTTCTGTCAGAAATAGAGACTTTTGCAAACATTGACCAATTTAAATATGGCCATTAGATAAAAAGAAAGGGGGAGATGCAGGGAGGTTGTGGGGATGTGGTGGAGCCTGGCAGAGCTTGACCTGAGAGGTGAGTTCATCTTGTAAGTCTCTCTCTCTATAGAGGGGTTGAGCAAAAAGGGGACACATAAACCTCAAAAGGTTGGTGGTCATGTAAGTCTTACCTCCCCCACAAAAACATCCTGAATCTTCCTTTCAAAGCCCAACATTCCTTAAAGACTTAAGCCTTCTCCATCCTACATTCCCTGCTACTATGGCTTGTCCCTTTATTATCTACATATCAATCTTCTGCTTTGTCTTACAAATGACTAAAGGTCTCCTTTCTAATTCCCTGCTAATCCTGCCAGTTGAACCCCTAGCAACAGTTGCTGGAGAGGTCCATACCATTCCCAGCCCCTTTTGCCTTTCTCCATTCCATCCCTAACCATGTATGGTATTGTCAAGCCACTTCAGTTTCTGTCTTATCTCTTCCATGTCCCAACCTGGAGGAGGGCAGGCATGCAGACAGAGAGGCTGATGCTGGCCATTGTGGTTGTCACCACATGGCTTAACCAGATGTGCTACCACCCAACTCTGGGAATCTCAGATGAATAAAGATTTGAATTTTCCTGCTGCCACAAGCTTGGTTCCTGGGTCATCTCCCTCTCTTGTGACGCTAACCCAACAATTTCTCTCTGTTTATATCAAATGAATAATTTTTTTTTTTTTTTTCCTACAGAGTTATCACTGGGGCTTGGTGCCTGTACCACAACTCCACTGCTCTTGGAGGCCATTTTTTCTCCATTTGTTGCCCTTATTATAGTTGTTATTGTTGTTATAGCTGCTGTTGTTGTTGGATAGGACAGAGAGAAATTGAAAGAAGAGAGGAAGACAAAGAGGAGGAGACAAAGATAGACACCAGCAGACCTGCTTCACCACTTGTGAAGTGACCCCCCTGCAAGTAGGGAGCTGGGGGCTTGAACCTGGGTCCTTACCCTGGTCATTGCACTTTGTGCCATGTGCACTTAAACTGCAGCACTACTTCCCAGCCCCCAGAATATATTTTTAATTATTATTTATTTATGTATTGGCTAGAGACAGAGACATTGAGAGGGTGGGAGAGGTAGAGAGGGAGAGAGACAGAGAGACACCTGCAGCCCTGCTTCACCATTCATAAAGCTATCCTCCTGCAGTTGGGGACCCAGGGTTTGAACCTGGGACCTTGCACACTGTAATGTGTGTGCCTAACCAGGTGCACCATCACCTGGCCTCAATAAATAGAATATTTAAAAACATGCAAACAAATAAACAGTCATGAACTGAATGATATATGAGGGTCAGGTGCTGGAGAATAGTCAAAGACATAAAATAGTATACTCCTTGACATTAGTGCTTACACAGCTTTTACTCTCTTCCAAAATCAAATTCAAACTCCACTAAAAACAAGCAAATAGTTTTGTACCAATCTGATTTAAATAGTTCATTTGTGCTGTTATAAATTACTCAAGTGCCATATATTGTCACTCTCTCTTCCTAAACTTATTTCTGAACATACAAAAAAAATGCCTAATACACCAGTCTAAGTAAATTTGCAGGGCCAGGGTCTTGTGCTTAAATGTTGCCTGTTATACTAGACTCTAAGATACAGTTCCTCACCCAGCTGGTTCACCTTCTTGTCATTAGAAACTACAGTATATAAATGTGAGATATGTCCTATCATATCTGTGAGAATCCCAGGATTCCCCTACTAAGTTTCCAGATTACTGGGTGGCCTGATATTGAGCAAAAAGGCCATCATTATAGTGTTCCTGTCTCTTGGCCTTATCCAACTTTTGTAGTCGTTACTTATTCTGAGAAGTATAGACTTACAGTGATTGAAAGTAAAGTAGGGGGTAGGGGAAGAGGGTGCCTAAGCCTAAGTAGTAGATATTTAATTAGGTACTTTATGGTGTCTTCTTTAGGACTTTCTACTAGCTTGCTGAGTCTAAATCTACTTACAGCAGACTACTGAGCATTTTCACTTTGAAATATACCTATTTTCCCCTAATTTATAGATAGATACATGTGCACATGCACCCTGACCCTTAGGCCCTGGTCTCCATCAAGGGTCTGTAAGTTTGTTGGAAAATGTACCATACCAGTAAACAATATTTATATACTTCCTTCATATTTGGTATCTACTTTTTAAACTAATCCACCTTTCTAGTCCTATTCTCAGCTCTGCCACCATGTTAGCTATCAGACTCAGGCAAAAATTACTAAAGTCATGGGCCCCTTGGAACATACCTAAAATAGACTTCCTAGCTTCCCACATGAAGATCTCTAATTTCAACTGCTCTATTCCTACCTTTGGGTTCCCAGTTATTAAACAAGTTGTTCCGCTTTATATCTTACTGACTTTCAGCCACCAAGCTTGATGATACGAGAATCCAGCATGAAGCCCAGCCAGTCTATCTTGGTGTTACTCTCGATCGCACCCTGTCATTTCACGAACATCTCATAAAAACTGCAGCAAAGGTGGGCGCGAGGAATAACATCATTGCAAGACTGGCCAGCTCCTCATGGGGCGCGAGCGCTTCCACACTACGATCATCATCTCTGGCATTATGCTATTCCACTGCAGAATACTGTGCCCCAGTATGGTTCCGTAGCCCCCATGTCCACTTGGTCGATTCCAAATTATATTCCTCCATGAGGATAATTTCTGGAACCATCCGTTCCACCCTGGTCCCATGGCTGCCAGTTCTTAGCAACATCGCCCCGCCAGATATTCGTCAGGATGCGGCATCATCTAAGTTCATTTCCCACGTCTATGCTCGACCGGACCTGCCAATATACGCGGATATCTTCGCCCACCCTGTTCAACGCTTGACTTTTCGTCATCCAATCTGGTCTCCTACACCTACAGTGAACTTCTCTGTTCCAGTCTCTTGGAAACAGAGTTGGCAGTCAGCTGAGGTAAAGAACAAACACCTCATCACAGACCCCTGCAAGCGTCAACCCGGCTTTGACCTAGCACGTTATGATTGGGCCCTCCTCAATCGCTATCGAACAGGCCATGGCCGGTGTGCCGCTATGTTCCATCGCTGGGGAGCCAGAGACGACCCGAACTGCCCCTGCGGCTACAGACAGACTATGACCCACATAGTCAACAACTGCCACCTCTCCAGATTCAAAGGAGGTCTCGAAACTTTACATCAGGCTCAACCTGATGCTGTTGACTGGCTACGGAAGAAGGGCAAATGCTAGAAGAAGCCGCCGAGTTGCAGATGCTATTATGACACCTTCCCAACTCCTTTGGACAGATGGCCTCACCAACATGTCCTGGAACCTCACCTCTCCAGAGCCCTACCCAAATAGGATAAAATAAAAACTGCTCTTCCTGTGTAGATAGAGGGGAAGTGAGCAATAGAGAGGGAGAGAGACTTAGAGACACACACAGACCTGTTTCACCACTTGTGAAGTTTTCCCCCTACAGGTTAGAACCAGGGACTTGAATTAAGTTCCTTGCACACTGTTATGTGTGTGTGCTTAACTAGGTACACCACTGCATGCACCCCACTTTCTACCATTTATGAGAGCCTCTTAAAGGTCCTATTTCAGAATCTGGGTAACATTTACCCTATTCCCTCATGTTGTGGGTTTCACTCATATTCCCAACTCACTAGAATCATATCCCTTTAAGGTCTCAAATATTTATTCTTGAATAACTCTGAACTTGTGTGTATGTTTCCAAATTTTGTTTTTCTTTCTTCTGTGAACATCTTGTTGCTCACTCCTTTTTTTTTTTTTTTACCATCATCACCATCTCTAGCTGACCTCTCCTCTTATAAACCATATTATACCCCAGAATACTCCTTTCTTGCAAACTGGACTGCCTGCCAGGTGTTTACCATGAATCTTTGGCACATCTGTATAGAGTGCCTTCTCATTATTTCTACTCAAACAACCCCACAGAGGACATCTTTGTGGTCTCTCTGGTTTTAGGGTATCCATCATTCTAACCCCACTACCATTTGTCTGGGACCACAACTATCCACAAATTATTCCTTGTTCTTTATTGTTAATGCAAACCTTCTTTTAATAGCATCATCATGGACAAACAGGCTTTCAAAAAGATAAATGTAACTTCCTTACATTATTTTTATGTTAATTCTTATTTTATAGTCCCTAAATTATTTGATTTAAGAAAATACAATAGAGCACAGATGTCTGAATCAAGCCGGTATTTTGTAGAGAACAATTTTGGGCATATGAGTATTAATAAAACATAATGGGCATGTTTCTCTTTTGGGGGGCATTATGCTCTTTCCTCAGACTCATCAAAAGTTGGTTTTATAAACTAAATTTGTGGTATATCTATTTTGCAATTTCACTAGCAAAATATGCATCTATATACTGAGATTTATAACTGTAATTAAAAGAAACATAGACCTTTTAAGTCGTTGTATCATCAGACATTCTCCACTAGGTTAGGGATTGGTGAATCATATTCTTGATCAGAGGAACCTTGATTTGTTTTCCTCCAAGTCACTGAGAATAGCTTGGGTGGGCTGTATTGGCAAAACATGGTATCTACAGTGCTACTAGGTAGGAACTTTGTCAAAAACATTTTTGATGGATTTCATTAAAGGAAAATACACTATCTTTATTGTGAGTTTGCTTTAGAAGAATTTCTTGGGTCCAGGCAGTAGTGCACTGCGTTAAACACACACACTACAGTGTGCAAGGACCTGGGTTCAAGCCCCTGGTCCTCACCTGCAGGCGGAAAGCTTCATGAATGGTGAATCAGGGCAGCAGGTGTCTCTCTCTGTCTATCTCCCTCTCTATATCCCCTTCCTCTTTCAATTACTCTTTCTCTATCAATAATAAATGAATAAAAATAAAAAAATAAGAATTTCTTGTTTTCTTGGTCATCATAGTATAGTAATTACCAGAAAAAAATAGGTAATAGATCATCTTAACTCTATGTAAAGTGGATTTAGGCTAATAATATACTTTGGGGATTCTAATAATAATTATACTTTTTCAGTTTTATGTTTTTAGTATTGTTGCTTATGAAGGAAAAGCCACATGAGAACTGGCAATAACAGGTGGGCCATTTATAGTTAGTAAAATTTTTTTTCATGTAAAGAGATTTTGAATTCCTCAAAATATTAACTGTAACTTTGTTGATAATTTTAATATATGTTTATGTAAATATAAATACACAAACATGTATCTTCAGCTTTAAATTCCTATATATATGCATAATATATCAGGTCTATATAAACTCTTGTTTCAAATTTCAGTAAATGGATAGGGCCAAATACATTTAGTTGACTATGTTATCATAGAGATGTTCACATTTAAAAAGTTACCCCATTCAACATCCTGAAATCTGCCAACATTCTTGAATCTTGAACATTCCATATCCCATCACCACCAATTAAATATAGGTTACATGATTCTAAAGTTTTCAGTTAGAAAGTTTTGCTTTCATGGCAGAAGAGAACTGTAAGTTATTATAGGTCTCTCTCTCTCTCTCTATATATATATATATATATATTATATATATATATATAATTATAATTCTCTCTCTCTCTATATATATATATATTATATATATATATATAGAGAGAGAGAGAGAGAGAATTAGGGATAATACATAATTTAAAACTATTTTTGAACTAAATTAATATGATTGTATATTATTTTAAAACACAGGTTAAAATTGTGCCTTTCTAGAAATTGTTCCCTCTCCCAAATGAACTACAGTTAGTAACTCTGATCAATATTTTTATTAATATCACTACTAATGCCACCATTTGACAGACATTTGAGGGAGAGAGAATAACATTTGCTACTCTCAAATTTCTAAGAATTGGGTAAATTGCAGAGAATGTACACATTCTCATTAGAACTTTCTAGGTCAGTCTAATATACAAATAAGTACCAAGGATTAGCTACATACAATTCTCCCTCCAAAGTAAACAAAGAGAAAGTGTCTAAGAAAGATTTAAGAACTAAGCTTCTTATTTGTTGATTTTCTTCCCCCCAGTAGCATTAAGGTCTTGTGTATGTGCAATTTCATCAATCCAGAGAAAGAGACTAGAGACTCCTCTGTTAGTGTGGCACTCCCAAGTAGCGTTGTGGTTTGAAACTGGATGGCATATATATCAAGGCACATGCTCCAACAACTAAAGCAACTGATAGTAGCTTTCAGAACTGTCAGGGCAGGCAGCGGCATACCCCGTAAAGCCTACAAAGTACTAGGCACAAGGACTCACACAAGGGTCCAGGTTTGAGCCCTCACTTCCCCAACTGTAGGGGTGAAGATTCACCAGTGGTGAAGCAGGTCTGCAGGTGTCTTTCTTTGTCTCCCCCTCCCCTCTCAATTTCTCTCTGTCCTACCCAATAAAATGGGGAAAAAATTGGCCACTAGGATTAGTAGACTCATAGGGCAGGCACCACACCCCAGCGATAGCCCTGGAGGAAACAATCAAACAAACCAAAAAACCCTGTCAATTCTAGGATAAGTCTTCCCAGTCCTCTTTTTTTCTCATCTCTAATATTAAGTAGATGTCTACATTTCAGTTGTTCAGAGAATAAAAAAAAATGTACTCAACTAAAACAAGATAGCAGAAAACAAGTAAAAGGACTTGCAGTAATTACTGATAGTTCTTTTGTTAATTTTTTATTATTATATTTTACTTATTTATTGGATAGAGACAAGCAGAAATTGAGAGGAAAAAGGAGAGAGAGATTGAGAGAGAGATTGAGAGAGAGAGAGAGAGACCTGTAGCACTGCTTCACCACTTGTGAAGTTTCTCCCCTGCAGATAGGGACTGGGGGCTTCAACCCAGGTCTTTGAGTACCATAACATGTGTGTTCAATCTGGTACTCTACCACCCACCACTTGATAGTTCTTATGTCCAGTATATTATGTAAAGGTATCATAAAATAAGCTTTTAAAGCCTCATTAAACATTAGAACCTGACTGGTTTGTGATCACTTTACTTTCACTCTTCAGTAGTTGTATGTTTCTGAGGGCAATTTCCTTTTGAGAGAGCAGAATTTTCATCATCTGTCAAGTGTGATGTGAAGGTGATAAAAAGCAAGTGTAATCATAAAGATATACATATAAATTGTCTAGCAATGTGCACTCGATAAAGTAACAGCAATACATGATTACCACATGCCAAGTAATAAGGAAATGATGATTGTGTAAATTTGTATATCAATATCAAATTGATCAAATAATATACATTCATTAACAGTGATGTTTTCAATAACATGAAATTGTATATAAAAGTCTTATTTACGGGGTAGATAGCATGATCATTGTGCAAAGAGACTCTCATGCCTAAGGCTCCAAGGTCTCAGGCTCAATCACCTGCACCATCTAGATACCCTCTTCACCTACTTCCTATTTCACTTCCCTCAATCACTCTAAGTCTAACCTTGTCAGACAAAGTAAAAACTACAAAAGCTGGATAAGGGCAAGAGACTGGCACAGTTTAATGATGGCCCTTTTGGTCACTACCAGGCCATATCATCTGGGGCCCCAGTCAGGGAATCCTTGGATTCCACACAGAATGATGGGACTAGACCTCTAACAGATCCCCTCTCCACCACCACAGATCATCTCCATCAGGAACAGCATGATATACCTTTTTGTAGGCTTCTACAGGACATTTGCCCTCAATGTAGGAAAACAGCAGTAGAAACTACCCTGCTCTCTGAAGAAAGGCTGGGTCAACATACTCTGCCACTCGAGGAAGACTGATCCTGAAATGAGTGCAGCCCAGAATGTTCCTAGCTATGACCATGGACTGAGAGCTCAGACTAACAGAGATGCCAAGGTGACACTGGCTCCTGTGCTAAATACAAATAGACATGGTCCTAGGTCAGATGGATGGAGTTTACAGTCAATGTTATTTATATACTTTTTCCATATTTGGGAGCTTCCTTCTGCCCTGATCCAGATTTCTTTTTTGTTAAATTTATTTATTTTCCCCTTTGTTGCCCTTGTTGTGTTTTAAAATTTTTTTTATTGTTTTTGTAGTTGTTGTTAGTGGCATCGTCATTGTTGGATAGGACAGAGAGAAATGGAGAGAGGAGGGGAAGACAGAGAGAGGGAGAGAAAGATAGATACCTGCAGACCTGCTTCACCACCTGTGAAGTGACTCCTCTGTAGGTGGGGAGTTGGAGGCTTGAACCGGGATCCTTCTGCCAGTCCTTGTGCTTTGCGCCACATGCGCCTAACCCACTGTGTTACCGCCCGACTCCCCTGATCCAGCTTTCTAGACCTATTCTCAACTCTGACAACTTCTTCCCAGACAATACTCCTAGCCCACTTGCATGTTAGCTGTTGGGATCAGGCAAAAAATCAGTAAAGTCATGGGCCTCTTGGGATACACTTAAAATAGACTTCCTAGCTCCTAACATGAAGACCCCAAATTTCATCTGTTATTCTCTTATCTTTAGCTTGTTGATTATTCAACAATTTGTTCTGCTTTATATCTTAATGCTTTTTCAGCCAACAAGTGGCAGATGCTACTATGATGCCAACCTGACTTTCCTGGGCAGATGATTTTACCAATGTGTCCTGGAACCCCACCTCTTAGGCCCCTGCCCCACTAGGGAAAGATATAAACAGACTGGGGATATAGATGAACCTGTCAATGCCCATGTCCTGTGGAGAAACAATTACAGAAGCCAGACCTTCCCACAATGACCTTGGGTCCATACTCCTAAAGAATAGGAAAGCTATCAGGGGAGAGAATGGGATACGGAGTTCTGGTGGTGGGAACTGTGTGGAGTTGTACCCCTCTTATCCTATGGTTTTGTCAATGTTTTCTTTTTATAAATAAAAAGATAACAAAATAATATTAAAAATTATGAAGATAAGGAAGAAGGGGCCAGGTGTACCTGTTTAAAGCACACATATTACAGAGCATGAGGATCTGAGTTCAGACCCCTGGTTCTCACCTGAAGGGAAGGAGCTTCATAAGTGATAAAGCAGGGCTATAGGTGTCTCTCTGTCTCTCTCCCTCTCTATCTCCTCCTCCCCTCTCAATTTCTGTCTCTAACAAATAAATAGATAAATAATATTTTTAAAAAAAGAAAAGAATAAAGAACACATGATATAATGTCTAGAACTAAGCCAAAATATGCAATCATTATCTGGTAAGATAATATTCCCTTATATAGTTGGAACTACCTTAAATAGGATATACATTTTTAAAATGTTAGTGCGAAAATCTCTTCATATCAGCTCTTCAGATGAGTAATTATCACAGATAGAAAATATGTAATAGAAAGCAATTTCAAATTTCTACATACTTTCCAGGGACATATGGCTAATTACAAAAGATACAAGATAAACTACTAAATATCATTAATACAGTAACAGTCTTCAATATTTGAACATGATTCATTCCTCTCTCTTCTACTCTCAGATCAATGTAAAGTGTACACCACTGTGGGTCAGAACAGATAAAGTCTGAATAGTTAACAAGATTGCCTCTTACCTTACTTGGCTATCTGTTAAAAGCTATGTTCTATCCCCATGTGGGCAGTGCACCAGCTACTCTCACCTCTAAGCTTTGTTTTCGAGAGGCTGTATTCTTGATGAGTGAGGCTAAGTGGTTGGAGGCTGGAGTTGAAAAATTCCTTCATCCAGTCATCCAGTTTCCTCTCAAAGGGTGATGATGTTCCAGGTATGGAAAGTCAAGAATTGGGATCCCAATCTACATTATCGCAACTCTGTTTGATGTTGAAGGAACTACCCACTGAGAGATAAATTGGGAGATTAAATACCACTCCTTACCAAGTAACCTCATACAGGTGACCTGCTCATAACCCCAGTTCTAGACTTGAAGTTCAAGGATTTGTGCCTTGAGGGGTAGATGAGACCATAATGTTTTCCCAAGGAACTAACTATTTAAATCAGAAAACCAGTTAAAGCATCAGGTGTTTTTGAAAATCATGGAGATTTGGGGTGGTAACAAAAAAAAAAAAAGAGGCTGTAGTGCCAGGAGAGCAACTAACTAAATCCAAGTTATTTCACCAAAGTGAATAAGAGAATCAGTTGAACAAAGCAGAACAAATCTGAAAATCAGACCTAAAATGTAGTCCTTTAAAGACATATGAATTTGATTGTGACAGAGCAATTTACCACCCAGAAAACTGTTGAACACAGTAGAATGGTCAGATTTCAGTGAGTGGAAGCTAACAGTTCAGTATAATAGTAAAAGAGGTGACTAGCATAACACCAATCAAGGGAAAGACAAAGACTTTAATGAAATTATCACAGCAGGGACTAGAACACCTAAGGCTCTGCTCTGAGGAATATTCAGGGAGTTCATACCGAGTTGTAAACTTCATTCAACTAGTCCAGATAAGTCACTAAGCAAGAGCAGGAAGAACAGTGGAAGCAGAATTCAAAATCATTAAAATATATTATCTAAAACATCCAGTTTTCAAACAAAAATTAAGAGACATTAAAACACGTAGTGAAAAAGTCAGCAAAAACCTTCATTGAAAACTATATGTCAGAGGCTGGGTGGTGGCACACCTGGTTGGGCGCATATGTTACAGTATACAAGGATCAGGGTTCGAGCCCCAGACTCCACTTACAGGGGGAAAGTTTTGCAAGTGGTGAAGCAGTGCTGCTGGTTCTCTCTGTCTTTTTCCCTATCTCCTCCTACCCTCTTGATTTCTGGCTGTCTTTATCAAATAAATAAAGATAATGAAAATTAAAAATAAATATTTAATAAAAAGAACTATAAGTCAGACTCACCAGATTAAAAATTCAAAGTTGTTATAATATATGTTTAAGAACTAAAAAATCATAATTAAATAAAAATATGGCAGCCTGGGAGGTGACAAAGTGGAAGAAACACTGGAATAAATTTGTAAGAAATAAAGTTGAAGTTACTGATGATGCAAGTTGAAGAAGAGTTTGAAAAATACACAGGCTCAGAGAAATGTGGGACATCAATAAACTTGTCAATATGTATGTAAATAAATGACAAAAAGAGAAGAAGGGAGTTGGGAGAATCATTCTGAAGAAAAATATATTTATACTTCTGAAACACATAGTTTTCTGAAAAAGATAATAGACTCAGTCATATTTTAGAGAAAATAAAGAAAGTCAATATAAAAAGAGCCAATGATATAAAATATAAAGCCAATGATAAAGAGAAAACCTTAAAAACTAACAAAAGTTATTAATCACATATAAAATAATAATAACATTAACAGCTAACTTCTCCTTTGAAACAATGGAGGACAAAAACATTAGGATGAAATAAACTACTGAAAAAAATCTGTATGAATCTTATATTCAGATAAACTATTATAAAATTATGAGAACAATATAAAAATCATTCCAGATATTCAAAGTCTAAAACAATTATTGCTAGCATATCTACCTTGAAAAAACATGCTATAAGGGCTGGGTGGTAGCACAGCAAGTTAAGTGCACGTGGCGCAAAGTGCAAGGACTGGCAAAAGGATCCCTGGTTTGAGCCCCCGGCTTCCCACCTACAGAGACCCCGGGGTCCCTTCACAGGAGGTGAAGCAGTTCTGCAGGTGTCTCTCTTCCTCTCCCCCTCTCTGTCTTCCCCATCTCTCTCAATTTCTCTCTGTCCTATCCAATGACAGCAATAACAACAACAGCAATAAACAAGGGTAACAAAAGAGAAAATACAGCCTCCAGGAGCAGTGGATTCGTAATGCAGGCACCAAGCCCCAGTGATAACCCTGGAGGTAAAATTAAGTAAATAAATAAATAAATATTTTAAAAAAGAAAAGAAAAAACATGCAAAAGGGATTTCTTCAAGTTAAAATACAAACAAAGCCAGACAGTAACTCAATCTACTTGAAAATAAAAATAACTTTTGAAATGGTAATCTTATAATCATAAAAATATTAAAAACTACATATTTCCTTTTATATATATTTTTTTTTTTTCTTATAGCTTAGTGGCCTTCTTTTTTAATTTTTTATTTAAGAAAGGATTAGTGAACAAAAGCATAAGGTAGGAGGGGTACAACTCCACACAATTCCCACCACCCGATCCCCATAACCCACTCCCTCCCATGGTAGCTTTCCCATTCTCTATCCCTCTGGGAGCATGGACCCAGGGTCGTTGTGGGTTGCAGAAGGTAGAAGGTCTGGCTTCTGTAGTTGCTTCCCCGCTGAACATGGGCGTTGACTGGTCGGTCCATACCCCATTTCCTTTTATATTTAAGTGATCTAATAAAGCAACCACACAAAACAGAATTCAGATATTCATACTATTTAGTCATGATACTTGGAAATGTAATATACTTGACGATAACAGAGTAAAGGTAGAGGACAGAAACTACACTGACTGGTAACTGAAATTCACAGGAAGACATGAAGAAAATTAGTAAAACAAACTGCTTAAATGTACACTAGATTTTCTTTTCCCAGCTTCTTTAGAACCTGAGAACAAACATAAGGCACTAAATACAAACCTGTATTGTTAGTGTGCAACATTTATAGATGCAAGTTATGTAGTTATGATACCATAAAAAAGGAAATAGCAACCTAGGAGTTCTAGTTGCTATTTAGTGAATAAAATTATAATAATTCTAATGACTGGATAGGGAGGTAGCCTGCTGAATAAAGCACTGATTCTCAAGCATGAGGTCCTGAGTTCAATCTCTGGCATCATATATGCCCAAAATGTTTCTATTTTAATATATGTATATATTGGATAGAGACAGTCAGAAATCAAGAAGAAAGAGGGAAATGGAGAGAGAGACAGAGACCTGCAGCCCTGCTTCACCACTCACAAAGTTTTCACCCTGCACATGGGGACCGGGGCCTTGGACTGGGTCATTGCACTTGATAATATGTGCACTTATTCAGGTGCACCAACACCAAGCCCCTAGTCTGGCTCTGTCTACTCCTATTTCATAGAAATAAATAAAAACACTTTTTTTGGATTTCTTTATTGGGGGATTAATGTTTTACAGTCTACAGTAAATACAATAGTTTGTAGATGCATAAAATTTCTCAGTTTTCCACATAACAATAAAACCCCCACTAAGTCCTCTGCCATCATGTTCTAGGACCTGAACTCTCCCCCTCACCCACCCAAGAGTCTTTTACTTTAGTGCAATACACCAACTCCAGTCCAAGTTCTGCTTAGTGTCTTCTCTTCTGATCTTGTTTTTCAACTTCTGCCTGTGAGTGAAATCATCAAATATACATTCTTCTGTTTTTGACATACTTCACTTAATATGATTTCTTCAGGTCCATTCAAGATGGGCTGAAAATGGTGAAATCATCATTTTAAATATCTGAGTAGTATTCCATTGTGTATATATACCACAACTTACTCATTCACTCATCTGTTGTTGGACACCTGGGTTGCTTCCAGGTTTGGCTATTACAAATTGTGCTGCTAAGAACATATGTGTACACAAATCTTTTTGGATGGGTGTGTTGGGTTCCTTAGGATAGATACCCAGGTGAGGAATTGCAGGCTCATAGGGAAGGTCCATTTCTAGCCTTCTGAGAGTTCTCCAGACTGCTTTCCACAGAGGTTAGACCAATTTACATTCCCACCAGCAGTATAGGAGTGTTCCTTTGTCCCCACAACCTCTCCAGCATTTGTTGCTGCTATCTTTCCTGGTGTATGACATTATCATAGGAATGAAGTGGTATTTTATTGTTGTGAGTTGTATTTTACTTCTTACTTCACTTGGTATAACTCTCTCCAGTTCCATTCATTTTATTCTGAATGGCACTCAGTGAACACATATACAGAAATCATGCTCCAACCTTTCATATCTAGAGGTTCCAGGTTTAGTCCTCAATATCACCATATTCCAGAGCTTGTCAAGGCTCTTGTTTACCTTCCTCATGAAAATAGATAAAAATATCTGTAAAAATAAACCTTATTCTGGTCTACATACTGTACCTTTTTATAAAATGGCTATGGGGGTCCAGGTGGTAGCACAGTGGGTTAAGCGCACATGGCCCAACATTCAAGGACTAGCTCAAGGATCCTTGTTAGAGCCACGAGCTCCCCTCCAGCCGGGGAGTTGCTTCCTGAGTGGTGAAGCAGCTCTGCATGTGTCTTTCTCTCCCCCTCTCTATCTTCCCCTCCTCTCTCTATTTCTCTCTGCCCTATCCAACAACAGTGACAGTGATAACAACAACAATAATAACAACAATAAATAACAAGGGCAACAAAAGGAAAAAAATAGCATCCAAGAGCAGTCGATTTGTAGTGTAGGCACCAAGCCTCAGAGATAACCCTGGAGGCTAAATAAATAAATAAATAAAATAAAGGCTATGTTATATTACATTGAGTATATATATAGCATAACTTACTTATCCAGTCATCTGTTAATGAACATATAGATTTATTATGCATGTTGACTATTAATAGTACAGTTATGAACACAGAGGTACATGTACCCTTTCATATTAGTGTCTTCAGATTTGAATAGAAATTCTGCTATAATAATCAATTCAGTGTAGTTGGGTAGAAGAGTAGGAAAAGACCTGAATAATGAGGATGGGACACTATCTGTGTTTTTCCAAGTTTGGAGAAATATCATTTTGGAGAAGCTTAAGACTCTTAAGATGTTTTAGGTAGCTGCTCTTTGGGGTGGGGGCTTGGTTATACTTTTCAAAACATTCTCTATATAGCACCATGAATTTTCATACAATTAATTTTATAAGTGATAATACTAAAGCTTTCTAAGATGGTAACTGTGTGGGGCTAAGTGGTAGTGCACCTAGCTGAGTATGCACATTTCCATATGCAAGGACCAGGGTTCAAATCCAAGTGCCTCTTTGCAGCGGGGAGGGGCTACATAATCAGTGAAGAAGTGATGCAGTGAAGCAGTGAAGCAGTGAAGCAGTGCTATAGCTAGTGCTCTTGTGCTGTCTTACTCTCCCTTTCTCAGTAGAGACAGAGAGAGAGGAAGAGAAAGAGAAATTGAGAGAGAGAAAGAGACAGAGATAGAGAAGGAAAGTGGCTGCCCATAGTTGTGCATTTTTCATGAAGGCATTGAGTCTCAGAAATAAAGAAAAAAATAAGGTAACTTTTATTGTTTTAATTTTTGTTATTTTATTAGTGATGTAATATTGATTTACAGAATTATAAAATAACAAGGGTATAATTCTGCACCTTCACATCACTAGAGTTCTGTGTCCCCATTCCTTCCATTGGAAACTACTGTAGTTCTCCCAAGGTCACTGATATGGGTTGACTGTTATTTCTATATTTTCTCATTTTTTCCATGATCCCGTTTACCTTTTTAAGTCACGCCTACACCTATTACTACTTCTGAATGTCCTTCCTTTTTTAACTCTTCCCTCTTTAGGTCCTGATGGAGTTGGGGTTCAGAGCCATCTGGTCATCTTCCGCTATCACTTCTCCCCCAGTGGGAGTATGAACTGAAATTCTTTATAGGGTGGAGAAGGTGGAAGGTCTGGCTTCTGTAATTGCTTCTCTGCTGCACATGCATGTTGGAAGGTGGATTCATACCCGTATGCTGTTTCTGTCTTTCCCTACTGGGGTAGGACTCTGGAAAGGTGAGGTTCCAGGACACACTGGTAATAACTTTAATAATTTTAACACATTTAGTACAAAGTGGGGTAAAGGCTAGAATTAATAAATATCTATTGTATCATTCTGCACTGATTATTATAATTTAAAACATATGCTTTACCAAATTGTGTTAAATTATCTTTTGCAAATTATGTGCTTCAAAATAAACTGGAATTCATAGTCATTAGTGTGTGGATAAACTCCAAGTTGCCAAGGAAATTTGAGTCTTTTAAAATATTAAATCTTGGAAAAGTAGCACATTAGACAGCTCTTCTATGTAAAATAATAGTGCACTTTTCCTTTCTGGACAAGTATCTAAAAAATTTTATATCACATTCTGTTCTTGGGGTCAGGTGGTGGTTCACCGAGTTGAGTGCACATGTTCCAATGCTCAAGGACCTGGGTTTGAGACATCGGTTCTCATCTGCTGAGGGAAAGTTTTGCAAGTGGTGAAGCAGTGTTGTAGGTATCTCTCTCCATCTTTATACCCCCATTCCCTCTGGATTTCTGTCTCTCTCCACTAAAAAAATAAAGATAATAAAAATACCACATTCTATTACTTAAAAATTTATTGCACAAGGACCAGGTGGTGGTGCACTTGGGTGAGTGAACATGTTACAATACACAAGGACCCAGGTTTAAGCTCCCGGTCCCCACCTGCAGGGGGAAAGCATTGCAAGAGATGAAGCAGGTCTGCAGGCCTATCTATCTATCTATCTATCTATCTATCTATCTATCTATCTATCTACTATCTATCTATCATCTATCTATCACCAATCTATCTTTCTTTCTATCTATCTATCTATCTATCTATCTTCCCCTGCCCTCTCAATTTCTGGCTGTTTCTATTCAATAAATAGAGAAAATATAAAAATTTTAAGAAACACAACTAATGCATAAATCCCTGTAGTGAAAAAACTCTTGGGCATAGTTTTGACAAATCTTAAGAGATTGTTTCTCCCTTGGGGTATGAAGCATATCAGTTTCTTCAGCTCAAAATATTACATAAATATCATTTATATAAATAATGCAAACTAATATAAACCAGACTTGCTAAACTCAAACACTACACTCTCCAATATACTTTAGATCACACACACACACACACACACACACACACACACACAAACCCTTATGAAGCAGAATTTTTAAATGATTTAACTTTCTGAAGTTCTATTTTGTACAGAAAATTATTTGTTTTCCCCTAATGGAGAAATAAAACAACAGTAGAATTTGACAAGAAAAATTATGTAATTCCAATGATAATTTAGGTCACAAAAGCAATAAATGTAATAGTGATAAACCCTTGCTTATCTGAACTCCTTGGAATTCCACCTTATGGAATCTCTGATGAAGTAATACAATTGCAAATATCATTAATTTACATGTGGTACCGGAGTATCTCAGATTTTATTCAGATATCTTGATCTGACAGGACTGTACTGACTAAAAGACAGACTAAGACTGTGTTCGAGACTTAATCAGACTAGAATTCCACTTTTAGGATCTAAATTATTTAATATGCTACAAATTTATAGAGCCATATCCATTCATCCCAGATAGTCAAAATATCCACTGTCTTTAGGAATAGACACACGTAGGGACTGGGTGGTAGTACACCTGGTTGAGTGCACATGTTACAGTGCACAAGGACTCTAGTTCAACCCCTCCCCTCTAGTACCCACCTCTAGTACCTAGCAGGGGGAAAGCTTCACAAGTGGTGAAGCAGTACTGTAGGTGTCTCTCTGTCTGTCTCCCTCTCTGTCACCCCTCCTCTCAATTTCTGTCTCTAGCCAATAAATAAAGATAATAAAACATTTTTAAAAAGAAAAGAAAATATATGGGGGGGGATGTTTCCCCAAGCATTATACCATGCTATTGTCCAAAACAAATTCTATTAAAGAGTTCTCAAATGTAGCTGTGCACTAGAATATGGGGACCACTAAAACTTTTAATTGTCCAGGCCACATCACAGACCAATTATAACAAGATCTTTAATAAAACTTGGAAGTATTATTATTTAATTTCCAAGGACATCCTATTGTAAGCTGGCTACGAGCACCACTACCTCACATCTTCATGTTATGGAGGAGAAAACTGAGATCCTCATAAGCTAAATGACTGTGTTTATGTCACAGTGTTTGTGTTGAAGCCAGGATGATAATTCTGGTGTGTTAACTCCCTACCCTATACTATATTATTGTGTTTCTTTCTCTTTCTGTCATACCGTAGCCACTAAATTGGCTTGCCTGCATTTTAATTTCAAATATCCTTAACAAAAAAGGAAAGAAATTTCAACAGTTCTAAACAACTTCTTCAGAGTCATGACAATTTTTATTAAGGTAGAACTATATATATTTAAATAGATATATTTTATAGTTGGCTCAATTTTCACTTAAAATACAGTCATTATACATGATTTAATAAGCACAGAATTTTTTATTCCATCTATATAATCAGTATAAGGACTTAAAAAGAGCTTAGGGGGATAGTGCATTATTTTGCCATGTGCTTGATGACCTAGGTTCAACACTAGCCCCCACTGCACTGAAGAGATCTTTAGTGCTATATATTTTCTTTCTCTCTCTCTCTCTCTATCTCTCTCTCTCTCTCTCTCTCTCTCTTCCTCTCTCTCTCTCTGCCTCTGTTTTGCTGTTTCTGAGAAAAAAAGTCAGACTGAAGCCGTTATACCCAGGTGTTGACCAAATCTGTATATAATTTTATAATTAATCTACTGCAAACTATTTTACTATAATCAATGTGTGAGCAAAGTATCCTTACCCTCAGTCCATTTTTACATAATTTTAATTATCTCAAAAAGTCTAGTTGAAATTGCTTTATGGATTTTTTTTTAAAAAGTGTATATCTTCTACTTTTCTTTCTTAGAAAAACCCATTTTTCTTTTTCTTTTCTTTTTCTTTTTTTTTTTCCTCCAGGGTTTTCACTGGGGCTTCCTGCCTACACTACGAATCCACTGCTCCCGGAGGCTATTTTTTCCCTTTTGTTGCCCTTGTTGTTGTTATTATTATTGTTGTTATCATTGCTGTCATTGTTGGATAGGATAGAGAGAAATCCAGAAAAGAGGGGTAGACAGAGAAAGGGAGAGAAAGATAGACAGCTGCAGAATTGCTTCATCGCTTGTGAAGCAACCCTCCTGCAGGTGGGGAGCTGGGGCTCAAACCAGGATCCTTAAGCTGGTCTTTGAGTTTGGCACTTAACCAGGTGTGCTACCACCGGACCACCTCGTTTTTTTTTTAATTTTTCCAAATCAATAACTTCAACTTAAATTATTGATTTTACTTAATAATCCCTGAAACACACAGTACCAAGATGATATATAATTGTGTAACAATATCATTTTGTTTTTCTATGCTGAAAGATGCAATTTTAATTGAAGTTGTTTCTTTTTTTTTTCTTTTGATGGGACAGGTTTATTTTATAGATGTAAATAGTGATATCAATAATTATCTTCAAGAAAGAGAGCAAAAATTATTATTTTTTAAAAGTAAACAATGAGACCAAGGGAAGTAGGGAAATGGAAGAAGAGTAACTCTTCCATTCACAATCTGGCAGACAGGGAGAAGAGAGTTTGCCTAAACAGGGAACCAAGCAGTTCTGATTACTGAATGAAAACTAAAACGGTGCTAACAGGATTTGACTTAGATTCTGCAAGTGTTAATGTAGCAACTGACAAGACAGCAAGCTCAAACTTTAATAGTCCCAAGACTGATAAAGGAATGTGAGAGGGGAGAAGTGTCAGTTGGCATTTTTTGTACATTTGTTCAGCTCGAAATAAGATTCCCTGAAGATAAAGGTGATAATCCCTATAATCTGATTATAATGAAGTGGGGAAAGTCTGAGAAATTATTTGTCAGTCTAGTTGATCTTGCTTGGGAGAGAAATTATATAAGTGTTTTTGGTTCATCCATGGGGAAGGTTCTTACTGCAGAGTTTCTAACCTGTTCTTAGAAAAGATGAAGCATAAGCTTTAACATTACTGTTTTACATAGGAAATGACATGTTTACACTGGTTTGGGACTTATATTGTCTACTTTTTTTTAAGTTATTTTTTATTTTTTTATTATTTATTTATTTATTCCCTTTTGTTGCCCTTGTTGTTTTATTGTTGTAGTTATTATTGATGTCGTTGTTGTTGGATAGGACAGAGAGAAATGGAGAGAGGAGGGGAAGAGAAAGACAGACACCTGCTTCACCGCCTGTGAAGGGACCTGCCTGCAGGTGGGGAGCCGGGGGCTCGAACCGGGATCCTGACGCCGGTCCTTGAGCTTAGTGCCACCTGCGCTTAACCCGCTGCGCTACAGCCCGACTCCCCTTATATTGTCTACTATGGAGAGACTTCTTTCATAATAATATACAAACTCAGATAAACTTCAGCACATTATACTTGTGAGAGATATGAAATATCCCTGAGTTACATCCCTGATAAAAGAAGTTCTTGTACTCTCAAAACTTCTGATAATAATAATCTTCCTCCTCCCAATGGAGTAGTTATTCCATAAAAAAAATATTTGGGAACATGACTTCTTGTAGAAGAGTAGGCTAATAAGTTCCATGCATGAAGAGACAGAATAACTGAAGGTTTCTTTCAAATTTCAGTGAACGGAATGGGAAAATAAAAGAGTAGAACATTTTACTGGAAGAAGCAAGACAAAGTATAAGCAACAGCTCACATAGATTTTTTTTTTCCCCTTTTGTTGCCCTTGTTGTAGCTTCGTTGTGGTTATTATTATTATTGCCCTTGTTGACGCAATTCATTGTTGGATAGGACAGAGAGAAATGGAGAGAGGAGGGGAAGACAGAGAAGGGGAGAGAAAGAAAGACACCTGCAGACCTGCTTCACCGCCTGTGAAATGACTACCCTGCAGGTGGGGAGCCGGGAGCTCGAACCGGGATCCTTACGCGGGTCCCTGCGCTTTGCGCCACATGCGCTTAGCCCACTGCACCACCGCCCGACCCCCAGATTTTTTTTAAAGTGATGAAAGTATAATAGGAAGTAGGTGAGGAGGGTATCTAATAGTAGACACTATTTCATTATGAACTTCATACTGACTCACTACAGACTATTGTGTATTTTTGCTTCCAGGCATATATATTGCCCAAATTTATGGATACATGTGAACATATGCCCTATCTCATGGGATTTAGTCTATATCTAGGTTTTGGGACTTTGTTAGGAAGTGAACCTCCTGGAATGGAACTAGAGAATCCTATGAAAGGAAAGGTCTCACCTGAGTAATGAGGCTGAAGGACTGACATTCCATCCCCAACATCTCTGAACACAGTCTGAAGTGAAGCACACCAAGGTGGTACTTGTTGCATTGATTAGGTTGGGATTAGCAGAGATGATATCATTTGGTATGAACTGAGAGAAGTATGCAGAAAAGTTAGCCCCACTCTAGATGTTCCAGGACTGGGGAAATATAGGCTTTATAGTGAAAGTGGGAGATTCTTGCTGTCTTAGGATTTAAGAAGGCAATAGACAGTTATTGCTATAATCACATTATTTGGCAGTTGTGTTAACTTTGAAAAACCCCTTTGTTAGGATTTGCTGTATCATACACAATATCACCATAATTTATGTCCTTTGACATTATTTGTATATAGCTGAGCCACCGGTTACTTCTGTTCTCTCTGGCATAAGCTTTTAAAAGAGAGTCAACATATCAAAGACTCAGCCTATGGTCTGTGCATTAAAAAGTTTGAGACAATCAATTTTCCCCTCATATTAATTAAATAATTATTTATATTACTAAAAATTAATAGGAGTATACATAAAGACCATTCCCACCACCAAAAGACTGTGTCCCATCCCATCCTCCCCTCTCTCTGACCCCTCATCACCACCACCACCCACCAGCCCCGTGAAGCCAAACATCCACCCTCACTCTCAAACCAGGGTTTTTACTTCGGTGCCCTACTTCAAATTCAGTCAAATCCTGTTTTGAGTTTCTCTCTCTGTTCTTCTCTCTCAACTTCTGTTTATGAGTGAAAAATCCTAATAAAGGGATTTTTCAAAGTTAATCCAATTGCCAAATAATGTGATTATAGCAATAACTATCTATTGCCTTTTGAAGTCCTAAGACAGCAGGAACCTCCCACTTCCTCTATAGTGCCTATATTTCCCCCATCCTGAAACCTCTAGAGTGGGGCTCAGAATGGTTTTTGAGGACAGAGATCAACCCAATCTTCACTATAGTTAGGATCTTTCTTATCAGAGCAGAGACAATTATCTTTTTTTCTTGACAAAGAAACAGACTGAGAACACTTTTAATTAACTGCTTTACACCTAGCTGAAAAATAACCACAAAACATGCAGTTAAAATATTTTCCATTGTAACATTCGTCAGGTCATTTAACTTTCCAACCAGAAAATAATAATAATGGCAACAATGTCCTCGAGTTTAGGAGTTTCTTGACCTATAACTACATATAATTATAGATGTAAATAGACCTAGGCAACGTCAACCATACTTCTCTTATGGTAATGTGGTCTTGCTCTCCTAAGATATTTCTCTTTTTCGGGTCTTTGTTTCTAGTATCTTTTTTATCTGGGTATGTTACATTCCTCTGCATGAAGCTTAAAGGAGATCCCACCTTGTAATAGTATATTAAGTCAAAGATTTTATTCTAGCTCTTCTTGAAATTTTTGGCATGTAACTGTGATGTCTCTGTGGCTTAAATACCAAATTCTATTTGACATGTTTAATGTCCAGAGCAATTTTACTTAGCTCCTGGACTGCTTATTTGCATAAAGATTACTTCAATAGGGAATAGTTGAGCTTTTTTTTTTTTTTTTTTTTGTGAAAGGCTTCACCACTTGAACAGTCGTGGTGTTCCTTTTTGGTTTTTATGGGGAAAGACATTAATTTCCACAAAGCCCAGGAAAACAAAAAGATTAGTCAAAGTGGTTGTGGTCTATCTCCTGCTATGCATAGATATTCAACGTTGGAAAGAAAATGAAACATTTCACAATTAAAAGAAAGAAGCACACACACACACACACACACACACACACACACACACACACACACACACACACACACACACACGGCGACTGCCTTAATTCACAAGGGAAATACCAGGATTACAAGAGGAGAGCTGTTTCTAATTGAGAAAGTCCTGCCTTACTCACTGCTCTGCTGTCTATGAATCCAGTCTTTTATAATTTAAAGAAATTCATTCCCTAGCTCCTCACTTCATTATGAAGCCCTTGAATGTGAACATTCTCCATTCTTCTTTGTTCCTTTCAAGAATAATTAGCACCCTCATCAATTTTCCTTCCCCATACCCCTTTGACAAATAAGTGCTATTTGAGTGAATTGTTTGTGTTCTCTACTGAGCAGAACTTGGGGGTAGTTTCTGATCCTATAAATTTCATGCCCGGTGATGATCCCAAGAGAGTCATAAGGGAATTTTCTGTAATGCAAGCAGTTTTTGACTACCAACAGTGTTTCGTTACAGTTTTGAAATGGCCTTTCATTTAAGTGATTAACAGGTGTGGTACAGAATGTTCCTGTTTTTGGTTCTATTTAGTTCAATAATCAGTTTTTGCTTTGTGTCAGTGCTAAGAAACAAAAATACCATTTTTCCATAATAGTTTGTAGAACATTTCTATAATGACTTAGTTTGCTTGGAAAATTGAATGAATAGCATGAAGAAATTTATTTTATTTTGACAGCTTCTTGAAAAGAACAACTTATTTCAAATTATTGTGTCCAGACTAAAAATCTTCTTTTATATTCAAACTACATAATAGATTGTGACTGTTGATCTTAACCAAGAAAATTCAGTGAGTAAGGATGACAATGAGCCTTTTTTTTTTTTCTGAAATTCTTCCCTTTATTACAAATGTCTACACTTGAGCAATACTCTATATAATTAATATTGTAAATAATTATCAAAATAGTGAAAGGTTATAATAATTTTTGATACTATTTGTTTTTAAATAGGTTTGGAAGGTTAAGAAAATTTGTGAAGAGGACAAAACAATTCAATTGAGGGATTTTTTTCCCCTAAATTTTATACATGTCTTTTTACTTATCAAGCATATGTGAATTACTTATTTAATAAAAATATGTATCCTTTGCCTTATTGAAAATAGGAAACAGACTAATGAGATGAGACAATAATGCCAATAGGATGATTAAGAAATACAAAACATGGGGAGTAAATTCCTGAAACTCAATGTAATTAGCTTTCTTTTTTGTTGTTTTTAGTGAAAAAAAAGAATTACAAATAGAAGACATTAAAGCCAATATAATCAAATATGTGTACCCACAGAGTAAGGATGTGTCGATTATACTGTTAAGAAGGAAGACATTCAGGTGGCAAGGGAACTATTTATTCTAGAAATGACAGTCTTTGTAGTAAGAGAAAAACTTCTTAACCATAGCACTGATACAGAAAACAAACAAATAAACAACAACAACAAAAACAAACAAGCAAAACCCTTTGTTTAACTTATTACTCCACCCTGGAATAGGTCTCATGTTCAGCATCAGTTAAGGTTCTCTCATGATAGAAAAGTCTGGGTTATCTAATCTAGCATTAGTAATTATAATATAAATAATAAAGGAAGTACTCAAAATGAAGTGACTTTGGTTGGACATCATGGGACCAATATTATTTGAAAGAGATTGAAAACAAGCAATTATTTTTAGTTCCATGCAAATTTAAATATTATTTCAAAGTCACTTTAGCCCTTCATGATTTCAAGTAATTGACTTTAAATAATTATGAAGCAAAATAATTACCTGAGAGCTGATCAAATCCAGACATAAGACAGGAAACACACAGAGAAGGTTCTTGGCATATTTCAGTTTGAATTATGACACTTAAAACCCTGGAAAAATAAGAACTTATTTATAAGTTTATGGGATTCACTGAAATCAAGGATGACCTTGCAGTACCTACAAGTTAGTCTTTAGGCAAATCTTGTCAGTAATATAACTGTTTGAAAACAGAATTGTCATTGGAAGAGCGGGACTTACAGTCAGGATTTACAATCAGTATAATATCTATGGTATGCAGTGCAGTGTGAATTAGGTTTTGATGTAGTGTGACAATCACAAGAGGATATTTTAAAGGCAAAACTTGGTGTTCATCTTAGTGGATGGTTTCTTCATTATCTAAAACAGACGAAAACATTTATCAAGGTATCAGTCAATGTTTCCAAGATCTTAGACTATAAAATTATCAGGGGGACTTCTACAAACTGTCTAGCTAAGATGACTTTGATTTTACTTTTGTTTTTAATGTGGATGTTAAAATTACCTGACTGGAGTAACTTTGTCTTATACTTAGCCAAGAACAGATTGATGAGCTTACTTATAAGCTGACTTTAAACCTGAGAGAGATTCCAAAGTATACATAAAACGTTGTAATCAATACCACCCTTTTGACATGACACTGGGAAATAAATTAGAAATTCTATTCTTCTAAACTGAAAGAGAAATCTTACAAGATCTTCAAAATGCATTTTACATGATATATTTAGCTACATTCTCAAAACTGTTATCAAAACAGTAATGAAACTACAGCATATTGAATAAAGAATACTTCATACTCTGGAACAGTAAAAGCACTTCCTCAAATTATAACTTTTGGGGTGCATATTTAGTGTTAACATAGTCATTTTATAATTATTTATTTAATTTTTTATTGACACAGGGTCTATCACTGGAACTTAGAACCTGCACACAAACTGCTCATGGCAGTAATTTTTCTCCCTTTTTTCTTTTCTTTTCTTCCCCTTTCTTCTGATAGAACAGAGATAAATTGAGAGGAGAGAGGATATAGAGAGGGAGAAAGATACCTCTCCAGAGCCCTCCCCTACTGGGAAAAAACAGAGATAGACAAGGGAGAATGGATATACAGGGCAATATCCATATCCAACATAGAAGCAGTTACAGAGGCAGAACTCCTTTTTTGGAGACCCCCCAAACACTTTTTTGTCCACACTCTGAGAAGGGAATGCATTAGAGGTAATGGCCAGGAACTTTTGTTTTGCCCAGGGAAGAAAATCTGGAGAACACTTGAGGAAGTCAGGTGCTATTTCCCTTATATGAGAGGGAAGAAGATAAAAGGACACCCAGAAGCTGTGATAGGTGTAGGTATGACTTGGAAAGGAAGTGAAAGTGGGGCCTTAAAATCCAATAAAAAATGGGCATTAGCTTCCACATGGGTGTAATCATCTTTACCCAAATGGCCCACACACTTCTCTGGTGCATATTTTTTTGTGTTCCTCATTAAAAGTTTAAAATACTGGAGTGAGGGATACCCTATAAGGAATACTTAGAGTTAAGGAGAAAAAAGCCTTTGGCAATGGAATAAAATTGTGTGTGTGTGTGTGTGTGTGTGTGTGTGTGTGTTACTGGACATATACTCAATGGAATACTACTCAGTAGTTAAAGAAAGACTATAATTTGTCCTTGGGGACTAAATGGATGGAACTGGCAGTGATTAGAAAGTAAGGTAGGGAGGAAGTGAAGGGCCACCATGGGATAATTTCATTTATATGTGGAATACAGAGAACTGAAACACATGAACTTGAAAGAAGAAAAACATCTGTACACATAGTAAAACCACAGTTATAACCTTGGGAGAACTATGGTGGTTGCCTTTGGAGGAGAGTGGGGGCACTTAACTTTGGTGGTGGAAGTGGTGTAGAATTATACTCCTATAATCTTGTAAATCACTATTAAATTGCTAAAATATATTCATATATATCTATATACACATATATATCAATATCTTATATATACATATATTGTATATATATAAAGAGATGGAGAGAAAAAGACACCTGCAGCTCCATTTCACTACTTGTGAACCTTCCACCTCAGCAGGTGGGGGTCTGGGGCTTGAACCCAGGTCCTTAGGAATATAATGTAAGCACTCAACTATAAAGGTTTATTTTGTATTTAATATGTATGCAAGCTTATGAGAGATGCTTGGATTCAAAAAGAAATGGGAGTGAAAGCATTTTAGCTACTGATTATCCTTCCATTATTTCAAGGAATTCCTTTCCTGATTTTAGACTAGATCATAACTCCATCTTCCCCACTTCCCTCAAATCTAAATAATGATTCAGAGAAAGATATGACAAGTTTAACTAAGCTTATTACTAATGAAATGCCATTAATTATCAATATGATTTTCTGTGCAATTAAACTGGTATTCTATGATCTACTTTTATGGACAATGGATTCTAAAATAATTTAAGGGTCCAGGTGGTGATGTACTTGGTAGAGTGCACATATTGCTGTGTAATCACCAAAGGGTTCAAGGCCTAGATATCCACTTGCAGGAGAGAAGCTTCAAAAGTGGGAAAGCAGTGCTGCAGGTGTATTTTTTTCTCTGTCCTCCACCATGCCCCCTTCTCTCTCATTTCCCCCCTGTTTACATTAAAAGAGAGAAAGAGAGAGAGAGAAGCCACTGGAAGTAGTATCTTCGTCCTGCAGTCACATAACCCAGCAATAATCTGGATTGTAATAAAATTATAGCACAATAATAATAATTACTATTATTGTAATTATTATAAATATAAAATTAAGATTTCTAACTCAAGACTATACCAGATTAGAGAGTGTCTTAAAATATTGAGGTACTTTAAGACAATAAAAGTAAGCCAGTATCTATCTGTCATCTATCAGCCAAAATAAAACAAAGACTATCAATAAGAATATACATATCACCAAATTTGAACATCTAGACTACTTTATTTTCCATATTCTGAAAACAATGTTTCCCTCAAATCATTTTATTGGGGAGGTAATGTTTCACAGTATAGTGGTTGACACATAGGGTACATCTCTGCAAAACACTCTCAACCCCAACATAAGACCTTTTCAGGACTCCAAGACAGTATTCATAACCTAGTTCTCCCTCCTTCCCCAGAGTCCTTTGCTTTTGTGCAATATATCACACTCAGCTGAAATTTCTCCTTGTGTTGCCTCTTTCTTAAATTCCACCTGTAAGTGGCATCATCTGATATTCATCCTTGTTTTGAAGTCATTCATCTTTTAAGTGTTAATAAATAAATGGTGTGTGTGTGTGTGTGTGTGTGTGTGTGTGAGAGAGAGAGAGAGAGAGAGAGAGAGAAAGAGAGAGAGAGAGAAAGAGAATCATGTCAAAGTCTTTGCCTATATTTAGTGTGTAAAGAAAAAGAATAATCCAAATTATGTGGGCAAAATATTGGACAATGTTAATATATTCTTTTATGTGAATAGTAAGATTGGATTTCTTCTTTTGTGGTAAAGGTGAATATAAAGTAAATGTTAAGGGAAAAATATTAAAGGCAATGGAATAGCTGGCTGTGTACACTTGTTACCACGCACATGGAACCCGATTCAAGTCCCATCTCCACTAGCCCTGGGAAAGCTTCATGAGTAGTGAAAAAATGCTGCAGGTGTTGGTCCTGTCTACCACATCTCCTCTCACAATTTCTCTTAGTACTATCAAATAAAATTAAAGTTTTAAAAAGTCTTTAAATATAATCCAAGGAAAATACAATAGTGCCTGGCATTGATCCTCTGTGAGAATTGCAGAGATCATAAGTTCCTACTACCCAAAGATAAGCAAGATAGAAGCAAGATCTTGAGGTACTGAAACAGCAGGTATCCTGACACTGGTCTATATGATGATAGGTTTGTAGGCTGTGAAACATATGGGCAAAACATTTGTAAGTTTAACATGTAGGTCTAGACAGAAAGTAGTTGCTTTGGCTTAGAACAGCATATCTGGAAACGATCTATTAAAATGATGCTCTTGTAGCTAAGAGAGTGCAGAAGTCTGCCAGAGAGGGAGGCCTGGGTGCCAGGTAGTTCAGGATTCAAGCCAATCAGGATTTGGCCCCAGACCAAGGGAGAAGAAGGCTGAGGTGTTACTGCAGAGGACACTTTCCTTGTGTCTAATTAGGAATCCTGCCATTTCTATGGCTAGATGAGTTTGCAGCTCAGACTCTTAGAATCAGTACAGTAGGAAAACGAACAACTCTAAAAGCAAAGAAAGGGATAAATTTTCTGTAAGAGGGGGGACAAATAGAAATGGAGAAGTTATCGACTAAACAAGGTAGGGATGGGCAAATGAAATGCCCAGCAATGTTTCATTTCCTTTATTTAAAAAAAATAATTAAAAAATATTACCTTTATTTATTTATTGGATAGAGACAGCCAGAAACTGAGAGGAGTTGAGAGACAGAGAAGAATAGAGACTAAGAGACTCCCACAGATATGCTTCACCATTTGTAAAGCTTTCCCTCCCGCAGATGGGGACCGGGTGCTTGAACTTGGGACCTTGTACATTATAAGCTGTGTGCTCAATCAACTGGACCCACCCTTTTTTTTCTTTTAATTTATTTATTGGGGGATTGATGGTTTACAGTTGACAGTAAAATACAATAGTTTGTAAATTTAAAAAAAACCACACACACAATAGTTTGTACATACATAACATTTCCCATTTTCCACATAGCAATTCAACCCCCACTAGGTCCTCTTCTGCCTTCATGTCCTTCAGGACCTGAACCCTCCCCACCACCCCCCAGAGTCTTTTTCTTTGGTGCAATACACCAACTTCAGTCCAAGTTCTGCTTAATGTTTCCCCTTCAGATCTTGGTTTTCAACTACTGTCTATATTTTATTTTTGTTTGTTTGTTTTGGTTTTGGTTTAAAATATTGGGTCAGAGAGACAGAGACAGAGAAAGAAAGTGATAAAGACCCACCACAGCATGAAAACCTCTTTCAATGTGGTGAGGGGCTAGACTCAAGTTTGAGTTAAGCACATGGCAAGCACTGCAGTATCCAAGTGAGTTATTTCACCACTCCTTCTTTGCTTTATACTTTAGGTAATCTGCTACAACTCACTGTTATGCCTGAAATATATGTTTTATTTGGCTTTTAACCATGATTGCTTTCACTAACATTTATATCATAGGTTAGCACTTGAGAATCTAACTACTTGATTTTCTACAGTATACCTTGCTAATTTTCTGGGAAACATGAAAGTGACTTTGAAAAGCTGAGACTAGTCAAGAAACATTGAGCAAGTTCAGAAAAAAAAAATGCATAGTTAAGGACTACATTGTGAGTTACACATCAATTGTGGTTACAGAATTTCACAATTTGCAGGATTACTGCAGGCTAGAAAAATACAGGGAGGGTTCAAGGAAGAAGAATGCTGAACTAGGCTTTGAAGCGGGTGGGGGGAGATTTGACTTGGCAGTGAAGGAGAAAGGTATTACTGGTGAGGGAAATGACATGAAGGCCAGTCTAAAAATGCCAGATTTGAGGTCGAGCAACATAAACAGGCTCTCAAGAATAAACACTGCATGTTTAAAAGTTGGGAAAATTTTGCTATACCTTTGGACTCTGAGGTCAGATTGAGATTGCTAATGTCCTCGGTTTAGAGGTCCAGTGGACTCTAGAAGAGGTGAGGGGGATGAGAGCCCCTTCTTACACCACAGCTAATAAAACGCCAGCTGTGCTCTGATTCCATTTACTCCGGTGGAAATATCTCACAGCACCGACAGCCAACAGCTGGTCTCAGTACTGAACACTGAGCTCCATCTCTTCCTCTCCTTGAGATACTATTTGCTGTAATTCTAACACTCAGCCAAATCAAAGCCTTATGCTTAAGACTTGCCAATTGCATAAAGTATGCCAAATGAAAACTGGAAATCTAACTCTTAGCAAGGAATGTTGCACATGGTAAATGACAATAAATCAATCATGTACACTCATATGTCACTTGTTAAAACAACCAAAAAAAAAAAAAAAAGGCCCAAGTGAAGTAATTCATACCAAGTCTCAATAAGAAGTAATAAGTAGGGGGCTGGGTGGTTGGCACACCTGGTTATGTGCACATAATGCAAGGACCCAGGTTCAAGCCCTGCTCCCCGCCTGCAGGGGGGACACTTCACAAACAAGGAAGTATGTCTGCTGGTGTCTATCTTTCTCTCTCACTCTCTATCTCCTCCTCCCCTCTCAATTTCTCTCTGTCCTATCAAATAAAATGGGAAAAACGGCTGTTAGGAGTAGTGGATTCATAGGGCTGACACAGAGCCCCAGTAATAACCCTGGAGTTAAAAAAAAAAAAAAAGTAATAGCTAACCTAATTGAAGTTTTTGACTTCTCCCAAAGTAGAATATCCAACCAACAAATCTGGAGTTTCATCTAAAGCAAGGTGGCTTTGCCTGAAGTAATTTTTTCCCTTTGTCAATGACCTTGCCCCACATTCTTTCTGAGTATAAAAACGTACATTTTGTACAAATTCTGGAAACACCTATCAACAAACACTTCACTGGTAGGAGGCTTCCCTATTCAGTAATTACTTAATAAAACTAATTAGATCTGAAAATCAATTGGCTTGAATTTTTTTCCAGAGTGTTATACAACAATGCCATATGTTTGTGAGTATGTGTAGGGAAGTATTGAACTTAAGATTTTAGAACATCAGGAATGTAAGTCTTTCTGCATAAACCTTATGCTCTCCCTGGCTCTAGTTTGGTTTTTTTTTAAACAACCTATACTAACTTCTCATGCAACCTTAGAGTTTCTTTCAACAATATAAAAAATGCTAGCATGTTTTTTTATTTTTAAAAGTGCTTCTTACTCTTAGCAATAATAGTGGTTTTCAAAAAGTGAGTCTGACAGAAGTAACATTACTTAGGAACTTATTATCAAAGCAACTTATTGTGTCCCACCCTATATATGCCCACTCAAAAACTCTTATAGTTGAGGCCTAGAGTTTTAATCTGCTTCAAGGAGCCACCCAGGTGATTCTATTAGGAGCTCAAGTGGAGAATGACTTCCCTATTGGATACAATAATGATTCTTCAGAATATCAAACAAGACACTATGGTCTATTCCTAACTTCTCTCAGCATTTTCAGTCTCTGCCTTGCCCTACACCCAACTCTGAATACACATATATTTCAGACACATGCACAATTTTGAAAGTCCCCTGACCTCAGACAATTCTACAAATTTCTGTGTTTTTGGTCCTGGCAATGTTGTCTAAATTGTATTTTTCTCACTTTGCTCAAACTCCAGTTTTCTTGAGAGCTTATTTGGAGGTTCTAGCAGGGGAGGGCAGCTACTTGTATATCTCGACCAAAGACCAGTCCTTCTCTATTCCGGAAAGGCCATCCTCTTTGACCAAGTGCAAAGCTTCAGGAGGGACAAACATGGAGCAGTGAGAGAGGAAGGAAGGTAACAGCTGCCTAGCCAGCCAGATCAGCCAAATCAATCCTGGCAATCCATGGGGTAACAGATGTCACCACCAGATCACCCTCACATCCAACTCAACTTTTCTTTCAAAACAATAAAAAGGTAGGGAGGTGGTAACACCCAGTACCCACATTACTATGTGCAAGGAACTGTGTTCAAGCCCCAACTCTCCCCCAACTCTCCACCAACAGGGGAGGTGGGGAATGACACTTCATGAGCTGTGAAGCAGTTCTGCCAAGTGTCTTTCTTCCTCTTCCTCTTTATCTTTCCCTCCTCTCTCAATTTATCTCTTTCTTATCAAATAAAATAGAAATTTAAAATAGGATTGCCTAAAATCATGGATTTAGTGCCAGCACTGAGCCTGGAAACACACATATACATATTTTATTTTTTTATATTATTTTATGACAGAAAGAAATTGAGAGGGAAGGGGTGATAAAGAGGAAGAGAAACACCTGCAGCACTGCTTTAACATTTCTGAAGTTTCTCCTCTTGCAGGTGGGGAATGGAGGCTTGATCCTGGATCCTTGTGCATGGTAAAGTGCACTCAATCAGGTGAGCCACTGCCCAGCACAGATCTTATTTCATAATAATTTAAAAATCATTGGGGGCACTAAGGACCCAGCTTGGAGTCTCCTTTATCTTCTTCCCTAGAGAAGGAGCTATAGTGTGGTAGGAAGGAAGTGAGAATTCTTTTTAAAATGATCTTATTAAATAAGAGAGGAATATAAAGGGAAAACTATAGAGAGTCTAGAACACTGCTGAGTTCTGTCTTATGGTGGTTCTGGAGACTGAACTTGGAGCCCTGGTACCAAAGCCATGAAGGTCTTCTGCATAACCATTATGTTGTTTCCCCAGCTCAGAAATTCACTTTTTAAGTCCACCTTAAACAGTCCTTGTTCATAGCAAACAGTCACTTTTTCCTAGTCTTTCGGCTCATCAGTTAACAGATTTCATAGCACAATGACTGGAATTTTCTGTTTACATGCCTGTCCAGGATAAGTACAGAGAATTCTACTGCATTCACTCTGAGTACTTACCACTATGGAAGAGTCAGGACATTCTGAATTCAGTCTGCTAGCCAGCATGCCCTTTGCATAAGACTTTACCTCCAATTCATCTGCACTGGTACAAGGAAGGAATTTAACAACATACAGTTGGCTTAAACAAGGAATTTGCATATCTAACAAACCACCAGGTGATTTCTATGACTCTTAGCATGTAATAGCCAGTTTGCAGCCTTTTCCCTCTCTCTTTATTGTTAATAAGTAGATAGACTTTTTTAAAAAAAAATCATTTTAACTGTTTAGGCATGTAGGAAAAGACCATCTTCTTTTATTCTTGCTGCTTCAAATACATAGCAAAATATGTACTGGGAAAACAAAATAAAACTTGGACTGAGTGTAGTGTGTTGCAGTAAAGCAGAGGGCTCTGAGGGAGGAGGGAAAGGGGTGAAAAGGACAGGGCTGGGGAGTGGGATTTGAAGTTCTGTGCATAATGGTGGAAGGGACCTGAGTTGGGGGTGAGAATGTTTTGCAGACATTTATCAAAGGGAGATAAGAGAAATTGTGCCCGTGTGTCAACAACCATACTAAAATCCATTAACCCCTCCAATAAAGTAAACAATAATAATAATAATAATAAAAACAAGAAATTGACATCAGGCTCCTAAAATTCCTACTGTGCCATCAAACCTAGTGAATAAACCTGCCATCAACAGTCTCACCTGCAGGCATTTTTCTCTTGCTTCCAAAAATCATTGGGGAGCTAAGGACCAAACATAGAAGCTCCTTTATCTTCCAACCTGGAAAAGGAAGTATGGTAGGAAGAAAGAATCCTTAAAAAAATTATATATATATATGTTGGGCATATCTGTTTGTTTGATTCAAAAACTCATTTAACAAGTCAACAGCATGGTATTCAAATAATCAAATTATTTCCCAAACAAAGATCTAGCCCCAAATTCCCCTGAGCTGCATATTGCAGTCCTTGTGATGTGGTCGACATTCAGAAATGTGTATATCTGAAC
The DNA here is from genome assembly GCF_950295315.1 of Erinaceus europaeus. Lineage (NCBI taxonomy): Eukaryota > Metazoa > Chordata > Mammalia > Eulipotyphla > Erinaceidae > Erinaceus > Erinaceus europaeus. Next base: position 136,917,950 of record NC_080162.1, on the reverse strand, counting down.
TATAAGTGTATTATTCTTTTGTTTAATTTTTTTTTTTTATCAGCAACGGCTGATTCAGTGGCAAAGATTGGCCACCCACAATACCTTGAAGAGGCAGCTAGCTATCAGCAATGATTTGGTTAACCTTTGATTAAACATAGGAATTTAAAGCATGAAAAGGTCTGGAACCTGACATAACCCTTTGACACTCTGCTGCCTGTCATTAATGATAATCCTGCTATTAGATGTTCAGCTTTGAAAATGGAATTAGAGGACTTCAGTTTTCAGTCTCAACCCACAGTACTGTAAACTAAACCCTGCTGTGTTTGGAGACTTCCTGATTTACTGCTTTGCCTTTTAACTATTTTCAGGCAAATGGGAGTTGGGGGCAGGGTAAAAGAGTCCAGGGATCAAGTGAGTACAAACAAGGCATCTCAACTACCATCAAGGGAAGCGACATTGTACTAAGATAAGTCACCAGGTCAAAAGTGCTTTACTTCCACAGTTGATTTAATCTTCTTTTCTTATTTTATTTTATTTTTTTCTAAGTAGGTGTAAGAATTTCCTTGCTGGGACATCATGCAAGAAATATTTAGTCTCCCTTTTCACTTCCTTTTAAAAACAACAGCAGTCCTGCTGGAGTTCCCTTGGGTCCCTCCTAAGTCTCAAAGGTTCTTTTTCCTTTTCTAACCATATTGTATCAGTGTGTCAGAACACGCCACCTCTCATTTCATAGATAGGGAAGCATTCAGAGCCAGTTATAATCTATGTTTCAATGCTTATACAATGAATAAATGCCAGGGCCAGCCTTCTCCTACTCCAATGATTGTAGTTTGCTCTTTAAAGATTTGGAAAACAAAATTGCAGACAATTAACACAGACCTTTTCCTGATAACAGTTGACTTGTTACGCTTTTCATGGAGGTTCACTTTTCTCCACCCCCCCCCTTTTTTTTAATCTGGAGTCACTGAATATACTTTTCAAAACCTTTAGCACTTTGACAAGTTGAAGTTAGAAATCTCTTTCAGTTCTTAGTTGCCTGTAGAAGTAAAAAGAAAGCATAATATTACCCTCTATGGTCTTCAGAGCAGGGCAAATAAACAAGTGTGAACATATTGATAAAAGAAATATTAAAAAAAATAGAAATAAATATATTGGTCCTGTGTATTTCTCACAGGGCTGGTAATATCATTTGCATAATGTGCTTATTTTCTCAAGTGCACCTCCCAGGCTCAAGCTCAGCCCAAACCATTCAGAAGGACTTTCTCTATGTCTAGCTCTGTCTTTCTATCTGAAAAAACAAATCCCAAGCAACCTATCCTATAGTTCCTAATCTTTTAGTGATATGCTTAGCAGTGGTATTGCTATATCACAAGCTATTCCCATTTGTTTTTGTTTAGGATTCTCTTTTTGTTTTTAAATACATATTTATTTATTATTCAATAGAGACACAGAGAATCGGGTGCTCTGGTAAAGATAAATAAGTAAGTAAATCAATAGGACACATCATAATTTTGTATGATAAGGGCCTGAGGTTTCAAGGCAGGGTGGTCTCACAGGACCTAAAGGGGGTGACTGTATATGATGAAAACTAGCCTGTGCATATTTGTCTTACCTTAAGATAGATTTATTTATTATTATTATTATTATTTTTAACCAGAGCACTGTTCAGCTCTGGCTTATGGTGGTATGGAGGATTGAACCTGGGACTTTGGAGCCTCAGGCATGAGAGTCTGTTTGCATAATCATTATGGTATCTACCCTTTGCCCACTTATTAATTTTTTTGTCTTTATTTATTTCTTGGATAGAGACAGTCAGAAATTGAGAAGGAAGAGGGTGACAGGGAGGGAGAGAGACAGAGAGACACTTGCAGCACTGCTTCACCACTTGTGAAGCTTTCCCCCTGCAGGTGGGGGGTGGGGGTTCAAACCTGGGTCCTTGCTCACTGTAACACTTGAGCTTAACCAAGTGTGCCACCACCTGGCCCCACATTTATTTTAATAGTTTATTTTAATGAGGGAGAGTGATACAGAGAGAAAGATGTAGAAATTGATATCAGAACACTGCTCAGTTGTGGCATGTGGTGGTGCTGGGGCTTAAACCTGGGTTCTCTGAGATTTAGGCATGAAAGACTTTTGCATAACCATTATACTCTCTCTCCTGACTCTTCTTTCTTTTTTTTCTTCCTTTATTTCTTGATTTCTTTTTTCTGTTTTAACACTATTATTTCCACAGGTGTTCTAAATCTAAGTAATCTATATTATTTCAGGTTACAGTATTCTTCTGAATTTCACAAGACTTAGACTGACCCTAGATCTATCAGTTGGGAAACTATGTCCATGTACAGAGAGAGAGAAAAAAATCTTTACGTGTACTTCTTGGAAAAAAGCTTCTCTGAAAATTATCAGGAAGACTAATCCTAAATTCATAATTGATGTTTTGTTACAGTCAGCCACAGGGATTGAAGGACATATTTGTTAAGATAGCATAGGTTTATTTTCCCCAGAATAAAAAGCAAGGAGATTATTAGAAATGAAAATTCCCAAGTCTAAACCCAGATACTGAATCTGTATGTCTGAGGGTAAAGTCCAGTAACATATATACTAAAAATCGTGATCCGGGTCACTCTTACACAAACGAACATTTGAACATCTTGAAGTAACATTATGTAAACTATTTTGTGTAAAACTTGTCAATAAGGTTTCTTTTTTGAAAGCTGTTTTATAATTAAATATATTTTTAATGTAAGAAATGGAAAGATGGTGGAGGGGTAACTAAGTGGGACTAGGGTGGGGGGTGGGGGAGGTAAGTGTTTTGCAGATGTTTATCATGTGGAGATGAGAAAGTATACTCACATTCCAACAGCTGTACTTTTTTCACATTTATTTATTTTACATTTCTCATTATTTTATTTGTGATTAACAGTAGGTTGCAAGATTATAAAATTACAGTGTACAGTTCCATACAAGACCTACTCAACAACTGTATTATAAACAATTAACTCCCAACAAACGGATAAAAAAAATGAGTGGAAAGATGAAAATTATGTACATTTTTCATTTATGCTTTTCTTTTTTGCTATTTATTTTAATTTTATTAGTGACTTAGTATTGCTTTACAAAATAATAAGATAACAGGGGTGTAATTCTGCACTGTTCCCACCACCAGAGTTCTGTATTCCCATTCACTCCACTGGAAGCTACATTAGTTCTTCCTGGGGTCACAGATATGGGTTGACTATTATTTCTGTAACTATATGTCTGTCTATGTATAGATTTGCCCATTTTGTGTCCTCTGGTCCGATCTTCTCTTCCTTTCCAAGTCACACCTACACCTGTTATTACTTTTGAATGCCCCTCCTTTTTCCCTCCTTTCTCTAGTTCCTGATGGAGTTAAGAGTGCAGAGCCCTCTGGTCATCTTTCCCTTATCATTTCTCCCCCCTCAGGGAGTATGGATTAAATTCTTTGTGGGTTTCAAAAGGTAGAAGGTCTGACTTCTGTAAAGGCTTCTGTAGTTTCTGGACATGGATGTTGGCAGGTGGATCCATACTCTGGCCTGTTTCTATCTTTCCCTAGTGGGGCAGGGCTCCACTCATTGTCCTCCTTACCACCCTTACTATTTTTACTTAGGAGGATAAAGAATTTAGTGTATAATAAGTGGTGAGAAAGCAACAGAAATTATAAGAGAATTTTTGGGCTTTTACTTTTTGTACTCATGGTTATTTCTAACAGTTTATGGTCTTCTGCTTTTCATTCCCCTTGGCAATCCTTATTCAGATTAATGCAGAAGCTCCCCAACTCTCCCTTCTGTGTTCAGCTCCTCTCCATACAGTCCCTCTGACACTAAATTGCTAAATTTGTATGATCCTTTCAAAATTTTAGCTTGTGTTGGAGATAAGATTAGGACTCAAAAAATTTTAGCTTTACTTGCATAGCTATTTTATAATAAACCTATTGCAAGGTAAATCGCACCTGGGGATTTGGGACTAGGAGACTACATCACTAGAACTGATAAGAATGACACACTCCTTTTTAATATATAGGCTGTGTAATTGATATGCAGACTCTCTCAAAAGCCTAGACCAAGTAGATCAGAAGCATCCAATAGCACAGATATATACAAGATACTGGGTACTGTACAGCAAACCATAACAAAAGGACTTTTCAAAGTTAACCCAATTACCAAATAATGTGATGATAACATTAACTATCGATTGTCTTTTTGAACCCTAAGACAGCAGGAACCTGACATCTCCACTATAGAGCCTCTACTTCCCCCAGTCCTGGAACCCTTGGATAGGGCCCACTTTCCCGTATGCCTCTCCCAATCCATATCAAATAATATTGCATCTGCCGATCACAACCTAACCAACACAATGCTTGCCACCTCAACATGCTTCACTTCAGACTGTGTCCAGAGACTTCCCGTGTGGAATGACAACCCTTCAGCTTCATTACTCAGGTGAGACCTTTCCTTCTATAGTACACTCTAATTTCATCTCAGGTGGTTCACTTTCTAACAAAGTCCCAAAACCTAGACATAGACCAGGTTCTGTGAGAGAGAGCATATGTTCACAAATATCTATAAACTACTGCAAAATATATACCTGAAAGCAGAAGTACACTAGAGTTTGCAGTGAGTACCTCCCTAACACTTCCTCTCCACTATTCCAAGCTTTGGGTCCATGATTGCTCAACAATTTGTTTGGCTTCATATGTTAACTCTCTTTTCAGTCACCAGGTTTCAGATGCCATCAGGATGCTGGCCAGGCTTCCCTGGATTGAAGACCCCACCAATGTGTCCTGGAGCTCCACTTCCCCAGAGACACACCCTACTAGGGAAAGAGAGAGGCAGACTGGGAGTATGGACCAACCAGTCAACGCCAATGTTCAGCGGGGAAGCAATTACAGAAGCCAGACCTTCTACCTTCTGCAACCCACAATGACCCTGGGTCCATGTTCCCAGAGGGATGGAGAATGGGAAAGCTATCATGGGAGGGGGTGGGATATGGAGATTGGGTGGTGGGAATTGTGTGGAGTTGTACCCCTCCTACCCTATGGTTTTGTTAATTAATCCTTTCTTAAATTAAAAAAAAAAAATTACACACTCCATCTAAACTGTCTTTTTTTTTTTTTAAATCTTTATTTATTGGATAGAAAAATTGAGAGGGGAGAGGAAGATAGAGCAGGGGAGAGGAGAGATAACTGCAGACCTGTTGCATCACTCCCAAAGCTTCCACCCTGAAGGTGGGGACTAGGACTCCAACACCTGGGTCCTTACTCATTGTAATATGTGTGCTCAACCAAGTGCACCACTACCTCGCCCCACTAAACTGTTTATACAAACATTTTGTTGTTGTTTTGGAATCTCTTTTCTTTTTAAAAAATTTTTAATTGATGATTTTTAAAAATTTGTTTATTTTCTCTTTTGTTGTCTTTGTTGTTTAACATTATTGTGGTTATTATTATTATTGTTATTGATATCATTGTTGTTGGATAGGACAGAGAGAAATGGAGAGAGGAGGGGAAGACAGAGAGGGGAGAGAAAAATAGACACCTGCAGACCTGCTTCACCACTTGTGAAGCAACTCCTCTTCAGGTGGGGAGCCGGGGGCTCCAACTGGGATCTTTAAGCCTGTCCTTGGTTCTTGCTCTTCGTGCGCTTAACCCTCTGCGCCACTGCCCGACTTCCTGTTTTTGAATCCCTAATGAATGTTTGAAACTCAGAAGTCTCTTTTTTTTATGAATTTTAAAAAATATTTATTTATTTATTTATTTATTCCCTTTTGTTGCCCTTTGTTGTTTTATTGTTATAGTTATTATTGTTGTTATTGATGTCACTGTTGGATAGGACAGAGAGAAATGGAGAGAGAAAGAGAAGACAGAGAGGAAGAGAGAAAAGTAGACACCTGCAGACCTGTTTCACCACCTGTGATGCGACCCCTCTGCAAGTGGGGAGCCCGAGGCTAGAATTGGGATCCTTTTGCCTGTCTTTGCGCTTTGTGCCATGTGCACTTAAGCAGCTGTGCTACCGCCTGGCACCCCTCGGAAGTCTTTCTACACACTAGCCAGATTGTCTGAATGGCCACCTTCAAATAAAAGCCGTTCTATAAAGAACATCTCTGCTAGACAAATCTTTTTTTTTTTCTTAAACTGTGTTTGTTTTAATGAAAGGGGATTGAATGGGGAGAGAATAAGTGAAGAAAGAAAAGAAAAGAAGGTAGAGACACAAAAATAGAGATAGAGAATGCCTAGTACTGAACCTGGGGGCTCAGTCTTTCCAAGAAGACTCTTCACATGTTTTATCATAATGAGTGGCTGGAGGAATTTGGCACACTGTCTGACTTTACGAAGAAACTTCTCTTATTATCTTGCACCTGGTTTTTCTCTATATTTCAACTATCATCTTTTTTCTCTTGTTGATTTCATTTTGTAGTCTTTCACTATAATGCTATATAGTACTGAGTTATCCTAGTGCATGGGTCTGAGAAAGAGCTTGAGCATCCCCAAATAGAACTACTTTTTGTTAATTTGGGTTACCTGCTGATTGCTCTGTTGCTTTCTACAATGCCTTGAGTCATAAATGCTTCTCATTTCATCCAGCTATCTCCTAGCTCTTTGAAGGGGCAGTGCACTGTTAAGCATTTGAGAGTTGTTTCACCCCAGCAGGGCTCTCAAACTGTCTCAAACCATTTCTTTTTGTTTAAGATTCAGCTTATTGGGGGCCAATGCTGACACATCTATTAGAGTGCTTGTATTACCATACACAAAGATCAGGGTTCAAGCCCCCCAGGCACCACCTGCAGGAGGGAAACTTCACAAGTGATAAAGCAGTGCTATAAGTGTTTCTCTTTCTCTTGCCCTCTCTATTTCCCCTTCTTCTTATTGTTTCCCTGTGTCTATTTAAAAAAAAAAAGAAAGAAAGAAAAAAGGGGGAGGGAGAGAGGAAGCTGCCAAGAGCCATGAATTTATCCTGCAGGCACTAAGTCACAGCAATAATAACCTGGGTGGTAAAAATAAAAGTAAATAAATAAAAGAATCAACTTGTCTACTTTTGGTTGTAACCACTAACATCATGGAGCTGCCAGTTTTTTCATTTGTTTCTGTTTTATTTTTGATAGACACAGAGAAACAAGAAGAAGTGCCCCAAATTGGTAAAATTTAGCTCCTCTCTACTTCTTTCAGAGAGGTGGTATCAGGGCCACCTTTCAATTTATTGTGAATTTGGCCTATCTACACAATTTGACAATTCTCTCCCCTTTCCTGTTTATGAATGTCCTTGTAAAATAAGTTGTTGTTTCAGCTAACAGTGTAAGTCACTTGATTTCATGCTTCCCGTCTCCCAGTCAGTCAGAATCGTTACAGTACCAATACATCTAACACTGAACAGGCCCAGTGTTTCTTGAACATCTAATGTTGTCATAACATTTTTTCCTCTTTGCATGCTATAATGCCTAACTATATTCTTTACTACTTCTCTACAAATACCCCTTTCTGTTTCCTTTGCTAATTTTTCACATCACATACACAATGCATTAGAATATGAGACAGGAATCACTATTTTTTCTTTAAAAAAAAAAAAAAACTTTTGTATAAGCATTAACACACTTAACACAGTACATAGCACACAGTAGGGACACCAGAAATACTTCTTTTCCTTCCAAAAAAAATGGCTGAGTGAAAACAAGCCCTATCTGAATTTAGATCTAGGTTTTGCTCTTTAAAGAGACTCTCACATGTATATCCCACTTGCTTGTCCCTGTAACAGTGTTAGTCAAGCTCAGCATTATTACTCCCATGAGGAAATTGGAGCCTTTAAGATTCTTTTAAAATAATAATAATATTAAAGAAAACCCAGGTTTAAATCCTGCCCCTGTTGCATTAGAGGAAATTCCAGTGTTGTATCCTCTTCTCTTTTCTGTCTGTTTCTCTCTCTATCTGAAAAAGTTATCTCAGAACTGTGAAGCCCTTGGTGACAACAGCAACAAAATGACTGAATTAATTCCATTTGTGTAAACTAGTTATTCACTTCATTCACAAAATTTTCTCAGAGTTTTCAACTGGTTAGAGGATGCATTTCTTTCCATCATTTTCTATAACTTCAATATATACAATTCAAATGTACGTATATACTTACACTATTTCATAAAAATGTACCACCAGAGATATAAAGTTTTTTTTTTTTTTTTGGCTATTCAGTTACCTGCTGAAATTGCCATTTTTAGGAGATATATTCTCACATAGCTTATTTATATTCATTCTATCTCATCTTACCAAAATTCCTACTTCCCAGTATGATCCCATCTTAACACCTTACATTACCTTCACTACACAATTTGTATTTTATCCATTTGTTGAATTGAAAAACAAAATTTCTTTTCACTATAATGTCATCTTTTTAAGGGTCAGGGTTATGGCTGTACTGCTAACCACTGTTTTCTCAAAATTAACAGTGTTTGGCACCAATTAGTTTTCAATAAGCATTTGTTGAATTAATCAATGTGGAGCTTCTCATGCACTTACCTATTTTCCATGTTTAAAATTCTGTTTTCCAAGGAGGAAAGGGGTAAGACATAAAAGATGCACCCTATTTCCATAAAGAATCTGTTCTGAGCAGATCGCTTTCTCTCCTCTCCTCTCCTCTCCTGGATCAACTAGGAATACCAAAGGAGACCACCCAGACCTAAACAAGACAGGACTAGAATGACCACAGAAACCCAGTAAATCACCCGTGAGTACAAACACACGTGGCTGGTGACAGAGAGGAGAGAGGGGCCTAAGGAGAGATTAAGTGACTGCTAACAGTTCGACAGTTTGTCAGTGGAGACACCACCTCCAGTCTGCTCCACCAACAAGGGGATAGCTGAAGGGAGGAAAGGACTCCCCAGAGACTCACCAAGTGTAACTCTGAGTCTCCATTGCTACTACCCTCAGAATCTGGAGCAGCAACAGGGAGGGACACCAGGGTACAGAGATCTAACCGGGAAACTCAGGAGACGACCTATACCTCGGTGGTATAGCTGAGGGGCTGTGAAAGTCTCTTTGCATAACCATTGGATTATCTCTGCCACACCCTGCTTTATCTCTTGGTCAGGAGTCAGTGATTAAGCTAAGAAGCCTACTGATAGTTTAAAAGCCCTCAGGCTCCCATAGCCTACAGGGAAAAAAAAAAAGGCTTTTACACCACTGAACTCCAACTCAGGGATTGAAAAAACTGTTAACTTATATAAAATGGTTAAAACAACAAGAAAAAATATTGGAGACTCGAACCAGGACAAGAGTCCAGCTAAAAGTCCTCCAGAGGGTGAAGCACAAAACAACGAGTTCAACATCCAAACATTAGCTAAGAAAATAATAACAGGAGTGAGTAAAGAATTTGAAAAAATTGTAATCAGAAATGCAGGAACAACAAATGAGAATATGGAAGAAAATTCTAATTATCTCATGGTTATTAGAGAGCTGAAAGCTGAAATTGCTGAGCTAAGAAGGCAACTAGCTGAACAAGCTAAAACAGTATCAGAGCAGGGCAACAAAATAGGTGAACTCCAGAAAGCAGTAGAGGGCAGAGAGAATAGAATCAATGAGGCTGAAGACAGAATTAGCAAGATTGAGGATGAATTAGAGACAACTAAAAAAGAAGTAAGAGATCTCAAAAAGAGATTAAGAGATGCTGAAAACAACAACAGAGTCCTATGTTTCAAAAGAAACAATATACGCATTATTGGCTTACCAGAGGAAGAAAGAGAAGGGGAGGAAGAAAGCGTTCTCCAGACCATAATAGCTGAAAATTTCTCTAGGCTAGACAACACCAAAGACATAAAGATTCAAGAAGCCCAGAGGGTCCCAAACAGAATTAGCCCAGACCTAAAGACACCAAGACATGTCATACTTAGATTGGAAAGGAATAAGGATAAAGAAAGGATCCTCAAGGCTGCAAGAGAAAAACAAAGAGTCACCTACAAAGGAAAACCCATAAGATTAGCAGCAGACTTCTCCATACAAACACTACAGGCCAGAAGAGAATGGCAAGATATCTATCGAGTGCTCAATGAGAAAGGCTTTCAGCCAAGAATACTATATCCTGCTAGATTGTCATTCAGACTAGATGGAAGCATCAAAACCTTCTCAGACAAACAACAGTTGAAGGAAGCAACCATCACCAAGCCTGTCCTGAAAGAAGTTCTGAAAGGTCTCCTATAAACAACCAGACCACCACAAATAGGAACTATATCAAAACACTCTAAAACTCTATCAAATAAAACTCTATCAAATAAAACTATATCAAATCACTCTAAAATTGTGTGGAGTTGTACCCCTCCTCCCTCATGGTTTTGTTAATTAATCCTTTCTTAAATAAAAAAAAAGAAATAAAAAAAAAAAGAATCTGTTCTAATCTTGCTTCATACACCATTATAAATATCCTTAATAGGTCAGCTTTGTCTTATAATCCTTGTAAAGGATATAAATGCTTTGATAGATATAATGTATTTTATAACCATAAAACAAAAAAAAGTGAAGTTCTGTATCAAAATACAGCTTTGAGTAAAATGCAGTTATTTGAAGAAAAAAAAAAAAGTCTCACCTAAGATTGAAACAGATACTGAGTAGCAATCCAGATTTGAGTTCAAAGCCTGTTTTTTTTTTTTTCCTTTCTTTCTTTTAAAAGCCAATCTCTCTATATATTAAAAAGGATCTGGAAAGAAAGAATCTTCAGGCAATAATGCCTGCTCATTTTTTTAATTAAAAAGAGACAAAGGCAAAGAAAGAGAGAGCAAGAAAGAGACAGGAAAAAGGCAATTAAAATAAGATAAAATATAAAGGAATCCTTTTCTGAATTTTTGCTTAGGTATCTAAAATGGGAGCTCAAGACTTTGACAATGAATGTTGATTATATAACAGAAGGAACAAATAGGACTATTCTTCACAAAAATACTCTGGGCTAACTTAACCCTATGGACATTTTATTACAGTGACTATGTTTTTTTGAAAATAACGCATTCCACTGGAGATGAAAGATAAGTGAATGCAATATGTGGAACAAAAAAGGAAAACTTTTGTTGTATGTATAAGCAAGGCTAAGGTTGGTTGAGAGGTTCCCGAAGACAAGAATTTGGGAAGGAATTAACGTTTGGGTGATGGTGCACGCTGTTTAGAAACACTCTATTCCTTTCAGCCACTGAATCATCTATTTAATCTAATCATTCACTGAAGGATATTCCCTCCCTAAACTCTTGTTAATTGACACTGAAATTTTTGTTCACAATCAAACTTAGAATTGTGTCTGACTCTATATTTAATTAGAGAATTACTCATAAAGATTCTTTGCTTAGAGAGACAGGCTGGGAGTATGGATCAACCTGTCAATGCCCATGTTCAGTGGGGAAGCAATTACAGAAGCCAGACCTTCCGCCTTCTGTACTGGATAATGACCCTGACTTCATACTCCCAGAAGGTTAAAGAATAGGAAAGCTGGGGGAGGAGGAAGATGGCGGACTGAGAAGCTGCTAACAGCGAGTGCTCTGATCGCATCGTCGGCAACGGTAGGATTTTCTGCCTTTAGCAGGCCAGTCAATAAGGGGAGACACCAAAGAGGTGATTATAATTTAATTTGGGTTAAGAATTAGAGTAAAGGTGACACGGACTAGCGGGGCTCCAGACTTTCCAGGCGGCACCGGGCAAAGCGAGTGTGCCGGGCATTGTCCTCCGCCCGGGAAGGCGGCTCCTCTGCCGGTTGCAGAGCGCGGCGGGCAGAGGACCCGGAGAGAGCAGTTTAGCTCGGGGGCTTTCTCTTGGGAGTCTCCAGGGTCCACCGCAACCCTGAGGGCGGATCAAAAGACTTCTTGAGTATAGCTCTCATTGGATCAAAGGACTTGGAGCTAGTTTTCATTTTCGAGAAATCCTTTAAAAAAGTCTGGAGGGGGGGGTTTCCCGGAAGATGGCGGATGGAGAAGCTGCTAGCCTCTGAGCTCCGAACACACTCCCCTGGAGACAATAGGATTTTCTGCCTTTAGCAGGCCAGCCAAAAAGGTGTCCTTAGACACCAAGGAGGTGACTATAATTAATTTGGGTTAAGAATTAGAGTAGGGAAAAAAATTCTTTTTTCTTCCTTTTAATTTTCAAGCATACATCCTTCCCGCCGCCCCCCCCCCCCCCCATAAGCAGTCCCTGGGACCAGCTCCTGGCAGGATACCCCATACCACCAAACAGGGTGTTTTTTTTTTTTTTTTGAATTCACTGATACACATTTGGGAATTTCCTTGCACTGCTCTTTAATTACAACTCTTCTTCTTATCTTCTCCCTTTTCTCTCTCTTATCTCTCTCTCTTCATTTTTTTTTAATCTTGTCATACACTTCTTTCTTCTTTGCCTTTCTGAATTTGTGAATTACTTTGGGGAAGAAATCGGACTCAGAGTGGACTCTCTATGTGTGTATCTCTGCTCTAGTTCCCTTTCCCCTCTTGTTACCCCTAGAATATACACTGGATAGTAGATTTGCATAACTGTCTATTCTTGCTATCCTCTCTTTCTTTTCTCTTTCTTCACTGGGATTTGGTTACTATTTTTTCACGGACTGGAGAAATTGTTTGGCTAACTAGTAACGATGAAACTACTTCAATACTTACTTCAGTTGCTACTGTAATTCCAGAGGTTGGTGAGTGCAATTGTCATAAAGGTATTTAGTACAGTGTTACTTGTACTCAAGACACAACAACTGAGGAACAACAGAGCATAAAAAAAGAGAGAAACACATAAAAAAAAATGGGTAGATTAAAAACAAATAAAACTGCTACCCCAATGAATGAAGACAAGAGCCCAGAAGAAACCACAAATCAGTCAGAAGTAACCATAGATAAGTATGCAAGCAATAATAAACTTATTAATCACAGAAATGAAAACAACATTGGAGGAAAGGAATGGCAGTATTAGGGAAACAACAGTTGAGACCCCCAGGGAAAATACTGATTATCTTGAGGCAATTAGAGAACTGAAAGCTGAAATAGCTGTAATGAAGAAAGAAGCTGAGGCAAGGGAAAGCAGACTAACAGAAGCAGAAAACAGAATTAGTCAGACAGAGGATGAGTTAGAGAAAACTAAGAAAGAGGTGAAAGAGCTTAAAAAGAGATTGAGAGACACTGAAAACAACAACAGAGACATATGGGATGATCTCAAAAGAAGTAACATTCGTATAATTGGCCTGCCAGAGGAAGAAAGAGAGGAAGGGGAAGCAAACATTCTAGAGGAAATAATACAAGAAAACTTCCCAGACCTGAATAACAGAAAGGATATCAAGTTTCAAGAGGCACAGAGAGTACCAAACAGAATCAACCCAGACCTGAAGACACCAAGACACATCATAGTCACAATGAGAAGAAGTAAGGATAAAGAAAGGATCCTAAAGGCTGCAAGAGAGAAACAAAAAGTCACATACAGGGGAAAACCCATAAGATTATCTGCAGATTTCTCCACTCAAACTCTAAAAGCCAGAAGGGAGTGGCAAGATATCTATCGAGCCCTGAATGAAAAAGGGTTTCAACCAAGGATAATATATCCTGCTAGACTTTCATTCAAGTTAGATGGAGGGATCAAAACCTTCTTAGACAAACAACAGTTAAAGGAGGCAACCATTACCAAGCCGGCCCTGAAAGAGGTACTAAAAGACCTCTTATAAACAAGAACATCAATATAATACTTGCAATATGTCAGAGTAAACAAATTGTTTTTTAGAACAATGGCATTACAATACATTAAATCCATAATATCAATAAATGTCAATGGCTTAAACTCACACATCAAAAGGCACAGGGTGGATCAGAAAACATAACCCAACCATATGCTGCTTGCAAGAATCCCATCTGTCACAACAAGATAAACACAGACTTAAAGTGAAAGGATGGAAAACTATCATACAGGCTAATGGACCACAAAAAAGGGCAGGAACAGCCATTCTCATCTCAGACACGATAGATTTTAAATTAAATAAAGTAATAAAAGATAGGCAAGGACATTACATAATGATTAGAGGATCAATCAGCCAAGAAGACTTAACAATTGTTAACATCTATGCACCCAACGAGGGACCATCTAAATACATTAAGCATCTACTGAAAGAATTTCAAAAATACATCAATAGTAATACAATAATAGTGGGAGACTTCAATACCCCACTCTCACACTTAGACAGATCAACAAAGCAGAGAACCAATAAAGATACAAGAGAATTGAATGAAGAGATTGACAGACTAGACCTCTTGGACATTTTCAGACTCCTCCACCACAAAAAAATGGAATACACCTTCTTTTCAAATCCACATAACATATACTCAAGGATAGACCACATGTTAGACCACAAAGACAGCATCAATAAATTCAAGAGCATTGAAATCATCCCAAGTATCTTCTCAGACCACAGTGGAGTAAAACTAACTTTTAACAACAAACGGAAAATTATTAAAAGACATAGAATTTGGAAACTAAGCAACATGCACCTTAAGAACCACTGGGTCAGAGACTCACTCAAACAGGAAATTCAAATGTTCCTGGAAACTAATGAAAATGAAGACACAACCTATCAAAATATTTGGGACACAGCTAAAGCAGTACTGAGAGGGAAACTTATAGCCATACAATCACATATTAAACACCAAGAAGAAGCCCAAATGAACGACCTTACTACACACCTCAAGGACTTAGAGGAAGAGGAACAAAGGAACCCTAAAGCAACCAGAAGGACAGAAATCACTAAATTTAGAGCAGAAATAAACATCGAAAATAAAAGAACCATACAAAAGATCAATGAAGCCAAATGTTGGTTCTTTGAAAGATTAAACAAAATTGACAAACCCCTAGCCAGACTCACGAAAAAAAAAAGAGAGAAGACTCAAATTAATAGAATTGTAAAACGATGGAGGAGATATCACAACTGACACCACAGAAATCCAGAGAATTCTGCGAAACTTCTATAAAGAACTATATGCCACCAAGCTAGAGAATCTGGAAGAAATGGAACAATTCCTAGAAACCTATGCACTTCCAAAACTGAACCAAGAAGAACTACAAAATCTAAATGCACCAATCACAGACAAAGAAATTGAAACCATTATTAAGAATCTCCCCAACAACAAAAGTCCTGGACCAGATGGCTTCACAAACGAATTCTACAACACTTTCAGGAAACAGTTAATACCCATACTTGTTAAGCTATTCCATAAGATCGAAGAAACAGGAATACTCCCTTCCACTTTTTATGAAGCCAACATCACCCTGATACCAAAAGCTGATAGGGACAGAACAAAAAAGGAAAACTACAGACCAATATCTCTGATGAACATAGATGCCAAAATATTAAACAAGATCTTGGCCAACCGGATACAGCAACACATCAAAAAGATTGTTCATCATGACCAAGTGGGATTCATCCCAGGAATGCAAGGCTGGTTCAACATCTGTAAGTCAATCAATGTCATTCACAACATCAATAAAAGCAAAGCCAAAAACCACATGATTATCTCAATAGATGCAGTGAAAGCCTTTGACAAAATCCAACACCCATTCATGCTCAAAACTCTACAAAAAATGGGAATAGATGGGAAATTCCTCAAGATAGTGGAGTCTATATATAGCAAACCTACAGCCAACATCATACTCAATGGACAGAAGCTGAAAGCATTCCCCCTCAGATCGGGACTAGACAGGGCTGTCCACTGTCACCGTTACTCTTCAACATAGTATTGGAAGTTCTTGCCATAGCAATCAGGCAAGAGAAAGAAATCAAAGGGATACAGATTGGAAGGGAAGAAGTCAAGCTCTCACTATTTGCAGATGATATGATAGTATACATAGAAAGACCTAAAGAATCCAGTAGAAAATTACTGGAAGTTATTAGGCAATATAGCAAGGTATCAGGCTACAAAATCCATGTACAAAAATCAGTGGCATTTCTTTATGCAAACACTAAATCTGAAGAAGAAGACATCCAGAAATCACTCCCATTTACTGTTTCAGCAAAATCAATCAAATACCTAGGAATAAAGTTGACCAAAGAAGTGAAAGACTTGTATACTGAAAACTATGAGTCGCTACTCAAGGAGATAGAAACTGATACCAAGAAATGGAAAGATATCCCATGCTCATGGATTGGAAGAATCAATATCATCAAAGTGAATATTCTCCCCAGAGCCATATACAAATTTAATGCAATACCCATCAAAGTTCCACCAAGCTTCTTTAAGAGAATAGAACAAACACTACAATCATTTATCTGGAACCTGGAAACACCTAGAATTGCCAAAAACCATCTTGAGGAAAAGAAACAGAAATGGAGGCATCACACTCCCAGACCTTAAACTATATTATAAAGCTATCATCATCAAAACAGCATGGTACTGGAACAAAAATAGGCACACAGACCAGTGGAACAGAATTGAAAGCCCAGAAGTAAATCCCAACACCTATGGGCATCTAATCTTTGATAAGGGGGCCCAAAGGATTAAATGGAAAAAGGAGGCTCTCTTCAATAAATGGTGCTGGGAAAACTGGGTTGAAACATGCAGAAGAATGAAATTGAACCACTTTATCTCACCAGAAACAAAAATCAACTCCAAATGGATCAAAGACCTAGATGTCAGACCAGAAACAATCAAATACTTAGAGGAAAACATTGGTAAAACACCTCAAGGACATCTTTGATGAATCAAACCCAATTGCAAGGAAGACTAAAGCAGAAACAAACCAATGGGACTACATCAAATTGAAAAGCTTCTGCACATCCAAAGAAACTATTAAACAAACAGAGAGACCCCTCACAGAATGGGAGAAGATCTTCACATGCCAGACATCAGACAAGAAACTAATCACCAAAATATATAAAGAACTCAGCAAACTTAGCCGCAAAAAAGCAAATGACCCCATCCAAAAATGGGCAGAGGAAATGAACAAAAAATTAACCACAGAGGAGATACAAAAGGATAACATCATATGAAAAACTGCTCTAGGTCACTGATTGTCAGAGAAATGCAAATTAAGACAACACTAAGATACCACCTCACTCCTGTAAGAATGGCATACATCAAAAAGGACAGCAGCAACAAATGCTGGAGAGGATGTGGGGACAGAGGAACCCTTTTACATTGCTGGTGGGAATGTAAATTGGTACAGCCTCTGTGGAGAGCAGTCTGGAAAACTCTCAGAAGGCTAGACATAGAACTTCCATATGATCCAGTAATTCCTCTCCTGGGGTTATACCCCAAGGACTCCATAACACCCAACCAAAAAGAGGTGTGTACTCCTATGTTCATAGCAGCACAATTCATAATAGCTAAAACCTGGAAGCAACCCAGGTGCCCAACAACAGATGAGTGGCTGAGAAAGCTGTGGTATATATACACAATGGAATACTATGCAGCTATCAAGAACAATGAACCCACCTTCTCTGACCCATCTTGGACAGAGCTAGAAGGAATTATGTTAAGTGAACTAAGTCAGAAAGATAAAGATGAGTATGGGATGATCCCACTCATCAACAGAAGCTGACTAAGAAGATCTGAAAGGGAAACTAAAAGCAGGACCTGATCAAATTGTAAGTAGGGCACCAAAGTAAAAACCCAGTGGTGAGGGGTAGACATGTAGCTTCCTGGGCCAGTGGGGGGTGGAAGTGGGTGGGAGGGATGGGTCACAGTCCTTTGGTGGTGGGAATGGTGTTTATGTACACTCCTAGCAAAATGTAGACATATAAATCAGTAGTTAATTAATATGTGAGGGGGAAATCAATTGTATGTCTCAAAGTTTCTCAAAAGACAAACTGAATCTTTTTAATATATAAGCTATGTATTTGATATGCGGACTCTCTCAAAAGCCTAGACCAAGTAGATTAGAAGCATCCAATAGCACAGCTATATACAAGATACTGGGTACTGTACAGCAAACCATAACAAAGGGACTTTTCAAAGTTAACCCAATTACCAAATAATGTGATGATAATATTAACTGTCGATTGTCTTCTTGAACCCTAAGACAGCAGGAACCTCACATCTTCACTATAGAGTCCCTACTTCCCCCAGTCCTGGAACCCTTGGATAGGGCCCACTTTCCTGTATGCATCTCCCAATCCAAACCAAATAATATTGCATCCGCCGATCATAACCTAACCAAAGCAACGATTGCCACCTCAACATGCTTCACCTCAGACCGTAACCAGAGACTTCACGTGTGGAATGACAACCCTTCAACTTCATTACTCGGGTGAGACCTTTCCTTTTATAGTACACTCTAATTTCATCTCAGGTAGTTCACTTTCTAACAAAGTCCCATAATCTAGATATACACCAGTTTCTGTGAGAGAGAGCTTATGTGCACACGTATCCATAAACTACTGCAAAATATATACCTGAAAGC
This sequence comes from Erinaceus europaeus, assembly GCF_950295315.1. NCBI lineage: Eukaryota > Metazoa > Chordata > Mammalia > Eulipotyphla > Erinaceidae > Erinaceus > Erinaceus europaeus. The sequence continues at coordinate 136,899,580 of NC_080162.1, read as the reverse complement.
AGAAGTACACTAGAGTTTGCAGTGAGTACCTCCCTAACACTTCCTCTCCACTATTCCAAGCTTGGGATCCATGATTGCTCAACAAATTGTTTGGCTTCATATGTTAACTCTCTTTTCAATCACCAGGTTCCAGATGCCACCAGGATGCTAGCCAGGCTTCCCTGGATTGAAGACCCCACCAATGTGTCCTGGAGCTCAGCTTCCCCAGAGACACACCCTACTAGGGAAAGAGAGAGGCAGACTGGGAGTATGGACCGACCAGTCAACGCCCATGTTCAGCGGGGAAGCAATTACAGAAGCCAGACCTTCTACCTTGTGCAACCCTCAACGACCCTGGGTCCATGCTCCCAGAGGGATAGAGAATGGGAAAGCTACCATGGGAGGGGGTGGGTTATGGGGATTGGGTGGTGGGAATTGTGTGGCGTTGTACCCCTCCTACCTTATGTTTTTATTCACTAATCCTTTCTTAAATAAAAAATTAAAAAAAAAAAGTTAGGAAAGCTATCAGGGGATGGGATGGGATGGGGTATGGAGCTCTGGTGGTGGGAATTATACCCCTCTTATTCTATGGTCTTGTCAGTGTGTCCATTTTATAAATAAATAAAAAAAATCTCTTCTTGCAGTATTGACTAAAGTATTGAAAATATATATGTTGAAGTAAAATATATATGTCTAGTATCAGTAGTTTAATATTGTATCTTCTACTTTTAATCTTGACCCTTTCATTACTTTACCCATCTTTTGAAAAGGCTATAATATTTTCTTTTTTGTGTGTTGTTTTAAATATGAAAAAAGTATGTGGACATGTCTAGTAAAATGACCAATGAAACATGTACTCAAAGAAAGTTCTATTTATATGGCACTTTGGGGATGAGAATTGCATGGAATCATACCCCTCATCCAACAATCTTGTTGATCATTATTAAATTATTATTAATTTAAAAAGTTGAAAAATAGGAAAACAACAAAGCAGAATTTGAACTGGGTTTGGTGTATTGCACCAAAGTAAAAGACTCTGGCGGTGGGGGGTGAGGTTCAGGTCCTGGAACATGATGGCAGAGGAGGTCCTAGAGGGAGAGGGTTGAATTGTTATGTGGAAAACTGAGATATGTATTTTACTGTTGATTGTAAACCATGACCCCCACCACCAAATAAAGAGTAAAATAGTTGTATTTACCTACCTTCCCTTTTCTACCACTGCTATAACTCTAGAATAAGAACTCAAACCCAGGTCCTTGTTCATGGTAATGTGTGCACTCTGTCAGGTGAGACATCTCCTGGGCTCCACTACAGAAAGGAAAATAAAATTCTGCCATTGCTGTCATTATATAATAGCAAAGCATAATTTTAGAAGGTAGGACTTCTAAAGGAAGGGCATCTACCATGAATTAAATGGAGCTATATTTCTTACTTGAAAGATATGTTAAAATTTTATTCAGCTTCACCTTGGAGAGAATTAAAGTCTTAATTTTTCTTTTAGGTTTTTGTGAAAGATTGAAAATCCCATTTAAAAAATTGTTGTCTCTGAAAACATTGCCCAGAATACTTGCTGAAGATAAACAAAATGAAATCAACACAGTAATGTGATATTTCCTCCTGAAATAGTACTCTTATCCCTTATGGGACACTAAACCCATAATCAATTGGCAGGATTGAGAAGGTATTTCTTATACACTAGATTGATCTGACAACCCATACTGTGTGTAGGCATATTTTATGTATTACAACTTATATTTTGCTTCTATGGCAACTGATAGCTCCGTAAACTTTTGGAACACAGGAGAAAGAAATATATTGGCAGAAAGCTTAGGTTTTCATTTTTCCATAAGATAGAAAAAGCAAGCTACTCTAGAGCAGCAATGATGATGTGACAAGAGATTATTTAATTATTCTTGACATACTCCCATGTAGCCAAGAGGTAATATTTAACTTTGTTACAAAGCCTGTATTGATTTAAAAACAAACTCAAATGGAAAAGTTTATTATTCTTGTTTTAATAAAATAGTAGATTTTTTTCAGCACAGCGTATAGAAGAGGCATATATACTATTTGGTACATCCATGAAAACAAAAGATGGCAATTTTGAGCATCTAAATGGATTTTGGTTTTCAGTGATTGTGCTTCACAGTTACAAGATTAGAGTTAAGAAGAAAGAAAAACCCTCTAATTTCACTTCTCTTTCTCTCTCTCTCTCCCCCTTTCCTTCTCCTCCTCCTCCTCCTCCTCTTCCTCCTCCTCCTCCTCCTCTTCTCCTCCTCTTCTCTTCCTCCTCCTCCTCCCCTCCTCCTCCTCCTCTTCTCCTCCTCCTCCTCCTTCTTCTTCTTCCTTGGGGCTCCACCTCTGGGGCAATTTTTTGAGGGGGAGGAGGGGGAGGAGGAGGGAGAGGGGAATGGGAGGGGAAGGGAAAGGGAGAGGGGTAGGAAGAAGGAGAGGGAGAAGGAGAGGGGGAGAGAGAGAGACCACAGCATGAAGCTTCTCCTTTGCAATGAAGGTGAAAAGGAAACCTGAGACTCTAGTCAGATGAGCCAGATAAAGTGAGTTCAAATCTCCAGTTTCTTAAATGCATTGCTACATGAGAAAATTCAGTTAAAGGGTTTATTTTAATTTTTGTTGTTGTTAACACTTTCAGTTTCAGGGGCCAGGTGGTGGCACACCTGGTTAAGCGCATGTATTACAATGTGCAAGGACCAGGGTTCTAGCCCCCAGTCCCCACCATCAGGGGGAAAGCTTCATTAGTGGTGAAGCAGGCCTGCAGGTGTTTCTCTGTCTCTCTCCCTCTCTATCACCCCCTTCCCTCTTGATTTCTGGCTGTCTCTATCCAATAAATAAAGATAATTAAAAAAATACATAAAAAAAACCTTTCAGTTTCACATTTGGCTAATGACTTCTATTGTCATAAGTTAGGGGTCAGAAACTATGGTCTGAGAGTGCAACTCTGCCTATAGATATTTTTATTCACGTTGTAAACTGAAAATGTTTACATTTTTATCATTAAAGCATATTAAAGAGTAACGCCTAGCACACGAAGACCATCAAATACTGAAATTCGTAGAGTTTCATTGAAATAGAGCGATGCCCATCATTTTCACAGTGTCTGTGGTCGCTTTTGCACTGTAAAAGCAGAACTGAATAGTTTGGAAAAGAACCATATGCCTACTAAGCTGAAAATATTTATTATAAAATATTTATTATTTGGTTCTTTAGAGAAAAAAGTGAAGAAAACCTTCACAGACCCCTGCAATAGTAACCTCGACATCCCCCATGACTATAGAAATTCACAAAAGATCCTAGCTTGTGCCCAATGAAAAGGTTTTTCATTCCAGTTTTTTGACTCTTAGGAATAATCACTATATGTTTTGTTTCTTTTCAAGTATAGAATTTTTTTTAGGAAAACAATCTCTATTCTTTATTGTCACAATAATAGCTTTCACAATAATAAATTAATCATAATGTACTGTGCAATTATAAATCCCGAGGATTGTATAGAACTAAATTTGATATAGGGAAGACCATCCCTATACTTTTGTGTTCCCCATCACGGGACTAAAATATTAATGCAGTTTATCATTATTAGGACACTTTTATTAGAACATTTGTTATCTATCTGGTTGATACTACAATTCAGGGTGGTATAACAGATGATTACTGAAATATGATGGAATGCAGAGATAGTTTTAGTTTATTATTTTGACTAGAAATCCGTTGATGTTTTCCTTACAGCATATATTATTAACATAAAATATGTATATATTACATATGCTAATTATATTTTTGGTGCCTAATTTTTATCATCTCTCCATGATATGATAACAAAATACGTAACTTTATATACACTGTTCTGAATTTTTCAGAGAAAGAGAGCTGAACTGAAAATAGCTTTCAAGTTATATAAACTTCTGGGGGAGAGTTTTGAGAAAGATGTAAAAATGAAAAAAAGTTCATTCTCCTTCCTTGATCTTTGTCCTGTTCAAGTAGAGGAGTTTAACTTTTGTTCTCTGATATTTCAAGTACTACACTAGGATTAATGGTTCTACTGTGCCAAAATATAGCAGTTTTTGTACTGGGGCAATGTAGCCTAATTAGAACCACATTTTCTAAAATTCCCTTCCCTGCTTGCTTCTCCATTAGGCTTGGCTACCAAAGAAGTTCAGACTAGACCTGGTAGGTATTTGAAGAACTATCCTGATGCTCTGAATTTCAGTCTATAGGCAATCCCAGATGTTGTCACTTACTTGTCAGAGTGTCTTGTTTGCTGGAGAGTAAACTGGTCCTGTAACTCTGCCAGGAGTTCTTCATATTCTGAGAATGAACTCTAGAAGGAAGGGGAAAAGGTATTTTTTTCTTTTGCAAGTAACCTACAACATCCTGGTTGTAAATGGTGAGCAACAGAGGCAAATTTCAGTTTGGCTTCATGGATTTTTGCCATCCTTAAGAATTTTAGTTTATCTATGCTTTCATGTTCAGAATTTCTTCTCAGTTGCTGATTCTGCACCATCAGACTTACTATCAGATAAACTTACATTGAATTATTTAATTTTTAAATTGCCACCAGGGTTATAGCCATGGCTCAGTGCTAGTACAACAAATGCATCGCTCCCAGTGACCTCTCGTTCTTCCTTTCTCCCTTCCTTCCTTCCTTCCTTCCTTCCTTCCTTCCTTCCTTCCTTCCTTCCTTCCTTCCTTCTTTCTTCTTTCCTTCCTTCTTCTATCCTTCCTCCCTTCCTTCCTTCCTTCCTTCCTTCCTTCCTTCATCTCTCTCTCTCTCTCTCTTTTCTTGATAGAGACAGAAAGAAACAGGGGGCTGGGTGGTGGCGCAGCGACTTAAGCGCACATGGCGTGAAGTTCAAGGACCAGAGTAAGGATCCCAGTTCGAGCCCCTTGATCCCCACCTGCGGTGTGTGTGTGTGGGTTGCCTTGCCTCTCCTCACCTCACAAGCAGTGAAGCAGATCTGCAGGTGCCTATCTTTCTCCTCTCTCCCTCTCTGTCTTCCCCTCCTCTCTCTGTTTCTCTCTGTCCTACCCAACAATAATGACAGCAGACAGCGATAACAACAGCAATAATAATAACAGTGATAAGCACAAAGGAAACAAAAGGGGGGAAAATGGCCTTCACGAGCAGTGGATTTGTACTGCAGGCAGCTAGTCCCAGCAGTAACCCAAGGTAAAAAGAAGAAAGAATTAGAAGAATGAGGGGGTGAAGGAGGAGGAGTAGAGGGAGGAGGAGGAGAGGGAGGAGAAGGAGAAGTCATTGCTACACAGCAACTAGTTCATTAGTTTAACCTCAAAAAAAAAAACTTAAATAAAAAAGATAGAAACAGAGAGAAGGGGAAGAGAAGTGGAAGGGGGAGGAGAAGAGAAACACCAGCTTTACCACTTGTGGAAACTTCCTGCAAGTGAGGCTTGGAGCCTTGAACCTGGATTCTTGGCATTGGTAACATGTGTTGTCTATTGGATGTACCACTGCCCAGCTGCTCAATGAACTTCTTTCTATAAGCATTGCCAATGATTCACACCCTTGTATATGGCAAATAAATTTCACTTATTCCAGCTTGCTTAGAAATTATGATTCTATAGTGATGTCCTAACAGGTCTATTGAAAGTGTCTGAAATCTATACATTCTACACACACACACACACACACACACACACACACACACACACACACAAACTGGTTCATAAAGAAGAAAATTGCCATCTATATAAAATGACAGCAGTAGCAAATATCCTATAGGAGTAGTTATAGAAATAGTGATTGTAGGTGGGTTGGGTAGTGAGGCAGCAGTTAAGCACACATAGTGTGAAGCTGAAGGACCTGCCAAAGGATCCCAGGGAGCCCAGGCAGGGGGTTGCCTAATAAGCCATGAAGCAAGTCTGCAGGTGTCTTTTTCTCACCCACCTTCCCCTCCCCTCTCAATTTTTCTCTCATTCCATATTTAAAAAAAATTTCTCTGTCCTATTCAAAAAAAAATCAAAATATGGCTACAGGAGTAGTGGATTCATAGTGCCAGCACTGAGCCCCAATGATAACCCTGGAGACAAAAATAAATAAATAAATGAAAGAAAGAAATAGTAGTTGTAGTAAATATTTTCTAATTGCTTAACAAATCATTAAATGTATAAAATTACTGATTCTTTATTATAACCCTAAATGTGTATGTTACTGTTTCTCTAGTTTTAATGATGAAGAAGACTGAACCAGAGGATATAAATGTAAGGCTTGTCAGTTCTTTAAATTGTGGAGTTAGAATTTGAATCTGAGCAATTAGACTCACTCCCAGTTCTTAATCATAGTTTATCTTTGATCATAGGGTTTTACAGACATGCAGTGAAAATAAAAATAAATAAATTAGCAAATAAATAAATAAATAAATGCTCAGCTTTCTACTTTCCCAAGCAGCTACTTAAAATAGTTTAAAGTATTTATTAAGTAGCTACTTCAAGATTCATTCTTGACAAGCTAGACAAATGCGGTTTCCATGCAGATACATGAAGCAAATATTTTCTGTCCTTGCATTGTGAAATGGGAACCATGTTCTTGTTTGATGCTACATCTCTACCTCTCTTACATCTGTCAATAATCTGATGAACAACTGAATTAAAAAAAAAGTTTTATTATTGTCAAAAAAAAAGAACATGTGAGTTGAGACACTTGTCTAGCTAGCACAAACTGTAAAGCAAACTTATAAGAAAAGAAAGTGGTGGTTGGGCGATAGGCCAACAGGTTAAGTGCAGGTGGTGCAAAGTGCAAGGACCAGCATGAGGATCCAGTTCCTCCGGCTCCCCACCTGCAGGGGAGTCACTTCACAGGTGGTGAAGCAGGTCTGCAGGTGTCTATCTTTCTCTCCCCTTCTCTGTCTTCCCCTCCTCTCTGCATTTTTCTCTGTCCTATCCAACAACAATGACATCAATAACAACAACGATAATAAAACAACATGGGCAACAAAAGGGAATAAATGTTAAAAAAAATGGCCATTAAAAAAGAAATAAAAAAAGAAAAGAAAGGTGAAGATATAATAATAATGATTGTTATTATTACCTCCAGGGTTAATACTGGGGTTCAGTGCCTGCACTGGGATGCATTGGATCGACCTTCTCGTGGTGCATCTCGTGAGTACCCATTCATTGGGGAAACTGACGATCCTTCCTAGCCGACTGAATCCACATGGATCCCAGTCACTTTCAAAGCCAGCAACAAGCAGCTCCTGACAGCTTTCAACCTGACCTGTTGACTGGCTACGGAAGAAGGGCAAACGCTAGAAGAAGAAGAAGTGCCTGCACAGGAAGTCTACTGCTACTGGTGACCATTTTCCCATTTTTTGGGGGGGTAGGACAGAGAGAAATTGAGAGGGGAGGGGGAGATAGAGAGGGAAAGAGGGAGAGAGACACTTGCAGACATGCTTCACAGCTTGAAAAACAACCCTTCTGCAGCTGGGGAGCCAGGGGCTTGTATCAGGATCCTTGTGCAGATCCTTGCGCTTTGTGCTATAAGCACTTAACCTGGTGAACCACCACCTGGCTCCTTGAAGATCTGATTTTATACTGAGAAGCATTAGACTGACATGGCAATCTACATAATTGGGAGTTTCCAGGAAAAATTATCCATATTCATGGGAGAGGAAAGATACATGCTAAGTAAAGGAACATGCAGTGAACATACCACACATGTACAGAAAATGACACTAATTCTAAAGTCACACATTATGTATCAGGAAGATTCCATTGCGTAGCCCTTACTGACCAATTCCGTTGAACACAGGACTTGGTGGGGTTCTTATCATTTAGGCTCTGATTTAGATTAATCAAAGTCAAAACAAAGTGATGATGTGACTTCTAGTAAGGGAAAGAGTGTTACATCCTCCAAAGTGTAAGCTACAGGTCAGTTTTTGTTTTTCTTAAACTTGGAGAGTTCATCTCAGTTTTGTTTGTTTTCTTTTTAATTTTTTAAAAAGTATTTCACTTAGTTTATTTTTTAGAGAGATGCAGAGAGAGACACAGAGCGAAACACCAGAGCACTGCCCAGCTCTGGCTTATTGTGGTGTAACTGTATTTCATTGCAGTTGAGACATAAATATATGAGAGGCAGTTTCAGAAATGTATAGGCACTTATGTCTAGTGTATGAAATAGAACAGAATAATCAAAACTTTGGTATTTTTGAAATAATATGGCATTTGCGTTTTTGTTTGTGTGCTTTGACGTCACCTGGACTTGACTGCTCTGAGCTAACTTTTTCAGATAGAGAAGTAAGAGACAAGAACAAAAGGACAATAAGACAAACCACAACAGTCAGTGATACCAAGCCACCTCCAGTACTATAGGGATGAGGTTGGAACCTCAGTAGCTCAGATGCCAAAGTAGGGTTCCTCCCAGGTGGGTGATATTGTCTATCCACCTAGCCTTCATAGTTTTTAAAGTATAATTAAATCAATCACTCACCTTAAATTATGAAAACCACATTTGGGAAGAAAATTACATTGTTTTTTTTTTTCAAGTTTATAAATGAATATACAGGCCAACTATGTACTGAAGTTGTATGCTGTCATGAATAAGCCACACCATTTGAGAAATGCCCTTTGGAGAGCCCTGGAATCTCTCACTCCAAAGAGACTTGATGCCAAATGTGACTGATTATAAACTAGAGTCAATAGTAACCCAATTTTAGTGTGGAACTATCCTTATCCAAAAGTTGTTTTTTCTAGAATATTCAAATTTCTGTAACAAGTTCCAGCTGTTAAGTAGTCTTCTCAATTGCACCTTCCTTAGCTTACAAAGAAGATGCCCTAAACCGGCAAAGGAAATGTGTGGTGCCTGTCAGTCGGGTTTTTAAACTGAATAGCTTTCTGTTGACTGGTGCTGTCAATAAATGTCATTTGTCTTGTGTTCACTGGCAAGTTTTTGAGAGAAATGAATGGTGATGAAGGAGACAAGAAGGAAAGCAACAAGGCAAGAACACAGCAGAATTTGATTAGATGTTTGTAATTATAAGTGACAATGGAAAGAATGAGTTGCCAACATTGACTCAGGAAGGATCACAGATAAGGCTAACTCTAGGAGATGGGAAATAGCACTTGAGGTTGATTAGTGATTAAAGGCACAGGGTTGTGGGGCAAGGGGGGGGGCATTTGGGGAGAGATGCAGGGTTTTCATGTCTGTGCCATTTCACAGGCTCCTATCATACTGCCTTTTAAAAATTTCATGTAGAGAGACAGAGAGGAAAAGACACTATAAAACTGCAGTTTCCCTTGGTATGATGGCACTCCCATTGAGTGCCACGGTTCAAACTGGGCCTCACACATAGTGAGACTGTGACCTTATTGATGAATTATCTATCTGACCCTTATCTTAACTGTGTTTTTTGTTGTTTGTTTGCTTGTTTTTCCTCCAGGGTTATCGCTGGAGCTCAGTGCCTTCATCATGAGTCCACTGCTCCTGGAGGCAATTTTTTTTTCCCTTTTGTTGCCCTTGTTGTTATTATTACTATTGTTATTGTTGCCATTGTTGTTGAATAGGACAGAGAAATTGAGAGAGGAGGGGAAGACAGAACGGGGTGAGGGAAGGTAGAAACCTGCAGACCTGCTTCATAGCTTGTGAAGTGACCCCCCTGCAGGCAGGGAGCCTGGAGCTCTAAGTGGGATCCTCACGGCAGGTCCTTGAGCTTCCTACCATGTATGCTTAACCGGCTGCACTACTGCCCAGCACCCCCCCCCCCCACCAACTCTGTGTGTTGTTAGGTGAATGAAATCCCTTTCTCTTTTATTTTTTATGAGTTTATTTTTATTTATTTACTATTGGATAGAGACAAATAAATTGAGAGGGGAGGAGGTGATAGCAAAAGAGACAGACACCTGTAGTCCTATTTCACCACTCATGAAGCTTTCCCCTACAGGTGGGGACCAGGGGCTTGAACCTATGTCCTTGCACACTGTAATGTGTGTACTTAACCGGATATACCACCACCTGGCCCTGATGAAATATCTTTCTCAATTTTTCAGTATCTATTTGTGGGTGACACTAGCCTTGTGCTTTCTGACTCATTCTCACTTGAAAAGCATAAAGATTTATGTGTAAAAGTTTAGGAAGGTATTGGTTTTCTATAACATCGTCCTTTTTTTTTCCTGCTCTCATGGGAGCATGTTGGCAGTTGATATCATATTCAGAAGAAGAATGGATTTAGAGAAGCACATTGGGGGACTGAGGACCTGGGTGGTATTGTACCTGGTTTAGTGCACATGTTACAATGCACAAGGACTTGAGTTTGAGCCCCTGGTCCCCACCTATAGAGGGAAAACTTTGTGAGTAGTGAAACATTGCTCCAGTGTCTCTCTTTCCCTTTCTTCTCTCCATCTACCCTTTCCCTCTTGATTTCTAGATGTCTCTACCCAATAAATAAAGATTAAAATGTTAATTTAAAAAAGAGAAGAAAGCTGTGGGGTAGTTCTGAGATTGTCTAACATTGCTTATGGCTATGGGTTAAACCAAACTGATTTTGAGGTCTGTCAGTAGAAGGTCCACTGTTCCCTGATCAGGTATCATCATATTCAGTTGACTTGGGTTTTTGTTGTTCTTGTTATTTGTTTGTTTGTTTGTTTTTGATGGAAATGCACTCTGTTCTTTGTTTGTCAAACAAAAACATTTTTGGAAAGACTGAAGTAGAGAAGGAGAGGCTGTGTCTATGTCACCCAATCCCTTTTATCTCTTAGAAACGGCAGGGACAGCCCAGTGAATGACACATCCATTATGAGATGATGAATACTTACAACTCAGGGAAACCACTAGTGCTAGAGAGAGATGGCACCATTCTTTTGTTGGTAGAGAAGGTTTCCCATTTTTCTATCTACTACATATAATACCCATGACAAGAAAGAAGATGCACAGGGAATGATGGGCTATTATTATCTAAACACATGTATTTTTTTGGACTTGTGGACTTTCAGAGGCATGGCTATGGAGTAGCAGCAGCTGCTTTTTGCTCTGCTTAGTCAACTAGGAATAGCAAAGAGGATCACCTGAAAACTCAACAAGATAAGACTAGGATCACTTCAGGAAACCACCAAGTCATGGGTGAGTGCAAACACATGTAGTTCATAGACAGAGAGGGGCTTACAGAGAGATTCTTAGGGCTAAAAGTTCATATTCGAGAGCTGCTGATACCAGTCCGGCAGTTTGCTAGATGACATACCACCTCCTGTCTGAGTTTTATCTGCAAAAAGACTGCTGAAGGGAGGAGAAAAATCACCTAAAACTCACCAATTTACAACTGTTAGTTTCCATTGCTGTCACCCCCTCAGAGGCTGGAACAGAAGCAGGGAAGCCCTACACTATCATCTGTGACCAGAGAACTGGCCAGATGACTTAGGAGGAAAATTACACTCCCAGTGGGTCCAGAGGTGTGGCTATATAGTAGGAGCTTTTTCACATTGTTCTCCTGATAAGTTAGGAAACACAGTGAATAGTTGCCTTGGAACTGACCAGATAAAACCAGGATTTATTCATAAATTCACAGGGCCAGAGTGTGCTGCTCAGTTCAACTCTGGGTGGTGGTGGAGTGGGAGATGTGTGGGGGGTTTGGGCACAAGACTTTGGACCCTTGAGCAAGGGAGTCTTTTTGCATAACCACTGTGCTATCTATCCTTCACCCTGTTTTATCTCTTGGTCACAGATGAGTGATTAAGCTAAAAAATTTACTTATAGTTAAAAAAAAAAAAAAAGTCCTCATAGCTCCATAGCCTGCAGGGAAGATGAATAATATAACAATATAAGAGAGTTTAATAGCCACTGTGTTTCAGGAATTGAGATGACATTGAAACAACTCTTAAGATTTACAACTAGGGGGCTAGGCAGTAGTGCAGCGGGTTAAGAGCACATGCACAGACAGCAAGGATCCCTGTTCAAGTCCCTGGCTCCCCACCTGCAGGGAGGTCATTTCACAGGCAGTAAGCAGATATTCAGGTGTCTATCTTTCTCTCCCCCTCTCTGTTTTCCCCTCCTCTCTCGATTTCTCTCTGTCCTATCCAACAACAATAATATACAACAACAATAATAACAATAAACAATGATAAACAACAACGGCAACAAAAAAGGGGGAAAATACCCTCCAGGAGCAGTGGATTTACGTAGTGCAGGCACCAAGTAATAACCAGTAATAACCCTGGAGGCAAAATAAATAAATAAATAAATAAATAAATAAAATATTTGCAACTATGAACTCTTAAGTACTTTATTTGGACACACGTCAATCCAGGCAAACATGATCAGTGGATTGAAAGATAGTGATGGAAGGACTTCATAACCTATGAATTATTGGTTAAACCTAGAAGAAACATTGGAAAAATGAACAAGGACAAAAGCCCAGGTAAAAGTCTAAAAGGGTAGAAGCATATAAGTTTTTGATATTGGGAAATTCTGTATAACTATCTCATGGAAAATGCAAAAATTACCACATTAAATTAAATGTCTGCATAGTTTTAATAATTATTCCATGAAATAGATTACTAGAAATGATGCCAGTTGGTAAAACACTGCTTTTTAAAATGCTTGTTTTTTACTAAGTTGCTATAAAAATTGCTTTAAGAACATTATCATATGTACGTAAGAATACGCTAACAGAAAAAGTATCCGATATGTATTTTTAAAGGGAGAGGGACTAGGCTGCTATGTAGGGTAACTTTTTAAAAAATATTTTATTTATTTTAATACTTATTTTCTTGAGAGAGACATAGAGAACCTACAGAAGGAAGGGCTGTAGAAGTGTAGAGAGAAAGACAACTGCATCCCTGTTTCACTGTTCATGAAGCTTTCTCTGTGCAAGCTGGGATGTGTGGCTTCAACCTTTGTTCTTGTGCATAGTAATGTGTGTCATCTACTGAGTCACTATCACCTAGCCCCTTGTATAGTAACTTTTCAGTTGCTCTTTCTAGGTTCACTGGATGTAACGGTGGTAGCAGAATAAACACCGCATCTATCTTTGTATCTTTGCATTCTGGCATAGCAGCTGACTCATTGATATATACTCAAAACTGTTTATATACTATGAATGGAAAGGTTGGATAACCAAACTGTCTGCTGCTGGCTGGTTACTTAAAGCTCTCAGATTCACAGAGGTGTAGATAGGTAAGGAATCAAGTAAAAGAAAACAGTGCTCTGACCTCTTTAGTTTTGACTTTCCTACAAAGTTCACCTTAGGGTTGTGTTGTATGTCTATCATCAATCATTATTTTCAAGGCTTACATTGTATCTGGAAAAATATCTTTTTCATCCATGTGTTAAAGTTTAAGTGAAATAGTTACAAGTTTTAAAACTCTAATTTCTGCTTCTGGATTATGACCTGTATGCTTACTCTATGTTTTCTGAAGCTCTGGGAGTTTGGGATATATAATAAGTTCAATATGTGCATCTTTCCAGCTTCTTTACATCGAAATGAATTAAATTAATGAAAAGCCATTATTTACTGTGTTTTTAATAAGGTCCATTGTCTTTAAACTGGAATAGATAGAAAAGGCCAATTTATTTGTTTTTCTTATGGGAAATTGAGATTTTTAATCTTAATTAACTTGTACGATTATTTCTTTATAATGTATAACTTCACCATGACTGAAATTATCTGAATATACTGGCTGAAAATCCTCATAGCTGACTTGATGCATCCTAGTAGATTACTTTAAGCAACAGTCATCCCTTTGGGATGGAAGTTAATCTATGTACTACTACTACTATTACCACTACCACTACCACTACCATTACCACTACCACTACCACTACTACTATATTAACTACCTAGGATAATCCAATGAATTATCTGTATACAATGCATTCTATTGTTTAATAGTTCAAAGATCTGGTATTATTACTCAATGTTACATTCCCTCCTAATCCATAGAGCTAGCATTTCATGGAAACCAAAACACAAAAGTGGTCTACCTGAACACTGTCAAATAGCTGATTGATACATAGAAATAGCCATGTTACCTCATTCTTTTTATTATATTTTACTTTTTAATAATTTTTTTATTTTTTTATTATATTTAATTACTGAATAGAAACAGCCAGAATAAACAGAAAAGGTTGGGGGAGAGAAGGAGAGAGGAAGAAGGACACCTGTAGCACTGCTTTACCACTTACAAAGCTTTCCCCTGCAGGTGGGGACTGGGAGTTCCAACCTGGGTCCTTGTGCATTGCAACATTTGCACTGTGTGCCACCACCTGGTCCCTGCATTACCTCATTAGAACTGGTGGGTAAAAGCTACTGAAGAGACATCATAAAGTTCTTCAGTCCTGGAACATGGTGGCAGCAGAAGACCTGGGATCTGTTCTGACTCCTACGCTATTTAATATAAAAAAAAAGAAGACCTGGGAGTGGGTTTAAATTTTTATGTGGAAAAATGAGAAATGTCACATGTGTACAAACTACTTATTTTAATGTCGACTGTAAATCATCAATCCCCCCAATAAAGAAAAAAAATAACTTCTCATAGTTCCCCTATAACCATGAGGTACACAATGCAGGATGATGTCTGAGTTTTTCCAGTCCAAAAGAAAATTAACCAAAATATTCTCATATGCTTTGATATTGACATGCTGTAAATCACTGGCCAACTTGGCCTTGGAATCTCTCCATTTGGGGAAAAGTTATATTTCATCTAAGACACACTGGTAGCACATCCCAGAAGGTTGTGAAACCCAAAGAGTTTCAGACGTGCATACATGAAATCCTTAGTTCCATCCTTCATATTGCATATGGCAGAGTGATGCTCTGACATTCTTTATTTCCAAAATACATAGATTAATACTTAAAAAAGAAACACAAGTAGATTTTTTAAAATATTTATTTATTTTCTCTTTTGTTGCCCTTGTTGTTTAATTGTTATAGTTATTATTGTTGTTATTGATGTTGTCCTTATTGGATAGGACAGAGAGAAATGGAGAGAGGAGGGGAAGACAGAGAGGGGGAGAGAAAGACACCTGCAGACCTGCTTCACCGCCTGTGAAAGGAATCCTCTGCAGGTGGGGAGTCAAGGGCTTGAACCGAGATCCTTGAACTGGTCCTTGAGCTTTGCACCTTGTGCGCTTAACCCACTGCGCTACTGCCTGACTCCCACAAGTAGAAGATTTATAAGTGCCAACTTAAGTATTTTTGCCAACCTTAATAATAGAACATATAGTTTGAAGAATACTTGATTTTTTTTGGGGGGGGGCCTCCAGGGTTATCGCTGAGGCTGGGTGCTGGCATTATTAATCCACAGCTCCTAATGGCCATTTTTTTCTTTTTCTTTTTTTCTATTTTATTGTATAGAACAGAGAGAAATTGAGGGGGAGAGATAAAGAGAAAGAGAGAGAGAGAGAGAGAGAGAGGAAAGAGAAGCATCTGCAGACCTGCTTCACTGCTCATGAAGCATTCACCCTGCAGTTGGGGAGCTAAAGGCACAAACCTGGGTCCTTGCACATAGTACTAAGTGTGCTTAACTGGATGTGCCACCATCTGGCCCTAAAAATAAATTTTAAAAGCTGATTGACCTATACTAAATTACATATTCAGGGCTCATTATAAAAATACTAGTTAATTTTTAATTGACTAATTAAACTATTATTGATGTATACTGACTAGTTTCTCAAAGATGTGTAGTCTGTCATATATATGACAATTTGTATTTTGGGATAGTCAAGTAACATCATTGCGTTCTCATTTTTTCCTGCGGAAAATTAACTTTCTGCATGCTATTGATTCTGCAAAATAAGGAATCTCTCTTTAGTGAGAATGTTTCTGGTGATGTTTACCTGCTTTAGTAAATAGAGTTGTATCTGATTAACTACCCTTCAGATGATGGGTGGATCATTGTGCATGGACTCCTCATATAAATTCTATTTTAATTAAAAGTGGGATCATTTTCCCAATGGAAATCATTGTATAACACTCCATATACAAGCAGATGAAAATGACTTCATTTATCAAAAAGTTTTCCCTCAAGGAAGCTTGATTTCCATAACTTGTGTAATAATTATTCTTTTGTTTCAGTTTAACACTATGCAAGACCACATTTTTCAAGGATGGCAAATTGCTTAATAGATATGTTAGTGAAAGATACCTCTCCCCATTTCCTGTCTTTCTTCCTTCTTTGCTTTTCTCTCTCGGGGGTCTAGTTTCTGAAATTCTTATTGACTTTGTAGAATCTATGAATTCTATAAGTCATTCACTATATGTGCATATGTGTATAAAAAATCAGACCATCTTAGACCCTGAGCTAACGATCTGAAAGAACATTTAAATTCATCTCATACCAACAACAAGAAGCAATTATATTTTGGCCAAAAAATCAACATATCCATTATCTGTATTATTAAACCACTTCAAATCATTCCATGTTTCCATACTCCCTCTCTTTAAAAATTTAACACACATAAGAGACACCTGGTTTTGAATTCTGAAATGAAATTCAAACCAGATGGATTTTGATAATGTGTTCTTAGACTCTTGATGCTGAAATGGGAAGTTGATTTTTTTTTTTTTTTTTTTTTTGTAACAAATGACATCTAGGGCAGGAGAGCCAACATAATGCAAGACTCTCATGCCTGAGGCTCCAAAGTCCCAGATTCAGCCCTCCTTACCACCACAAACTAGAGCTGAGCAATGCTCTGATTAAAAAAAAAAAAAAGATATCTACAAATGCACATTTAAAGATAGCTTTTCCTAGTTAGACATTGGGAATTTGGGATTGTGGTCATTCCCAGTTTGTTGTCCTGTATGGTGTTTGGCCTCTTGCACTGGAAGATTCCCTCAATCACTCTAAGGCTAACCTTAGAGATAAAGACTACAAAAGTTGGATATGGGTGGTGGCACACCTGGTTGAGTGCACATGTTACAGTGTGCAAGGACCCATGTTCAAGCCCCTGTTCCCCAACTGCAGGGGGAAAGCTTCACAAGTGGTGAAGCAGTGCTTTAGGTGTCTCTGTCTCTATCCCTCTCTATCACCCTCTTCCCTCTCAATTTCTGACTGTCTCTATCCAACAAAGATTTAAAAAAAATTTTTTTAAGTTGGATATGGGCAAGAGTCCAGTATACTTTAATGATGGTTCTCTTGGTTACTACCAGGCCATCCCATCATCTGGGACCCTAGGCAGGGAATTCTAGGATTCCAACATAGATATGATGGGCCTAGACCTCTAACAGATCCCTCTCTCCACCATCGCTGGTCATCTCCAGCAGGAAAAGCATTGTGGACCCTCTAGTGGGCCTCTACAGGACATTGTCTTCATTGTGAAACAATAATGGTAGAAACTGCTCCACTCTCTGAAGAAAGACTGGGTCAACACATTGTTCCTTGACAGAGACTGATCCTGAAATGAGTGCAGCCTAGTATGTTCCTAGCTATGGCCACAAATATGAGTTCAGACCTACAGGGATGCAGAGGTTACACAGGCTCCTTTGCTGTATATGGATCTCAGATCAGATTGATGGGACCTACAGTTAATGGTATTTATATACTTTTCCCACATTTGGGAGCTATTCTCTGCCCTGATCCAGCTGTCTAGTCTTATTTCCAACCCCGACTCCATCTCCCCAGACAAACTTTTAGCCCACCTGCTTGTTTGCTCCCAGGCTCAGGGAGAAATTAGTGGGCCCCTTGCAATATACCTAAAATAGACCTACTAGCTTTTTCTAAAATGGAGACCCGCAAATCTCATCTGCTATAGTCTTACCTTTAGATTCTAATTTGTTCTTCTTTATATCTCAATGCTTTTCAGCCACCAGGTTGCAAATGCTACCATGACACCAGCATGACATCTCTAAGCAGACAACTTCACCAGTATGTCCTGGAACCCCTCCTCTCTAGAGCCCTACCACACTAGGGAAAGATAGAAACAGGCTGGGATAGACTTGCCAATGTCCATGTCCAGTGGAGAAGCAATTATAGAAGCCAGACCTTCCACCTCCCGCACCCCAATATGATCCTGGGTCCATACTCCCAGAGGAGTAAAGAATAGGAAAGTCTACATTGAAGGGGATGCAGTGCAGAACTCTGGTGGTGGGAATTGTGTGGAATTGTACCCTCTTATCCAGCAGACTTGTAGATCATAAGTAAATCAATTTTAAAAAAGAATATAAAGCTTGTAGTGAGACAATAATTAATTAAAGATTCCTTTTTTCCTCCACATTCTAAGACAGAATAATAATTCAAGTAAAAGAATAGCAGTTGAAGGGGACATTTTAATTTTCACATTATTATTATTATTTGCCTCCAGAATTGTTGCTGAAGCTTAGTGACTCAGGGAAAACTACATGACTCTTGAATAGCCTATTGTTGTTGTTTATAGAGATAGAGATAAATTGAGAGGGAAAAGGATGATAATATGGAGAGACAGAGAGAAAGAGAAAGAGGGAGAGAGGGAGAGAGAAAGAAAGAGGGAGAAAGAGAGAGAGAAAGAGAGAGAGAGAGAGAGAGAGAGAAAGAAAGAGAGAGAGAGAGAGAGACCTGCAACCCTACTTCACCACTTGTCAAGCTTCCTCCCTGTAGGTGGAGACCAAAAGCTTGTCCTCAGGTCCTTGTATATAATATGTACTCTACTAGTACATCAATGCCAGTCTCATATATTTTTTAAATTAACAATAAAATTTATATTATGTAACTTTACCATATAATCCAGCAATGTCTTTCCTGGGGATTCATTCAAATGAAACAAACAGAAGAGATAACATCTGAAGAGAACTATGTACAACTATGCCCATAGCAGCACAATTTGTAGTAGCCCAAACTTGGAAGCAACCCAGATAGATATCCAGTGATAGCTGAGTAGCTAAAGACATTGTGATCTATATACACACAATGGAATGCTACTCAGCTGTTTAAAATAATGAAGTGATATCCTTTGCCTCATCTTGGATGGAGCTTAAAGGAATCTTGTTAAGTGAGATAAATAAAAAAGAGAAGGTTGAATACTCACTTATTTGCCGGACTAGGAAAACAGGGACAGAAGGAGAAAACACAAAGTGAAACTTAGACTGGGTTTAGTGTAATGCATCAAACAAATAAATGGACTCTGGGGAAGAAGAGAAGGTTGGCAGGGGTGCAGATGGGTGGCTTTGGGGTTCTGATACAGGATGGTGTGAAAAAACAAGAATGTTTTGCAGACACCTATTACAGGGAGCTGAGGAATTAAACCTATGTGTCAACAAATGTTCAATAAACCATTAACCACCCCCACAATAAAATGTAAAAACAAACAAAAAAAGGGTAATTTGAGAGTAAATGCAGTTTCAGTGAAAATTAGTACTCACTTCCAAATTATACTAACATGAATCAAACCTATATTTAGAAACATAACTATTTAAGAAATAGAGTGAAGCATTGATGTAATATTCATATGGATATATACATTTTAATTTTGATTTATAAAATGGAAACACTGACAAAACCATAGGTTAAGAGGGGTACAACTCCACACAATTCCCACAACCAGAACTCTGTATCCCATCCCCTCCCCTGATAGCTTTCCTATTCCTATTTATCTTATGTGTTTATTTATTTATCTATCTATCTATCTATCTGTCTGTCTGTCTATCTATCTATCTATCTATCTTTCCTATTTCCTGTGTATCCCTCTGGGAGTATGGACCCAGGGTCATTATGGGATGTAGAAGGTGGAAGGTCTGGCTTCTGTAATTGCTTCCCCGCTGAACATGGGCATTGTCAGGTCGATCCTCATGTGGATATTTTTACTAGGAACACAGGACTTCACCCTAGACTCTACTTTTGTTTCAAGTGAGGACTCTCAAAGTTCTGCTAAATCAGGAATAGACCAAGAAATTGAAAATCTTTAAGGCCAACAAAATTGTTTACTTGAAGAATACATTACTTTGCCAGGGGTAAGTTCCAATTTTTAAGCCTAGCCCCCACTGTACTGGAGGAAGCTTTGAAAGTATTGTTTTTCTTCTACTACTGCTTTGGAAATAAACACATTCTGTACTTAGGAACTATGTGAATATTGTCATATTTTGAAGAAAAACTGTATGATTTTTTAGAGCCAAAGAAAAATGAAAAAAAGACAAAAGAAAAATAAAACGAACTCCTTCATATTACTGAAGATACTCAGCAGAATATAATTGGCAAGTAGACTATGAAGAGAATTCAGAAAATACAGAAGAAAAAAATTATACTATATTAGGCCTGAAAGCATTTTAGCATTCACTAAAGGTATCTGTCTGGAGAAAAGAATATAAATTAGTGGAAACCATTTTTTTCCCAAATCCTGTCCTACACAGCACAAACCTCAGCCTAGATACATATCACATATCCCAAATGATCAAAATCCAATAGTTATATACAAACCTCTTTTCTAAAATTCAAAAGAAAAAATCTCACTTATATGTATAGGATTTTAATTTTTTTAATCTTTTAGGTATATTTATTTACTTAATTTATAGTCTAGCATACCAAGAATTCTCCAGACTATTTTCTGCATGGATTAGACTACTTTGTATTCCCATGAACAGTGTTGAAGGGTTACTCTTTCTTTCCCTGTATCCTCTCCAACACTTTTAATATCTGTTTTGTTTATTTTTTTGTTTTTAAATTTATTTAAAAAATGGAAACACTGACAAGACCAAGACCATAGGATAAGAGGGGTAATTCCACACAGTTCCCACCACTAGAACTCCACATCCCATCTCCTCCTCTGATAGCTTTCCCATTCTTTAATTCTCTGAGAATATGGACCCAGGGTCACTATGGGGTGCAGAAGGTGAAGGTCTGGCTTCTGTAATTGCTTCCATGCTGAACATGAGTGTTGACAGGCTGATGCATACTCCCAGCATATCTCCATCAGGAACAACATAATGGACCCCTTTGTGGGCCCCCATAGGACTTTGCCCTCAATGAGGATCAATAATGGTAGAGAATGTTCTGTCCTTTGAAGGGAAGTTGGATAACATACTCTATCCACCACCTGAGGAAATTTATGTTCTTTCTAATCTATGTCATTCTCACAGGTATAAAGTGGTATCTCAATATTGTCTGTATTTGAATTTCTCTGATAATCTGTGGCTTTGAGATTTTTTTTTTATATGAAGCTTTAGATTTCTACTTTCATGAAGATTCTGTCCATATCCTCTTTGCATTTTTGATGGGCCATATTTATTGTCATTAAGTTTGCTCAGTTCATTATCCATTTTGGTTATTGGCTTTATATCTGATATATGCCATGTAAAGAACTTCTTCCATTGGGGCCGGGTGGTGGCGAACCTAGTTGAGTGCACATGCTACAGTGCACAAGGACCCGGGTTCAAACCCCTGGTTACCACCTGCAGGGGGAAAGCTTTGTGAGTGGTGAAGCAGGTCTGCAGATGTCTCTATATTTCTCTCCCTCTCTAGCTTCCCTCCTCTCAATTTCTGATTGTGTCTATCCAATAAATAAAGATAATAAAATAAAATAAAAATAATTTGTTCCATTTTATAGGCTGTCTGTTTTGCTGTGAATCAGCTTTTCAGAGTGGTGTACTTCAATTGTTTTGTTTTTCTCACAATTAGATTGAGTCATCAAAGATGTTTTTAAAACTTACATCAAAAAGAGTTCTGCCAATGTTTACCTCTAAATAATACTTGATGGTTTCTGGTCTAACATCCAAATCTTTGATCCAAATTGAGTTTACCTTTTGTACATGGTGAAATGCAACAATTCAGTTCCATTCTTCTGTATGTGTCAACGAATTTCTCCTACATCAGTTGTTGAAAGATTCTTTTCAATTAACTATTTTGGTCCCCTTTGTAAAATAACTAGATGTCCTTAAGTGTGGGGACTCTTTTTCTGGGCTCTCATTTTTATTCTACTGGTCTTTGTGTCTATTTCTTCTCCAGTGTCAGAAAGTTATTACAATACTCCTATAATATAACTTGAGTTCTAGAAGTATAATGCCTCAATTCTTACTACAGAAAGATAAAGTTGAGTATGGGATGATCCCACTCATAAGCAGAAGTTGAGAAAGAATAACAGGAAGGAAAACTAAAAGCAGGATTTGACTAAATTTGGAGTAGGGCACCAAAGTAAAATCACTGGGTTGAGGGTGGGAATGGTGTTTATGTACACTCCTATTAGTTTGTAGACATATAAATCACTATTTAATTAATATGAGAGGGGAAAATTGAATGAATGTCTCAATTTTTTAAAGCACAGACTGAATCTTTTTAATACATTAGCTGAGTCTTTGATATGTTGACTCTCTTAAAAGCTTAGACCAGGGAGAACAGAAGCAAGATATATACAAATAATGTCAAAGGACATAAATTATGGTGATGTTGTGTATGATACAGCAAATCCTAACAAAGGGAATTTTCAAAGTTAACCCAATTGCCAAATAATATGATTATAGCAAAAACTGTCTATTGTCTTCTTAAATCCTAAGACAGCAGGAACGTCCCACTTCCTCTATAGAGCCTATATTTCCCTCAGTCCTGGAACCTTTAGGGTGGGGCTCACTTTTCTGCATGCTTCTCTCAATTCATACCAAATGATATTGCATCTGCTGATCCCAACCTAATCAACAAAATGAGTACCACCTCAGCATGCTTCACTTAAGACTGTGTCCAGAGACATCAGGCATATTATGTCAACCCCGTCAGCCTCATTACTCAGGTGAGACCTTTCCTTTCATAGTATTCTCTAATTCCATTCCAGAAGGTTCACTTCCTAACAAAGTCCCAAAACCTAGGTATAGACCAGGTCCTGTGAGATAGAGCATATATTCAAATGTATCCATAAATCAGGGCAAAATATATACCTGAAAGCAAAATACACAATAGTCTGTAGTGAGTCAGTAACAAGTTCATAATGAAATAGTGACATTTATTTTTATAGCTACCTATATTTCCCCCATGATCTTGCCTTTTCTAGGTCACAGTTACTACTTTTGAGTGTCCTTTTTTTTTTTCCTTTCTAGGTTTTGAAGGATTTGGAATTCAGGGCCCTCTGGTCATCTTCCCCTAACATTTATCCCTCTGGGAGTATGGACCAAAATTCTTTGTGGGGTGCAGAAGGTGAAAATTCTGGCTTCTGTCATTGTTTCTCAACTGGACAAGGATATTGGCAGGGCAATCCATACCCCTAGGTTGTTCCTATCTTTCCCTAGTGGGGTAGGGCACTGGAAAGGTAAGGTTCTGAGACACACTGGTGAGGTCATTTGCCTAGGGAGTTCAGGATGGAATCATAGTAGCATCTGCAACTTGTTGCCTGAAATGCGATATGATATAAAACTGGACAAGATTTTTAATGAACAGGAGCCATTACATTAAGTAGGAATAGGAAGGTGATAAAAAGGATTTTAGGGTTATAAGAAACTAAGAAGTCTAATTTAGGTATGTTGCTTGGGTTCATAATTTTAGTCTTTTTTTTTTTTTTTGCCTGAGCTTGATAGTTAATATGTATGTGGACTAAAATATTGTCTGGGAAGATGGTGTCAGAGTTGAGAAGTTGGATTAGACAGAGAGTATCTCCCAAACTTGAAGGAAATATATAAATACAATTAACTGTTTAACCATTTGATCTGACCCAGGGCCCATATATACTCATATTTCGTGCAAGAGCCTGTCAGTCTGTGTTCGCAGTCCATGATCACAGCTGGGAATATTCCAGGCTGCACTCAGTTCAGGACCAGACTGCAATGAGTGGCAGAGTAGGCTGACACCCAGCGTCATTTTTTGAAGAGACTTCCATTTCCCCACTGAATGGTTTTTGCCCCTTCATAATATACTAGATGACTATATGTATTCTTCTTGGGTTACTTACTATCATTATATCATTTTTTTCTCATTTAATATGACGTCTTCTTCCTCTTTAAAAAAATCTTTATCTTAAAAATAAATATTTTAATATTTATTTTAATAAGTTTATTTATTTAATAGGTTTATACACAGTCCTGGCTCTGAATTATAATCTTTCCTGAATCTGAAAACGAACATCTTTAATTTGTTCTTTTTTAGGTATTTTATTTTCCAGTTTTATTTCTTCTATCTTCTCTTAACTTTCTAAATAAGGCAGACTATACTGTCTTTATATCCTGTATAGTTTATCTCTACATTTGTATTAGTGGTGAATTCTAATGACTTTATTCAGTTCTATACCATACATTTATATATATGTATGTGTATATGTATGTGTATATGTATATGTGTGTAAATATGTATATATATATATATATATATATGCTGAGTTTGAATTTAGCAATTTCAGATATTTTCTTGATGTTTATATACATTTAAACCCTTTCATCCAGCAATTTGAAAAAGTCTATTAAATCTACATAGGAAGTTTATTTTAGCACTGCATATAACTAACTAAATTCTTAATCTATTGATAATTAGTTAAATGGATACAGTAAATATGCATATTGTTATGAAACTGCTAGCAAGAATGTAAATACAAGGTGAACTTGAACAAAACAGAAATAAGCCAAGCCAATTGTTTGTAAGACTTGTGAGAACTCTGGTGGTTATCTTTGGGAGGTGAGAGAGTGGGGATACAGAACTTTGGTGGTGGCTATGGTGTAGAACTACACACTATAATTTTAAAATATTATAACCCACTGTTGATCACAAATAAAAAAATGAAAAAAAGAATATGTACACATTACATACATATGTACACACATATAAAATCTTTATAAGAGTAAAAAACAACATTGAAAAGTGGTTATATTCTATATTCGAGGGAGCATCAAGAAAGGTCAAAAAGTAGTCTGTATTTTTTTTGTATTATATATTTCTATTTGTTATTTTTCCAAAAATGACTTTTACAGTAAGTATGTCCCTCTACATTAAAATATTTTAAGATATCCTATTAAGTTCATCTCACCTCATTAATCTTATTTTTGGGGGGGAGGAGGCAGAGATCTGACAGATGGTCAATAGGTTAGATAGCCTTCTCTACTTCATGTCATCTGAAGAGTGGTTAAACATGAATTCTATAACATCATCAGTCAATGGTAAAAGTTTTGGAATGCCTTTCAGAAACCTCCTCCCAGGGAGGTCTTATCAACTGGTAACCCTGGCAAAAGCAAAATGAATTGAATCCACATTTTCTTTCCTTTCACAAATATTAAATACATATCCATGTATATATGATGCATACTGAGAATTCTGTCATGTATATATATTCTTTCTTTTAGACAAGTCTAAAACATGAAATTATTGACATCCTTTTATTGTGTGTCAGGAATTTATATCTTTGTATATTAAAAAACCTACTCTCATCTTTCCTGTGCTATCAAAATTGCTCCCAATTTTTTATTATGTCGAGCTACAAATACATCTTTTATATGAAAAAGATATATTTATTAATGATGGAAAGAGAGTGAGAACGAGAGCATTACTCTGGTATATGCAGTGTCGGAGACTGAATGAACTGATGGTAATATAGTGGCAAGTCCTTTGCTCTCCCCACTACACAGCTTCCCAGACTGCTGCAAAAGACACTCTTTAACTATTTTTTTCCCATTATTGAGACTCTCATACACATCCGTATGTTAATTCTAACAGAACAGGCTAACTTAAGAAGATTTATTGTCAGGAGTGGAACAGTACTGAGACTCCAAAAGTAAGTTCCCCACATTTATGAACAACTAAGTTTTGACCAAGGAGCCTAAAATATTTTGGAGAAAGGTGAGAGTCTCCAACAAATAGGGTTGGGAAAATTGGTTGAAACGTGAAAAAATGAAAGAGGAACACCACATATCACTCTGTACAAAAGTCAACACTACTATATTGTTTTGCTATGTGCACAACACAGGTTTGAACCTGACCTCCTGTCCACTGAAGGAAGCTTTGGTCTATACACTCACTCTGTTTTTATGACTCTGTCTCTATCTAAAAAAAAAAATTAAAAACTTCCAAAGAGCTAATAGACATTATACAATAAACCATCAAATATATAGAAGAAAACACTGGCAGAACACTTCACAGCCTAATCTTCAAAAATGTCTTGGGATATTCAAGACCAACAATTTCAACAAAACCAAAAAAAAATAAATAAATAAACCAATGGGACTATATCAGATTGTAGAAACCTCTGCACAACCAAGGGAACAAACACCAAAAGAGAAATATATATTTAAAGAAGGGATATTTTTACATGTTATATATATCAGATCAAAGGACTAATACTAATAACCCAAATATATAAAGAACTCACTAAACTCAATAATATAAATAAATAAACCATTAAAATAAGTAAAGGACATGGACAGAATCTTCATCAAAGAAGGGATATAAAGTATTAACATGAGCAAGGACTCAGGGTCAAGCCCCTGGACTCCACCTGCAGGAGGGAAGCTTCATGAGTGGTGAAACAGGGCTCCGGGTATCTCTCTGTCTCTCTCCTTCACATCTTCCCCTCCCCTCTCAATTTCTCTCTGTCCCTATCCAACAATAAACAAATAAAAATATTTTTAAAAAAGAAAAAAAGTATTAACATGAAAAAAATGGTCAAAGTCACTAACAGAGAAATGCAAATAAAATCAACGAAGTGTCACTCTACACTCATGAGAATGTCTTACAATAGAAAGGATAAAAACAGTAAATATTGTTGAGGGTATGGGGGAAAACCCCTTCTGCATGACTGGTGGGAATGTAAATTGTTCCAGTTCTTGCAGGAAATGGTCTGGAGACTTCTCTGAATCTAGAAATGAACTTACCATATGACCCAGCAATTTTTTTTTGTAGGAATTGCTCCAAATGAAACAAAAAGAGCGACTGAAAGATACCTGTGTGCACTTGTGTTCATATGTTCAAGCACATTTTAAAACAGCCTGGAAGCAACCCCGGTGCTAAATGAGATAATAACAGACTGACTGACAAGCTGATGAAAGGAAATACTACTCAGCTGTTAAAAACAATGAAATCCTCTTTTTTGCTTTATCTTGGATAGAACTAAAAGGATTCGGGAGTCGGGCGGTAGTGCAGCCTGTTAAGCACACATGGTGCAAAGCACAAGGACCTGCATATGGATCCCGGTTCAAGCCCCCAGCTCCCCACCTGTAGGGGAGTCCCTTCACAGGCGGTGAAGTAGGTCTGAAGGTGTCTATCTTTCTCCCCTCTTCTCTTCTCATCCAACAACGATGACATCTATAACAACAACAATAATAACTACAACAATAAAATAACAAGGGCAACAAAAGAGAATAAATAAATAAATAAATATTTAAAAAAAAGAACTAAGAGGATTCATGTTAGGTGTGGTAAGCCAAAAAGAACAGATAAAATATTATCTTACTTGTAGGTAGAACTTAAGAAACAAAGACAGGAAGGGAAAACACAAATTGAAACTTTGGATTGGGTGTGGTACATCACATCAAATAATTCTGGGTAAGAAAAAAAAAAGGAAAGAAGTAGAGAGGGTTCTGGGACCCTGATGCATGATGGTGGAAAGGACCTAAGCTCAGAAGTGACAATACTATCACAGGGAGATTAAAAAAAAAAAAAAAAAGTACCCTTTTTTTGCCCCCCATAAAATGATTTTTTTTGAGGAAAAAAGTTAGTAAAAGCCAAATAAGGTCTTTTATTTGGATCTTTCTATATGAAACTTTCCTAATATAGCACCCAATTAAGTGCTCAATGTTAAGACAAAGTCTAAACTGAACTTTTGCCAGATATGAAGAAAAAAATATGAAAATTCTGGCTAACGTAAGATTCTCTTTTGCAAGGGAAATAACTTCAACCTACCAGCTGATTGTAGAGCTTCCCTTTCTATGGTTTCAGGTTTGATCCCAGTGGTCACATGTACCAGAGACATCTGGATTCTCCTTATTTACACACACACACACACACACACACACACACACACACACACACACACACCTCATGTGAGGTAAAATCAGTCAAATCTTTTTTAAAGAAAATTTCAATTTAATGATTCTATTTGACTTGTTCCTTGAGTGATACTGTCACTAATATATTTCTGTGAGAACCCAAACAAGGATAAAAAGTGAATCTTCTGTGCCTGCACTTCCAGTTCTTTTTAAAAATTAAAAAAATATTTATTTATTTTCCCTTTTGTTGCTCTTGTTGCTTTTTATTGTTGTTGTAGTTATTGTTGTTGTTACTGATGTTGTCATTGTTGGATAGAACAGAGAGAAATGGAGAGAGGAGGGGAAGACAGGGGGAGAGAAAGATAGACACCAGGGCTAGAACCAGGATCCCTGAGCTGGTCCTTGCATTTTGTACCACGTGAGCTTAACACACTGCACTATGGCCTGATGCCCACACTTCCAGTTTTAAAGCTTCTTTACATAATTCTCCAAATTTTGAGGGGTATTAGTGAAGGTTCCTGGAAAGCCATCTAGGTTTTTTTTTTTCCCTTATTTTGTTCTTTTGTTGCCCTTGTTGTTGTCGTTATTGCTATTATTATTGGATAGGACAGAGAGAAATAGAGAGAGGAAGGGAAGACAGAGAGAGAGAGAGAGAGAGAGAGAGAGAAAGACAGACACCTGCAGACCAGCTTCACCTCTTTTAAAGTGACCCCCCTACAGGTGGGGAGCAGAAAGCTCAAACCAGGATCCTTATGCTGGTCCTTGCCTTTTGCACCATGTGCACTTAACCTGCTGTGCTACACCAACCCCTGCCATCTAAGTAAGCTCTTAAGCCTTTGTGCTTAATTTCTTGGGCAAAACTGAATATTGTTTTACAGTCTTTATTTTGCTTTTTATCTATTCCTAGGTGCAATGAAAGATATTAACTCAAAACCACACATCTTTGCTATTATAACTTTTTATTACTTATATTCCTTCTGTACATTACATGAAAGCTCATAATTTTGCACAAAGCAATTGAGCTAAACTGTTTCGAAAAGTCTGAAATCTGAGGATATTTTTTTATGATCCCTTGGCTGATTTTTAGAGAACACTAAGCATATCATTTTAGATCACTTGTTCCAAAGAAGTCCAGTTAATTTGCCTCTTTTCAGAAAAGTGATTTTATTTGCTTCACACATTTTAACACACACATGAGCGTGCCTGTGCACACATGCATACTCACATACATAATTTCTCAAAGACACAGAAACTCTTCACAAATAGACATTGTTTTCAGATGGTAGCAAATTGATCTGATAGAAATAAGGGAACTCTAGGTAGAAAGTTGGTGAATATTTTTATCATAATAGGTAGATTCTGCTAAGCTTGAATTAGACTTCCAAAACAAATGAAAATATAATACAAATTCAGAGTCAAGTCTATGATAGGCAATGTCTATATACTAAGTTGTTCTAGCCATATAGACTGATATGTGAGCTGACTCTTCTTCGATTAAAACTAACCAATACTTGCCAGAAGAGTTTTGTTTGTTTGTTTGTTTGTTAAATGTTCCTAATGTAATAAAACTTGTCAATCTGGTTGTATAGCTGATCCAAGGATAAAATCCAAGTATAAAATGAGCATTCTTATACTTCTAAACTGACAAGGATGCACATTTTGATGTAACTATGTTCTTCTATGTGCTTAAAAAAACTTGGATTTTTTAAAACTTTTTTCTTGATAGAATTCTCAATTAAAAGAATCAGTATGATCGGCTCCATGTTGTGTATAAATACCTGAGATCTGGAGACATTAACAGACCCAAGGACAACCAACCAGTAAGTAAAACTTTTCTTATTAAGATGGAGGTAAAGATCAGTGTTAAGAGTTCAGGCTCAGAATCATTTTACCAAACTGAAATTTGGCTTGATAAATTTCTACACATTAGACACGCAGGATATACACTGGTCTCCATATTAAGGAAAAGTCATGTCTCAAATTTAATCCTAATCTGCCTGATAAAGGAAGGTGCTTTTTACTGAAAGGTAGGTTCTTAAATAATAGTAGCTTATAGTAGAAATGTAAGGGTACTATACCCTTAGGTCAACTACATTGGAGAGAATTCAGAGATGCTTGTACTAGGTCTGGTTCTAATTAGTGGTTCATTGTGAAGAATACTAAACACAGACAGACACTCAAGATTAAATTAAAAAAACAAAAAGAAGCTGCTTTTTTGTTCAATAGAAACTTAAAAAAATTATACTGAATAAATTCTTGCATATCTAAAAAGGAAAAAAAAATCCCTGGTGTTTATTAAAGGATGTTGCCAAAGTTTGCCTATTTGGTCCACAGCCAAAAGTTTTGAAATTTCCCTCTGATCTACAAACATTCTTTTAGATTTCTTTTGAGTCATCAACTTTTCCAGACATCACACAGTTGAGTCAATTAAAATAAAGTTAATTGGTATTTTTGTCCTTTGTCAAATTAAATCATTCCATATGGAGGGCTTTGCAGATTGCTGGAGATGTCTTTTGGGGAGGAGGTGAGAGTTCAGAGGTGAAGGGCAAGAAATTGTTTTACTCCTTTGGAAGAAAATAAGTGATTTCTTTCTCAAAATAAGAAATGTCATTTTAAAGTAATATAGATGCCAACCTTTGGAAAAATAATCTCCTCGGTTTCCTAATGTTTTTATTTAGGTGTACCCACAGAGAAATGTAAGTGAAACTGATGTTGAGAAATTATCCTGAGAGATTGGTCTCCAACCTAAAAAGATTTCATTTCATCCATTACATTACATTCTTTGTTTAACTCTTAAACTATGTATTAGGAGTTGACCTATTATGTGATGAATTGATGTAAATTTTAGTTAAAAGCATTCACATGTTCAAATAACTTCTTGACCTTTCTTAGCTAGCTGTTCTAGTGTGGTTCTCTGCTTATTTTTTAGGGGGCTCAGGCATCATAAATGATAATGTGTCCACTATGTTTTTTAAAAATTGAAATAGTAGACATCTTTGGTAATTATTATTTTAAGGATTGGCTAGTAGTAAAAGTTAACATTTTTTAACATCTGCCATGGATAGGACACTGGACTATGAAATAGACTTATACATTTAAAAAAAAAAAAAAAAAACAGTTCATACCTATAAAAGTGCTGTGTGTTAGAAATTAGTCCCCTGAGGAAACAGAGGTCCAGACAGGTTAAGTGATTTGCTCAAGGTCACATCATTTTAAGTAAGAGGATTCAACTCTTGATTTAAAATTGGAAAAAAAAAAAAAAAAAAAAAACGTTGGCTTCCAAAACTTTTGCTGTTTATACTGAATATAAGCTTCATATAGATAATTATCTATACCAAGTTCCACTTCTTATTAGTGACAATTGCCTAGGAGTTTTGGCATTGTATATATAGGCAGATTAGTAATGTTAGAAAGGAAATGATAGGGAGTTGGGAGGTAGTGCAGTGGGTTAAGTGCATGTGGCACAAAGCACAAGGACTGGCATAAGGATCCTGGTTGGAGGAACCTGCTCCCCACCTGCAGGGGAGTCGAGTTGCTTCACAGGCTGTGAGGTAGCTCTGCAGGTGTCTGTCTTTCTCTCCCCCTCTCTGTCTTCCCCATCTCTCTCCATTTCTTTCTGTCCTATCCAACAATAACAACATCAATCATAACTACAACAATAAAACAACAAGGGCAACAAAAGGGAATAAATAATAAATATTAAAAAAAAACTTTTAAAAAAGAAAGGAAATGATAGAATAGATCTTTTTCTTTTTGTCTTGCATCTAGGGTATTTCTTTGACTTGGTGCCAACACTATGAATCCACTGCTTCTGAAGGCTATCCCCCCCCCTTTTTTTTGTTGGATAGGACAGAGAGAGCACATGAGATCAGGTGTGTTCAGGGTGGTATGGATAGAGAGAAATAGAGAGGGGGAGATAGAGAGACACCTACAAACCTGCTTCACCACTTGTAAAGTATCCCCCCTTTAGGTGGGGATCTGAAGGCTGGAACCTGGGTACTTGGGTTTAGTACTATATGTGCACTTAACTGGGTGTGCCACTGCCCAGCCCCCTAGAATAGATTATTTTAAGCAAGTAACTGCTTATTTTTACTCTAAGTTAAATTTTATTAAATTTAGATTATTTTATTAAATTATGCTTTAAAATGTGCACATCTTGATGACAAATAGAAGATATCCCTCCTTTCCATTGTTGCTAGGCCAAAACAGATGGTATAGTCATAAATAGAAAACTGATTAACAAATCCACTTCTTTCCGGAATTCTCTTACAGTGCGTATTGAATAGGCCTGCACTATTAAGGGGAACATTTCTACAATTTTTTTTCATGGAATTCATCTTTAAGCACTACTTGTATTTATTACTTTTTTCTTGGTATAGATGTCCTTGAAAGAATGTAACCTTTGGGGACCCTAATAGTGGCACACTCAGTTAAACACAAATAGTACTAAGTGCAAGGATCCGAGCAAGGATCTAGGTTGGAGCTCTAACTCCCCACCTGTGGGTGGGGGTGGGGGGTGGATTTCACAATGTGAAGTGAAGCAGCTGAGGCAGTGAAGGAGCGCTACAGGTGTCACTCTTTCTCTCTCCCTCTGTATCTTCCCCTCCTCTCTCAATTTCTCTCTGTTCTAGCCAATAAAATAGCCTCCAAAAGCAGGGTCCATAGTGCTGGCATGGAGCACCAGAAATAACCCTGGAGGAATAAAAAAAAAGATTGTAATCTTTCAACTAGAAACTATTTTAAGGGTTAACTTAAGATAGTATTTGGCCACAGTTGGGTGGTAGCACAGCGGGTTAAGTGCACGTGGTGCGAAGTGCAAGGTTCGAGCCCCGGCTCCCCACCTGCAGGGAAGTCGCTTCACAGGCGATGAGGCAGGTCTGCAGGTGTCTATCTTTCTCTCCCCCTCTCTGTCTTTCTGTCTTCCCCTCCTCTCTACATTTCTCTTTGTCCTATCCAACAACAACAGCAATGGAAACAATAATAATAACTACAACAATGATAAAACAACCAGGGCAGCAAAAGGGGGGAAAAATAGCCTCCAGGAGCAGTGGATTCGTGGTGCAGGCACCGAGCCCCAGCAATAACCCTGGAGGCAAAAAAAAAAACACAGATATTATTTGTCATATGCTTTATGCTACAGTGGTATCAATGATGGAGAGATGGAGATTGCCACAGGTAGGGTTGTATTTCTCTTTGCAATTAAAAAAAATGCTTGAAATGATTTTTTAAGATTTTTAAGAAAGCACCACATTGCTTACATCTCAGTCTCCACCACTATTTCCCACAGCACTTGGAGAAAAAATAACCTTAAAATATACAGCAAAAACAAACCCACAGGAAGTTGTTGCCAACTTCTGCCACATCCACATCCTTGGCCAATGCTAACCCTGGACTACTTCCCAATTGGACTTTTGTTTTTCCATTGAACGCCAAATACATGTCTTAGGCTTTTTATTTGCTGTTTTCTCTTCTGGAATAGTTCTGTCCCCAGAAATTTTGCCTAGTTTGTTTCTTTATAATTATATATTTTCAGTACCAAAGTCTCCTCTTCTTAATATATATTTACATATTAATGATTGTTTATTTACTAGATAGAAACAGAGAGGAGTTTAGAGGGGTTAGGGAGACAGAGAGACACCTGCAGCCCTGCTTTACCACTCGTGAAGCTTTCTCCCTGTAGGTGGGGATCAAGGGCTTGAACCCAGGTCCTTGAGAACTATATTGTGAGCTCTTAGCCAGGTATTCCACCATCTGGCCCCCTTCTTCTCAGTATTTTATGGTTAGTATCCCCCCCAAATGATCCTATAATCTCTTTTCCCTTCATTCTTTCATTCTTTTTTTTTCTGTTTTCTTTTATTTCCATTCTCCTATCATATCTACCTTGCTTTATTGTATTTATAATATTTATTTTATAAGAACAATGCTTAGCTTAGGTTTATAGTGATCCTGGAGATTAAACCTGGAATCTTGGAGCCCTAGGCATGAGAATCTTTTACATAAACACTATGCAACCTTCCAGACTTAATGGTATCATTAGTTATCTAAAATAAAATCATATTATTGATGTTTTGATGATGCTACCCCCAGAAAAATATAAGCTCAATGGCAGTATTGTGTATGTAAATGAAGCTCTAAATCATTACCTGATAACACACACACACACACACACACACACACACACACACACACACACACACTCCGGGCTAGCTTCGCGGGCGGGAGAAAGAGAGGACCAGGGACTCATGGCTGAGTGGTACGCAGTTCAGTCTTTATTCATGTGGAACACAGTGCAATCTAAGCTATCTCTAATCACAGTCCTCTATAATATCCTAAGGCGGAAGTGTCAGGTCCGAAGAGGATGTACATAGGATAGGGGGTGGGGAGAAGGAAAAAGCCTGCAAAACAATGAGGATTAAACCAATGCCTTGGAGGCAGGGCGGTGCTTAGTTAACAGTGGTTATGTAAATAGAATACAGTGTTAAGCAGAGGGGATTAAACCAATGAAACATAAGGGGTCTTAGAAGCAGAATTTAGAAGCAGACCAACACACACACACACACACCTCAAATATAATAGGGCCAGGTGGTACACCTGACTGAATGCATACCTTACCTAGCAAATCAAAATAAAGAAAGAACCAAAAAAAAAAATAATAATTCACACTGGGAGTTGTGGATTTATCATCAAGTCCCTGCAACAATCCTTGTAGAAATTTTAAAAAAAAGGAATAGGGAGGGTGGAATAAAAAATAAAAGTTTTAGAATTATGTTTTAACATAGCTCACCTTAATGAAACTGGTGTGGTATTAAACATGGATATACCTGCAATCAGTGTCATTAAAAAGCAAATTAAATGAACTTTAGGTAAAAATTAATCATCCTAAAATAACTTTGGGTTTAACATTTCAGTTCTTTCTAACATCATGTCTTACTTAACATGTGACATGCTGAACTTTGGTCTAGGTCTCCGAATATGAGTAGAACTTTTAGGAAAAAGTAAATAGTTTCAAACCAGTAAGTGATAAAAATTTAGGAGAGAGAAGTGGTTTCAAAGTGGAAATCTTTATATACATCTTTATAGCTTAAAATCTTGTAACCTACTATTAATCACAAATAAAATGAAATTTTAAAGTGGAGTTCCTCCTCTAAGGAGTCTGTAAGATAAGAGTGTTTCAGGAAACATAATATAATTTTGTTTCTATTTGTGAAGTTAAAAATTAAAAATAAATCAGTAAAATACAAAGTTCATCAATGCATAATGTAAATAAATGAGGAATTACTAATTACCCACTTGATCTTAAGTGTTTTGGCTCCCTCATAATCTTGAGGAAGTAGTCATATCTTAATAATATATATGTATATATATGTGTGTGTGCATTTACATAGATATGTATAGATTCTTTTATGTAAATTTAAGCTCATAAGACTTAATCAAATATTACAGAAGTTTACTAAATAAAACAACTAATGTTCAAAAGTCTTTTCTGAGACTTGTACTTTCTGAGAGCCAAATACCTTCAGGGACATGCTCACTCTTCTTATCCCAATAAAAATGGTTATGGTAACACTGAGACAAACGAATAATACATAGTTGCAGATTTAAATGCATTCTTTGTTATAAAATCACTGCAAGACATACAAGGTTGATACAGAAGAATAGACATGAATAGAAAGTATGAATTAGAAAGAAGCCACCCAGCTTGGGAATTTTGAAATGCTATTGGAAGTAGACAGAAATGTTCCTAACATGCCACAGCTGATGGCATTTTTCTCTATTCTCTTCAACAAAAAAGGACAGAAAGAAACTATTTACTTGTAGAAGCCCACCAAAGAAAAGATGTCGTAGAGAGGATGTGCTCTTAGCAGAAAACTATTTTGTTAATAAAAACAATGTTTTGTGAAATCACTGTGAAGTGTAATCACTGATAAAGCAGCTGTTCTTTACTAGAAATTTTGACAGGATGTGAGGAGAATATTGTGACAGATTCTAGGTGAATACTGAAAATGAATCTTCCCTGAATTCTTTATAGGTAAAGCATTTCAATCAAAGAAAACATATAGCCAGAAATGTTTGGAGTGTACAAATGTTTAAAGACTATCTGCTATATAAAATCAAGGCATGTAAGATACAGTAGATCTACAGCACCTAGATATGGACCAGAGCTCAAGAGAGCACATGTGCACATGTATCCTTAAGTTAGGGGAAAATATATACCTTAAAGCAAAAGTGCACAATTTTGCAGTGACCCAGTAAGTGCAGCAAACAAGTAGAAAGACCTAAAATAGACAACATAAAGTACTTAAATACATAATTTCTA
Source organism: Erinaceus europaeus (assembly GCF_950295315.1). Taxonomy (NCBI): domain Eukaryota; kingdom Metazoa; phylum Chordata; class Mammalia; order Eulipotyphla; family Erinaceidae; genus Erinaceus; species Erinaceus europaeus. Next base: position 136,863,484 of record NC_080162.1, on the reverse strand, counting down.
CTTAGACCTAGATATCCCTCTCTCCTACTTCCTATTTCACTTCCCTCAGTCACTCCAAGGCTAACCTTATCAGACAAAGTAAGGATTATAAAAACTGTATAAGGACAAGAGATGGGCATACTTTAATAATAGCTCTTTTGGCTTTTACCAGGCCACCTCATCTCCCAGAACCCTCGTCAGGGAATCCTGGTATTCCCACACAGACATGATGGACCTAGACCTCCTCCAAATCTACCCACTCTCCAATGTCACTGGTCATCTTCATCAAGAACAACATAATGGACTCATTTGTGGGCCCCTGCAGGACTATGCCCCCAATGTGGATAAGCAATGGTAGGGACTGCCCCATTCTCCAAAAGGAGGTTGTGCCAAAATACGGCTCACGAAAGATGGGTCTAGCAATGAGTGCCACCTAGAATATTCCTAACTATGACCTGAGAATGCAAGATCAGACCTATAGGGATGCAGAGGTTACACAGGCTCCTGAACTGAATATAGGCCCCAGTTCAAATTGATGGGGTTTACCGTTAATGGTATTTATATATTTTTCCCCCAGATTTGGGAGCTACTGTCTACCTTGATCTAGTTTTCTAGTCCAATTTCCAACTCTGACACCATCACTCCAGACAATAACTTTGTTCCACCTGCATGTGCTTTTGGGCTCAAAAATTAATAAAGCCACGGGCCCCTTGGAATATACCTAAAATAGACCTCCTAGGTTTTTCCACAATGGAGACCCCAAATCTCATCTGCTATAGTCTTACTTTTAGATTCATGATTATTAAACAATTTTTCTTTATATATTACATATGTTCCATATATATTTATATTATATTATATTATATTATATTATATTATATTATATTATATTATATTATATTATATTATATATATATTAATGCTTTTCCAGACATCAGGTTGAAGATGCTACCATGATGCCATCCTGACTTCTCGGGGCAGATGACCTCACCAATGTACCCTGGAACCCCACCTCTCAAGATCCCTGCTGCACTAGGGAAAGATTGAAACAGGCTGGGAGTATGGATCGACCTGCCCACGCCCATGTTCAGCAGAAAAGCAGTTACAGAAGCCAGACCTTATACCTTCTGCACCCTATAATGATCCTGGGCCCATGCTTCCAGAGAGATAAAGAATAGAAAAGGAGGGGATGGGATATGGAATCCTGGCAGTGGGAATTGTCTGGAATTGTTCCTTTCTTATGCTATGGTCTTACTTATATTTTTTAATTTATAAATAAATTTTTAAAGATATAATAGAGTCCTTAATTTACTTTCTTTTGAGATATGAAATAGTAATAATTTTTCTATAAATGATACAGTTGATGAGAAAATAACTTTATAGGAAGCTTCAAAAAAGTAGTGCTGAACTTAAAGCTAAGCTATACACTTGTCATCTACATCTAACTGTATTTGTTAATGACTATCACTAATGTGATAGGTAGTGGGTAAAATTAACAAACATACTTACTTGAAACAAGATTGATGCTTCAAGAAATAGTTGTTATATAAAAATCATTTTTAAAATGAGGTTAGGAAATATTTCCCAAGTTAAATGATTTTATTTTGTAAATTTAACTCATATGAGTGTTACTGTATCTATTTTAAAATATTAACATTTATACATTTAAATAATACTGTATTGTCCTGTGGAAAACTGAGAAATCTTATGTATATAAAAATTATTGTATTAACTGTTGTAAAACATTAATCCCTCAATAGAGATTTAAACAAAAAACAAATAATAATAATGGGTGTATTATTCACCTCTTAAAATATACCTATCCTAGGTGTTCAACAACAGCTGATTGGCTGGGGAAGTAGTAGTATATATATATACACAATAGAATATAATTCAGCTATTAAAAATAGTGAGTTTACCTTCTCTTCAACTTGCACAGAGTTTGAAGGAATCATATTGAGTTAAATCAGAAAGAAAAAGATGAATATCAGATGATTCCTCTCATAGACAGAGGTTGAAGAAAAAGAACAGAAAGAGAAACATAAAGCATAACTTGGACTGAGTTTGGTGTACTGCACAAAACTATAAGACTCTGGGTGGGGGTTGTTTTTGTTTTGTTTTGTCTTCAGGGTTATTTCTGGGCCTCAGTGCATGCATCACAAATCCACTGGTCCGGGAGGCTATTTTTTTTTTCCTTTTGTTGCCCTTGTTTTGTCCTTGTTGTGGTTATTATTATTGTTACTGGTACCATTGTTGTTCGATAGGACAGAGAGAAATGGAGAGAGGAGGGGAAGACAGAGAAGGGGAGAGAAAGATAAACACCTGCAGACTTGCTTCACCACTTGTGAAACAAACTCCAAGGAAGTAGGGAGCCAGGGGCTACTACCAGGATCCTTACACAAGTCCTTGAACTTTGTTTAGTGTGTGCTTAACCAACTGTGCTACCATCTGGGGAGTGGAGTTTTTATGCCCATGATAGAGAGATGGAGGGAATGGACATAGACCTTTGGAGGTGGGAGTAGTGTGAAACTACACTCCTAATATCTCATAATATTATAATCCACTATTAATTCCATATGTCAGGGAAAAATAGATTGAATATTTCAAGTTCTTTATCTGCCTAGATTTAAGTCCTGAGTATATATTCCTTTAGTCTCAGCATTTCATGTTTCTTTTTTTTTTCTATTTTATTTAAGAAAGGATTAATTAACAAAACCATAGGGTAGGAGGGGTACAACTCCACACAATTCCCACCACCCAATTTCCATATCCCACCCCCTCCCATGATAGCTTTCCCTTTCTCTATCCCTCTGGGAGCATGGATTCAGGGTCATTGTGGGTTGCAAAAGGTAGAAGGTCTGGCTTCTGTAATTGCTTCCCCACTGAACATGGGCGTTGACTGGTCGGTCCATACTCCCAGTCTGCCTTTCTCTTTCCCTAGTAGGGTGGGTCTCTGGGGAAGCTGAGCTCCAGGACACACTGGTGGGGTCTTCAGTCCAGGGAAGCCTGGCCAGCATCCTGATGGCATCTGGAACCTGGTGACTGAAAAGAGAGTTAACATACAAAGCCAAACAAATTGTTGAGCAATCATGGACCCAAAGCTTGGAATAGTGGAGAGGAAGTGTTAGGGGGGTACTCACTGCAAACTCTAGTGTACTTCTGCTTTCAGGTATATATTTTTCAGTAGTTATGGATATGTGTGAACATATGCTCTCTCTCACAGAAACTGGTGTATATCTAGGATTTGGGACTTTATTAGAAAGTGAACCACCTGAGATGGAATTAGAGTATACCATGAAAGGAAAGGTATCACCCAAGTAATGAAGCTGAAGGGTTGTCATTCCACACATGAAGTCTCTGGACACAGTCTGAAGTGAAGCATGTTGAGGTGGCAGTCGTTGCATTGGTTAGGTTGTGATCGGCAGATGCAATATTATTTGATATGGATTGGGAGAGGCATACGGGAAAGTGGGCCCTATCCAAGGGTTCCAGGACTGGGGGAAGTAGAGGCTCTATAGTGGAGATGTGAAGTTCCTGCTGTCATAGGGTTCAAAAAGACAATCGATAGTTAATGTTATCATCACATTATTTGGTAATTGGGTTAACTTTGAAAAGTCCTTTTGTTAGCGTTCGCTGTACAGTACCCAGTGTCTTGTATATAGCTGTACTATTAGTTGCTTCTGATCTACTTGGTCTAGGCTTTTGAGAAAGTCTGCATATCAATTACACAGCCTATATTTTAAAAAGATTGAATTTGTGTTTTGAAAAACTTCGAGACATACAATTAATTTTCCCCTTCTCATATTACTTAACTAGTGATTTATATGACTACCTTTTACTAGGAGTGTACATAAACACCATTCCCACCACCAAAAGACTGTGAACCATCCCTCCCGCCCATTCCCACCTCCCACTGGCCCAGGAAGCTGCATGTCTACCCCTCACCACAGGGTTTTTACTTTGGTGCCCTACTTACAATTTGGTCAGGTCCTGCTTTTAGTTTCCCTTTCAGATCTTCTTTCTCAACTTCTGTTGATGAGTGAGATCATCCCATACTCATCTGTATCTTTCTGACTTAGCTCACTTAACATAATTCCTTCTAGCTCTGTCCAAGATGGTCAGAGAAGGTGGGTTCATTGTTCTTGATAGCTGCATAGTATTCCATTGTGTATATATACCACTGCTTTCTCAGTCACTCATCTGTTATTGGGCACCTGGGTTGCTTCCAGGTTTTAGCTATTATGAATTGTGCTGCTATGAACATAGGAGTACACACCTCTTTTTGGTTGGGTGTTATGGAGAGGAATCACTGGATCATATGGAATGTCCATGTCTAGCCTTCTGAGAGTTTTCCAGACTGCTCTCCACAGAGGCTGTACCAATTTACATTCCCACCAGCAATGTAAAAGGGTTCCTCTGTCCCCACAACCTCTCCAGCATTTGTTGCTGCTGTCCTTTTTGATGTATGCCATTCTTACAGGAGTGAGGTGGTATCTTAGTGTTGTCTTAATTTGCATTTCTCTGACAATCTGTGACCTAGAGCAGTTTTTCATATGTTTGTTAGCCTTTTATATCTCCTCTGTAGTGAATGTTTTGTTCATATCCTCTGCCTATTTTTGGATGGGGTCATTTGCTTTTTTGGTGCTAAGTTTGCTGAGCTCTTTATATATTTTGGTGATTAGTTCTTGTCTGATGTATGGCATGTAAAGATCTTTTCCCATTCTGTGAGGGGTCTCTTTGTTTGTGTGATAGTTTCATTGGAAGTGCAGAAGCTTTTCAATTTGATGTAGTCCCATTGGTTTGTTTCTGCTTTAGTCTTCTTTACAGCTGGGTTTGTTTCATTAAATATGTCCTTGAGGTGTAGGTGGGAAACTGTTTTATCAATGTTTTCCTCTAAGTATGTGAAAAAATAGTAACCAAATCCCAGTGAAGAAGAGAAAAGAAAGAAGGGATAGCAAGAATAGACAGTTATGCAAATTTACTATCCGCTGTATATTCTAGGGGTAACAAGAGGGGAAAGGGAACTAGAGCAGAGATACACACATAGAGAGTCCACTCTGAGTCCGATTTCTTCCCCAAAATAATTCACAAATTCAGAAAGGCAAAGAAGAAGGAAGGAAGAAGTATATGACAAGATAAAAAAAAAAAAGAAGAAAAAAGAGACAAGTGAGAGAAAAGAGAAAAGACAAGAAAAAGAGCTGTAATTAAAGAGCAGTGAAAGGAAAGTTCTTTTTTGATTACTTTATTTTTAATTTAATTTAATTTAATTTTTTAATTAGCTAGGAGGAGGAGGAGGGAGGGGAGAGTCTGTAGAGGAGGTAGGAGTAACGAGACAAGTTCCTCCTACAATAGATAAGATGCCCACTACCCTAGCAATGAAAGATACCCTAAGAGTTAATTCTGATCAACCTAAAGGGGGGGAAGATATATGTCTTTATATAATATTAATAATAAAATAGAGCAGGGTAAAAAAAAAAAACCCTGTCCCAGATTACCTCAAACCTCGTGATCAGAGGCAGCTGATTGTTAAGAAAAAAAAAAAAAACCCTCAGGACTAGACAAGGATAGCTGAAATAGACAGTTATGTAAATCTACTATCCACTGTATATTCTAGGGGTGGCTAAAGGAGGAAGGGAAGTTGAGCAGAGATACTCGCAGTGAGAGTCTACTATGAGTCAGAATTCTTCCCCAAAATAATTCCCAAATGTGTATTAGTGAATTCAAAAAAGCACACTGTTTGGTGGTGTGGGGGATGGGGCCTGTGGCTTTGGAAGCTGTGGGATTAAGGAAGAAAGGATGACAAGAATGAGAAAAAGGAAAAAAAAGAAATAGAAAAAAGAAAAAGATAATAAAAAAAACAGTCATAAAAGAGCGGTGAAAGAGTTTTTATTTATTTATTTTTTTATTTATTTTTAATTATTTAATTAGCTATGCGGGGTGAGGTGGGGGGGGTTGGCTACTTAGAAAGAAAAAAGGCCAGAGGTTTCAGAAGGGTATAGACTTAGAATGAATGATACTCCCTGGTGGGACAGGAATCTTGGTAAAGATGGAAGCTCAGCAGGGGAGCCTGCTAGGAGCTGCTCCCCAGGGACTGGTTATGGGGGGTGGAGGGGAGGAGGTGTGCATAATAATTTTAAAAGAAAAAAATTTTTTTTCCTTTTTTCTACTCTATTTTTTAACCCAAATTAAGTTATAGTCACCTCCTTGGTGTTACCACTAGGACCCCTTATTGACTGGCCTACTAAAGGCAAAAAATCCTACCGTTTCTAGAAGATGTGGTCAGAGCTCAAGCCACTAGCAGCTTCTCAGTCCGCCATCTTCCGGGAACCCCTCATGTTTCTAATTTGTAAACTGATTGAACCCTGACACTAGACATAAATTGGTAAATATTTCTAAAAATAACTTTTTTAAAGTACTAGTTTTCCTACAACCTTAGAACAGACAAACCAGAATCATTTGCCTCTGTCAATATCTAAGATAGTGTTATTAATTTACATCATTAATAACATCTCAGACCACAGTGGAATTAAATTAACAATTTATAAACAAAAAGTTACTAAAACTTCCAAAATATAGGAACTCAACAGTATACTACTTAACCAGTACTGGGGCAAAGAGGATATCAAAATGTATTGAGAGTTCAATGAAAATGAATACATGAGCTATCAAAATATTTGGGACACAGCTAAGGCAGTACTGAGAGGGAAGTTCATAGCCATACAAGCACACATTAGGAAATAAAGAAAAGCTCAAATAAACAACATGGTTACACACTTTAATAACTTAGAAAAATAAGAACAAAGGAACCATAAAGGAACCAGAGGAACTGAAATAATTAAAGTTAGGGCAGAAATAAATAACACTGAGCATAAAATACCATACACAAGATCAATGAAGTTAAATGCTGATTCTTCAAAAGAGTAAACAAAATCGACAAACCTTTAACCAAACTCACAAAACAAAAAGGGGAGAAGACCCAAATAAATCATACTAAAAATGAAAGAGGAGATATCACAACAGACACCACAGAAATCCAATATATCATGTGAGGCTTCTATGAAAAATTATACTCCACTAATCTAGAGAGCCTGGAAGAAATGAATGAATTCCTAGATATCTACATATTTCTTAAATTAAAGAGGAACTAGAAAATATGAACAGGCCAATCACAGTCAATGAAATTGAAACAGTTATTAAAAACCTTCCCAAGAATAAAAGTCCTGGATGAGATGGCTTTACAAATGAATTCTACAAACCTTTCAAGGAAGAATTAATACCTCTGCTTTTAAAACTCTCCCAAAAGTTTGAAGACACAGGAATACTCCATTCCAGATTCTATGAAGCCAACCTCATTCAACACCAAAAGCAGACAGGGATACAACAAAAAAAGAAAACTACAGACCAATTTCTCTGATGAACATAGATTCCTAAAATATTGAACAAAAGTCTAGCCAACAGGATAAAGCAGTATATTAAAAAAATTGTTCATCATGAACAAGTGGGTTTTATCCTAGGGATGCAAGGTTTGTTTAATATATAAATCAATCAACATGATCCACCACATCAATAAATGCAAGACCAAAAACCACATGGTTATATCAGTAGATGCAGAGAAAGTCTTTGACAAAATCCAACATCCCTTTATGGCCAAAACGCTAAAAAAAAAAAAAAAAAAAAAAAAAAGAATGGGAATAGATGGAAAATTCCTCATGATAGTAGAGTCCATATAAACCTTTAGCCAACATCATACTCAGTGGTGAAAAACTGGAAGCATTTACCCTTAGATCAGTTACTAGAAAGGGCTGCCCACTATCACCATTACTGTTTAACATAGTATTGGAAGTTCTTGCCATAGCAATCAGGCAGGAGCTCTCTATATATTAGAGAGCTATATATTATTATTATATAATCAAGCTCTCCCTATTTGCAGATTATATAATTATATACATAGAAAATCTAAAGAATCCAGCAGGAAGCTTTTGGAACTTATCAGGCAGGAAATATAGTAAGGTGTCAGGCTACAAAAATTAGTATACAAAAATCACTACAATTCCTTCATGCAAAATCACTAAAATTCCTTCATGCAAACACTAAGTTGGAAGAAGAAATCCAGAAATCAATTTCTTTTACTATAACAACAAAAAAGTAAAATATCTAGGAATAAATCTAACCAAAGAAGTGAAAGACTTGTATACTGAAAATTATGAGTTATGGAAGGAGACTCCCATGCCCCAAGGATCCAAAGTCCTGAGCTCAGTTCAGCTTCTCTGCCAGCTGCCAAGTGGGCTACTTGGTATTGTGAATTTACAAACAAATCCCGTTTATACTCTGTGGGTTCTGTGGCAGTTATTCATCATGTCTCCCAATTCATATGGAGAACAATGTGGAAAGGCTCCCACTATACAGCCCCACCTCTAGTCTACCAGGGTGTATATCTTCTCAGTTTCAGGGTCAGTTCTCTGCCCCCCAGTGTCAGCACAGGGACTCCTGGCTCCTTGCTCCCTCCAAGGGGCAGTAGCAGTGAAGACTTGTTGCATTTGGTGAACCTTAGGGGAGTCCTCTCTTCTCAACAGTCTTTTTGTTGGTAAAACAGACTGGAAGTGGGGCCTCAACCAGTAAACTGCTGGACTGTTACCAGCAGCTCGGGAGTAGATAGGACTTTAGCTTCAGGAAGCTCTCCTTAGGATCCTCGCTATCCAGGACCCACATGTTTTTGCACTCACTGGTGATTTGGTGGGTTCCCAAAGTAGTTCTGATCCTGTCTTGTTGTGGTCCCAGGTGATATCCTTTGATATCCCTAGTTGACCTAGTTGAGAGGAGAGTGCTGGAGAGGAGAGGAGAGAAACACAGCTGCTGCTACTCTGTAGCCCCACCTCTGGAAGTCATTCTATAGCATTTTTGTTTCTGATTGTATCTAAAAAAGCCAAGCTTGTGGAGTTAACCTTTCAATGATCTGGTGAGACTTTTCCTAAACACAAGAGACTACCCAGTTCCATTTCAGATGGCACACTCTATAACAAAGTTACAGACCCTAGATGAAAGCTAGAGCCAGGGGACTGGGTATATGCACACACACACACATATGCATCCACATGCATCCATAGGTTAGGGGAAACTATATACTTCAAAGTAAAAGTGCTTAATATTCTTCTATGATTAGACTTAGACACAATAAGCACAGAAATCTAATAGAATGAACTAAAGAAGGTGCTGTAGATTTTTTAATCAAACAATTACTATTAAGATCTAGTCCTCCTCCCCTTAAAACTCCTAGCTCAGATTTCTCACTCTATCTACTCAACTAACTATACAAAAGAAATCAAAAGCAATATCTCCTAATCTCTTCTGATAGCATCACCATTATTGTCACACCTTGATAATCTTTGGAAGAAAAAAAAAGTATACAATTGGCTAACAAATACACTGATATATATATATATATATATATATATATATATATATATATATATATATACTAAAGGATGATTATCGTCCTTATGACAACCTTTATTAGAATCATCAGACAAGTAAATGCACTAAAACTTGAGGCTTAAACCCCACTAAAACCCTACAAGTATTTTCTTCCCAACTTTAGGGTAGACCTCATAGACCAATTTGAATACAACAAATGACATTCAATGCTTTAAGTGCTAAGAGAATACCAAACTCATCCAATAAAGAAGGGACTATAAAAGATGGAAAGGGCAAGAGATGGGCTCTTTAATGGTAATTTCTTTGGTCACTACTGGGCTGCCCTATTGCCTGGGGCCCAAGTCAAAATATCCTAGGATCCCCCTGTAGATAGGATGTGTTTAAAGCTCTAACAGATCCCTTCGACCTGGAACATTGTCATAAGCACTCTTGTGGGCCTCTCCAAGACCTCACCCTCAATGTAGAGCAGCAATAGTAGGGACTGTCCCACATTCTGAAGGAGGCTGGGTCAGCCTAATTTGCCACTTGAGGAAGACTCGTCCTGACATACGTGCTGTCTAGAATGTTCCCAGCTGTGACCATAGACTGTGAACTCAGACTGGCAGAGACTCAGAGGTTATACAGGGTCTTGCACTAAATGTGCATGGGCCCTGGGTCAGATCCATGGGGTAAAAACTTAACTGTATTTATATATTTTCTTCAAGTTTAGGAGCCTAATCTTGCCTAAATCCAGCTTTCTAGCCCTATTTTTAACTCTAACTTCATCTTCCCAGACAATATTTTTAGCCTACCTGCATGCTATCAAGCCTATACAAAAATCACGAACATAATGGACCCCTAGGAACATACCTAAAATAGACTTCCTAGCTACTTACTACCCTAAAATCCCTATTCTCACCTGCTCTATTCATACTTTCTGGTTCCTATTTGTTTAATATTTTGTCCTGCTTCATATATATATATATATGAATTTCATGAGCTTTATTACAAATGTTCTGATTTGGGATGTTCCTGATTCTCAGCATCATAATGAATACATTATAACTTGGCCTATATACTATTCATAACCTAAAATATGATGATTTTGACTCTGAAGTATTTTTCTATTTATCAACTGCTTCGTATCTTAACTGTCTTTGAGACACCAAGTTGCAAATGCTACTATAATTCCATCCTGAACTCCTTGGGCAGAGAACTTCAACAATATGTCCTAGAATCACACTCCTCCAGAGTCCTACCTGACTATGGACAGGTAGAAACAGGCTGGTGGTATTGGATCTACCTGCCAATATCCATGTCAAGAGAAGCAATTACTGAAGCCTAGCTTTTGCTCCCCCAATTTTTTTGGTCCATACTCCCAGAGCTGGAGAAATGTTGGAGGACGGTAACTAGAGTGCTTTGAAACCAATGCCATTATGACCAAGAGAGAGAAGAGGAAAAAAGAAAAGGCATTGGCTGCCACCAACATAATGGCCTTCAGGCCAAAGCAGAGTGAATATGCAGGAAGAAAGCAGATTGGCCTTATGAGTATATAAAGTAACTGCAGGTAAAATATATACTAATCATTTCTTTTTCATCAAAATGAACAAAATAAAATATTATTTAATAATTTGATAACATGTCATAACTTTTAGAATGTTTATCCTGAGTTGGAAAGCAAACACAGAGATATATAAATAAACTTCAATCATTATCTATCATTTGGGATAAATATTTTCTGAATTGAATTAGTAATTAGAATTATTATATCTTTTCGGTATATGCCTAGTAGTGGAATTGCTGAATCACACGACATTTCCATTTGTATTTGTTTAAGGATTCTCCATATTCTTCTCTGTAGTGTTTGTACTAATTTGCATTCCCATGTGTTGGTGGTATAGTGGTGAGCATCGCTGCCCTCCAATTTGCATTCTCATCAGCAGTTTAGTAGAGTTTCTCCCCAGATCTTTTCAACATATCTTCACTTGTTTTATTGGTGGAGCCCCTTCTCACAGGTGTGAGGCGGAATTTCAATGTGGTTTTAGTTTGCATTTCTCTGGCGATGATTGAATTGGAGCATTTCTGCATATGTTTGTGGGCCATGTGTATCTCTTCTTTAGAGAACATCTATTCATATCTTCTAACCACTTTTTATTGGGTTTTTCTTTTCTTTTTTTGAGTTGTATTAGTTCTTTATAAATGTTTGATATTAACTGCTTGTCTAAAGTCTATTATGCAAATATTTTTCCAGGAGCTAAGCTTTTCAGACACTCTAGTATTTTTTCAGAACTGAGGGTTTAGTTAGTTTTATTTTATGCTTAAAAAAATTAGTGGCTCTACTTTTTAATTTTTTATTGAGAGTAACAAAATTTTTTAATTCTATTTAAACCAAATGAAACAATGATTTAGGGAGTCGGGCTGTAGCACAGCGGGTTAAGCGCAGGTGGCGCAAAGCACAAGGACCTGCATAAGGATCCCAGTTTGAACCCCCGGCTCCCCACCTGCAGGGGAGTCGCTTCACAGGCGTTGAAGCAGGTATGCAGGTATCTATCTTTCTCTCCTCCTCTCTGTCTTCCCCTCCTCTCTCCATTTCTCTCTGTCCTATCCAACAACGACAACAACAATAATAACTACAACAATAAAACAACAAGGGCAACAAAAGGGAATAAATAAATAAAATAAATATTAAAAAAAGAAAGAAAATTAAAAAAAACGAAACAATGATTTATATTAAGTGTTCATAGAAACCACATAAATTTTACTGCAATTAAAATTTAAAGACAAAAATCTCAATATCTTATAATTTTACCCTGAATTAAGTAAATGCAAGGGGTATATTAGTTAAATGACCACAAATATGCAGATGTTACAGAAAGCACATAAGAGTCATAAAACATTTTATTCTGCTTTATTATAAATAATTGGAGACAAAATTTCATTTTTCAAGTCCAGATAACAAAACAGTAAATATAATCCTTTTTTTCAATTATTTTATTTTATTTGTGTAATAAGAGTTGAGAAGTACTATTACTTATCAAAATATGATAAAAAATATCTGTAGGAACATCAAAAAGTCAAAGCACTCACTTCCATTCACTCACAGAAAAATAACCGGAGGTGCTTAGTGAAAGAGGATAAACAGTGCCATCAATGAATCACCAGGAACAGAAAACTGTAGAACACCTGCAACTATCACCTGAAATGCAAAACGTGTTGTATTCAAACCCATAAATATAAAAACTTGATGGTAAACTTTACAGACAGATATATGAAAACTGTGAATAGTTTTATTCTCTTAAATGGAAGTCATGAATTAGCAATGAGTAAAACCTGAGATATAGTTATCTTGGTAGAGTTATCTTGAAGAAGTCACTAATTTTTTAAAGAAAGACTTATCTTTCTTATTTCATAGAAATTCATGTTTTAATAATAATAGTTCATCTTTGTAAGCTTGAATACATAGCAGCAGAAAACACTTTTCAATAAAATATTATAATAAATTCCAATTTCCACAAAAGTCTGTGCTCAAAAATTCACTTAAAATAGGTTATCTCATGTGAATATTTTTCAGTTGAGAGCTTTTATATCAGTTAGAATTAAGAATTTTATTAGGTCCCTATCATTCATAATTTTGTGTGTATTTCTCATGTTACACTTTTTTCTTTTGCTAATTTTTCACACTAATCATATTTTTAAGCACTTTATTGGTGAGTCAATGGTTTACAGTACAGTTGTTGACACACAGGTAAAATTTCTCATCTTACTACTATAGGTCTATGCAAAACTAAAACTTGCCCCCCAACATAGATCTTTATAACCATACTTTAAAAAAAAAATAAAAAATCACTCAAGTAAGCATCTGAAGGAGTAAAATATGGTACAATGCATTTGATAAAGTGTCATAGCAAACTTCTTTGAAAATTTGTGTTTATTTGCATAAATTGAAAGTAATGTTTCACACTCCCGATGGAATAGCCATTAATATTATCCTGGATATAAACATACTATGTACAATGGTATTTATAATTCTTCTCTTATTTGCCACTGACTTCAAAGTGTCTCTTAAATGGGAACAGGATGAATATGGAAAGCATGTTTCAGTTAATTAGCAAAAATTAAATTAGCATAAAATAACATGGTGAAGAACTGAAGATCTAAAAACATTTATAAAAGAATGAAGTTCCACTTAAATGTACACATACAAGAAGAGGCTGCAAAATGAACTGCTCCAGTTTTTTTTTTTTTGGCATTAATTCAACTTAATACATTTATTCTAAAATACTGCTTTCATGTGCACTATCTAAAGAAATATTAAATTCATGTATATTAAGAACTTGCTGATATATCTCACATCCATTAAATTTTACTCAGGCTATAAATATATTTATATGTCATCAGTTTTTAAAGTAAATGAAATCTCTAGAATGAGGGTGGGATAATTTTTCAGTATATATGTCCTTACATGGTTTTCCAAAACTGTATAAAAAATCAGCAAGATAGCAAGTTTCTATGTTACACTGTTATTCTTCACACACTGTAATTTATTATGGTTTAGCAAAATAAAATTTACATTTGAAGATGGATTAACTGAACTTAGTAAGATTCAGTAATTAGCCTTCTGAGGTTCATTAATCAATTCAGATAGCGATACTGTTCTTTCTGAACTGACTAAAATTGAAGTTTACATAGAAATAATAGCATTTATAGGTTTAAGATATTTTTTCCAAAGGGTTCTAGCACGCATGTTTCTATTCTTCACTTATATTCTTTCCATTATTTTTTTTCAGTTTTCTTCTTCAGTTTTACAAAACACACACACACATACATACACACACATTCATCATCTGGTGACCATAGTATCCAAGTAAGATCCAGTAGTAGTTTGAAGCACAGTGAGCTGAGCAGTTTCTTCCCTTTTTAAGCATGACAGTTAGTGGCATTCTCTGGTAGTCAAGCCATGTGAATATGGTTACACTAAACGCTAACTGTAGTGAACTGAAAGGCTTCAAATCCACAGGCAAGAACCTTGTAGACGTCATATTTCTGCCACGTGCTGCTGGAAGGGAGACAATGTGACTTGCTTCAGAGAGTCTCAAGCACTTTCACATCTGGTAGTTTCTCCAGATTTCTTTGATACTTCTTTCATTGTCTATTCCAATATTGTGTCTTCAGAAGTCTAAAGGTCGGATCATCATGGTTGTGGAACGTAAGGAGTAACTGGGTCCTTTGAAATAATGCCACTTTATCCCATTCAGTTTTCCATGGTTTTGCCCCGCAGTGTAGAACATTCCATTTAGATTTGATGGGCCACAGGCATCAAACCACCATCCTGGAAAAAAACAAACAAACAGTTAGTAAGGAGAGAAAGAAGGAGAAAAAGCAATTGCTACATGAGTAGTTGAACATCGTAAAATTAGTAGCATTATCCAGTAGAAGACTTAATCCTATCTGTTATGATCATTTGCAAATTAGTATTAGAGTTGTAAGTGGCATCTGATTTCGGCAGCACATGAACAACCAGAAAGAGTAGTAGTGCTCTCATGAAAATCAGCTTTCAGTGTGATGACCCATTTGGATGACTTTCACACTGACATGATAGGAAGATTCATGGCATCAGGATACAGTCTAAGTCAGGCCTGCAGGTGTATGTAGGGCAGGTAAAATGCAGATACTCTTCAGAGGCAATGTGATTTGTACCTGTTACAGTGACTAGAACAACACATACAAGTGAGGAAGTTGAGGGGCTGGGTGGTGGTGCACCTGGTTAAGCACACATGTTACAATGCACAAGAATCTAGGTTTGAGCCCCTGGTCCCTACCTGCATGGAGAAAGCTTTACAAGTAGTGAAGCAGGGCTGCAGGTGTCTATCTGTCTCTCTCCCTCTCTACCTCCTCTTTCTCCATTTCTAACTGTTTATATCCAATAAATAATAAAGATGATAAAAAGTTTTTTAAAAAGAAAGTTTTTTTAAAAAAAAAAAAGTTGAGAGGCTCATGAATCTGGCACCTAAATAGAGAGAAAAAGGTTATGCAACTACAACATAATTTTTCCCAAAGCTGGTTCATAGCTGCTTCTGGAAGTAACTGGATAACCAATGGTGATTGTGAGTTTGAACTATCATTTCCTTTGTGTGGTTCATAGTAACATGTGCAAAGTATTCATTTATAGTAATAACTTAGTTCCTATAGCACATAATTGGGACAGGGGATTGCTATTCTTTCCAAACAACAAAATAAAACAAGCAACTGGTTAAGCAACATGGACAATTATGTTTATGTAGTTCTACATAAGCATAATTCACTCTCTTTAAAAAGATGAATTATATTTCTGGATTTTACAAAACAGTGTTTTTCTCCTCTTTCCTAAAGTAACACTATTTAAATCCTTAGGGAGAGATTTATGCCAGACACAATCTAACATACTTTTACTTGGACACAATTGACCTCCCTTTGATTACAGAATTATACCTAAGGGATTAATTGCCAAAGAAAGAGAGCTCTGCATAGATGATATTTAATCATAACACCAGCATCATCTTGCAAAAACTACAAAAAATTAAGTGGAGAAAAATAAGTTCTCATTTTTCAATTTGGGAAGATGAATTTAACTGAGCTGTGTTCACACTAGAGGAAAAAGCACATGTTAATAAATTTGGACAGACTCTATTCAAAGCTGTTTTAACAATGACAGGCAAACAACTTAGCTGTTGCAATCTAAACCAGACACAAAAGGATTCTATCAGGATAAAATGAAGCCACTTGATTGCTTCACGTTCAGCTTTTCTTTCCTTTTCTTTGACGTTCTCAAGACACTTTTCCATCATGAGCCTTTGATAAAGTCTTTCAAAACTCCACTATGGTCTCAGATGCAATGCAGTTATTATACTAATGAGAATTATTGTGAATGATGGCATGCTTCTCCATGCTACATTAGGGTACTCAGGAAAACACTATGCATCTTTTTATTTATAGAAACAAGAGTTCCAAAGAATGTGAAAGGCAGTGGTTTGTTACAAGACCATTTTGGCAATAAAGGGAACAGACAAAAGACACTTGGGGAATTTTGAGAGCACATGGGAGGGAAATGAGAAACAGGAGGTGTTTGTGGAGGTAATCTTACTAATTTCAACTTGTGAATATCTTCCAATGAGTAAAATAGGATAATTTTTGTTCTCAAGAAAGTTCTATTTTGGATAGCTTAAGCACTGTTGTCAATATGATTGGCTCAGAGTTCAAAAAAGAAAGAAAGGGGGCAGGGTGATGGTGTAACTGGTTGAGCACACATGATACAATGCACAAGGAACCAGGATTAAGCCCCTTGTACTCAGCAGCAAGGGGGAAGCTTCACAAGTGGTGAAGCAGGGCTGCAGGTGTCTCTCCGTCTCTCTCCCTCTCTATCTCCCTGGGCTTCCTTTCTATTTCTGTCTGTCTCTATCCAATAAATAAATAAAGATAGTAAAAAAGTTTCAAAAGAGAAATAGGTGCTTGAAAATCAAACATATGGTCTTTTGAGCAAAAATAGTGTATCTTCTGATCCCTCTTGAATACTTAGTGCTGTACCCAATAGAGTTTATTCTACAAGTGTCTAACAAATCACTACAGGCTTATTGATGGATTACGTGATTTTGGCTGACCTCGCTGTAAAATCTTTGTTCTAAAGTAATGCAGCTGAATAAGAAACAACATTTGATAGTCACCCTTATATAATATAGCATTGACATTTTGTGTATTGTTATCTTCATTGAATAATCTCTATGTAACTCTATATACAATACTCAGTGAGCCAGATATGGTCACGCCCCTCACAGACTTTATATCTAATGTGTAATGGAAGACAGACTTCAAAAGTAAACAAACAAATAGTATACCATTAAAGCATGACCTTCTAAGTAAGAAAGACAAATAATAGGATAGAATGAGAAAGTTATGAAAGAGAATAACATAATATCCACTGGACTTTTCACATTCATGGTAGTTTATATTTAATAGGACTTGAAGGATGTCACACAGAGCCACATTAAGACAGGAACAACTCTTCTGAGTCTAGTATAGCACATGAGGATGCCATGAGGGCAAAAAGAGAACTTGATATGTTAAGGACTAAAATAACATCAATGTAGCTGATACATAATGAACCAGGTAGTAAAGGTGGAGAGCTAGGCAGTCTTGGAAAACTAAACAACAATGGTTTGGGAGGGAGTTGGCATGATGGATAAGGCACTGAACACTAAAGAGTAAGATCCTAAATTCTATTCCTGGCAGCAGAACTACCAGAGTGATATCTGGTGTTCTCTCTCTCTCTCCCTCTCCCTATCCCTCTTCCTCTCCCTCTCCCTCTCCCTCTCCCTCTCCCTCTCCCTCTCCCTCTCCCTCTCCCTCTCCCTCTCCCTATCCCTATCCCTATCCCTATCCCTATCCTTCTTCCTCTCCCTCTCTATCTATCTACCTCTCTCTTTCTCTCTCTCTCCTATCCCTCTCATTAATAAGTAAATACAACATTTAAAAAAAAAAACTAAACATCTGTGGACAAAAGCCTACAGTTTATTCAGCTTACTTGTCTATCATCAAAGTATAAGTAAAACATTCTTTGGGAATGGAAATAAATATTTAACCAAGGGAACTAGATATAAAAGATTAAATGTTTAATCAAATCATATTATTATTTTATTCCCTTTATTCTACAAAACATTAGTGATTTTTTAAGCCAAAATAACAATTTGTAATTTAACTGATCATTACTGGTAATCAAATATTATTGAAAGCCCTCATTAAAAATGTTAATATTTATTTTCCCTTTTGTTGCCCTTGTTTTTTTATTGTTGTTGTAGTTATTATTGTTGTTGCTATTGATGTCATCATTGTTGTTGGATAGGGCAGATAGAAATGGAGATAGGTTGGGAAAACAGAGATGGGGAGAGAAAGATAGACACCAACTGGCCTATTTCACCTCTTATGAGGTGAACCTCCTGCAGGTGGGGAGCCGGGGGCTCGAACCGGGATCCTTACATCGGTCCTTGCGCTTTGTGCCAAGTGCACTTAACCCAATGCGCTACCACTCAACTCCCAACAGCCCTCAGTTTTATAACTATGATCTCCTAAAATATTCTGATACAATATATTTATACAAAATACAAAATATTTATATACAATAAATATTCCCATACAAGAATCAGGGTCCAAGTTGGGTAATTTTTATAGAAGGAAATGAGGGGGCAGGGAGAGGGTAAAGTGTGCCCACTTTAACTCATATGAGTCCCTCGATACAAGCCCCCGCACCACATAAGAGAACCATGACACCTAAGTTCCACAAAGGAGTAGAGGTGGTGTACTGACTCCCTACCTGACAGTTTCTCACTCTGAGATTAAAAAAAAAGTATGAAAATCAGGTTATGAGCAATCATCAGTACCAACATAACTGTTTTATCTAGTTGACAGTTTATTAGAGAACTACTCTGAAACCATATCATTTTTATAATGTTTGTGCTGTAAATTTTTTAAAAAATTACTCATTTCTATACCATACAGGAATTAAAACCTTAAGGTGTATGGTTATGGCTGTGTTTGAAGTATCAGAAAAAAATGTTTGATAATAAAGATGAATTCATATGGTAGAAAATAAAAAAATAGGTCAATTATTTCTCAACTTATGGTGGCCCTTACAGAATACTCTGGACTTCAAAGCAGCAAAAGATAGTTATTTCTGTGCAAGTGTTCCCTTTTTTCTTTCCTGACACATGCATAAGCCAAACCAAGAAATTTCTTTTTATCAATCATTTCATTCTGTCCACTTTCTATCCCTTTACTAAGCATTACTGAATTTTTAAAATGTTAATTCGAAAAAGAGATGAGTTTAAAGCATTTTTCCCTAGAAGGTAGCTTTGGATACAGTAGATTCTTGGTAACTTTCACGTATTCCATTGACAATTATATACACTTGTGACTAATATGTGCTGAGTATTACCTATGTAAGTTTATATGGCATGGGTGGTCCAGGAGGTGGCACAGTGGATAAAGCATTGGATTCTCAAGTGTGAGGTCCTGAGTTCGATCCCTGGTAGCACATGTACTAGAGTGATGTCTGGTTCTATCTCTCCTCCTATCTTTCTCATGAATAAATAATTTCTTAAAAGAAAAAAAAAAGTTTATATAACATGGTGTTTGTATGAACATCCAGAAGGGTATGTCTAGATTTGTAGTCCCTCCCTGATAATATTAAGTAGCTGAATTATAGATACCTTTAATCCTGAGAAAAATCAATTTTGTATCTTGTTCTATAAGTGTTTGGGAATTAAAAATGAGTGGTATGCAAAAAAAGGCTAATCTAGAGAAGACACATTAAGAGTGAAAGAACTCAGTGATACAAAGGGAGGGAGAATGCAGTTCCCATCTGCTGTTAGGACAACTGATAAAATGGCTCAAATTGTTTTAAAATTGGCAACTGCTGGGATGGACTTTGCCAAGCATTTTTCTACATAACCTGTAACCTCATGTGTATTTTAATAAGAAATTTGAGATGCATGTTTCTAATTCATTTACACTTAACTCATTAAGATATTAAGATGTAGTTTTGTAAGAACTAGCCTGTGTTTCCCAGGCTTGAAAAAAATCATTCTAGCCTTTTATCTTCAAAGGGAAAAATTCACATTTTATCACCAATATAAGAAACTTTCCCCAGAAAGTAGAATTTTCATTAGAAACTTTGTGCTCGGGAAGTTCAAATTTATTTTAAAGTCAGGAAACCTAACTTTCAAATTCTTCTGGCCCAAACACAATGTCTCTCAACACTTCTTTTCCAAAGTACAAGATACAGCGACATGGAAAAATATAGATGTTCAAAGATTTCTCTCTATATATTTCTTTTAGCTAGAGACAAGAGA
Source organism: Erinaceus europaeus (assembly GCF_950295315.1). NCBI lineage: Eukaryota > Metazoa > Chordata > Mammalia > Eulipotyphla > Erinaceidae > Erinaceus > Erinaceus europaeus. Next base: position 136,843,217 of record NC_080162.1, on the reverse strand, counting down.
CAGATAAGTAGAGATGGAGGGTGAAAGAGACCATAGCACAACAATTCAAACCTGGATCTAGCACAGGGCAAAGCAGCACATGATCCAAGGGAGTTATTTCACAGATCTTATCATTCATTTTGCAAGGAACACATGCATTTTTTAAAATGTTAATTAGTGACTTAATAATGAGCAACAAGATTGCAAGACAACAAGGGTACAATTTCACACAGTTCTCACCACCAGAGTTCTGTGCCCTGTCCTCTCCACTGGAAGCTTCTCTATTCTTTATCCCCCTGGGAGAATGGACCAAAATTCTTCATGGGGTGCAGAAAGTGTGTGATTGTAATTGCTTCTCTGCTGGTATGCATGTGTTCTCATCAGTATTATGTAAGAGAACTTGCATATAGTATGGTTTCCTTCTTCTGCCACTAATTTCAAGTTGAGGATAAATTAAATTGATTGGTGGCATTGTTATCAATGGAATCCCAAAAATCACTTGCTAAGTTCACATGTACACCGTTGGCCCCAGTGAAGCTCCTTGCAAGGAGCAGCTGCAAGAGTCCAGTGTGCGGGAAGCAAAGGACCTTTCTAGAGGTCTGCATTCCTTCTGTCATCTCCTACTATATCCCCTCAGGCCAAAGACTTGGCTCCCTTTACTTTTTCTACTTCTAGTTCCAAAGATGAAAAGTTGTTTATCCTGGCTGATAATCTTGAATTCCTGTAAAATCTTTAGGTATTCTCTGATTGTCTCTTCTCTCTCTTAGACTTAATTTCATTTTTTAACTGAATCGAAGTGAAGAAATGCTCATGAAAATGTGTTGTAAACAAGAAAACACTGCCAAGTCCTTCTGTTTGAATGCTACTCATTTAAGCAGGGACTGCAGAAGTGGAGAAAGCAACCATTTGTCTAAAGATCGTGTTCAGATCCTACTTCTGACATTAATACTGTGATAGGTGGCAAATTACCTCACTTTTCTGTATTTCACTTGTTGCCAAAGACATCAGTCCTGTGACCTGCTTCAAAGGGTTCTTAGAGGTGTCATTTAATTTATTTAGAAAGTGATTTAGAATGGGGGGCAGGCAGCTGTACACCCATTTGAAAGCACATTTGACCATGTGCAAGGACCAAGATTTATACCCTGGATGTCTGCCTAGTGGGGAGAAGCTATATGAGCACTGGAGCAGTGTTCCAAGTGTCTTTTCTTCTCTCACTTTCTCTCTCTCTTCTTCTCTCATTTCCGCCCTCTTGCCCCCCCACCTTTTATTAAAAAATAATTTAGCATAGTGCAAAAATGTCTGCTAGACGAAGCTGAATAATACTCACGACACTCTTGAAGGAAATATAAACAAAATTGTGTTTGATTATTTCTTATCCTCTGTTAACTACTAAATTTTCTCAACAGTCTTATGTTATAGATCAGTACATTGGTTCATTTTTCCCCAAAATTTGTCTTGTGAAAGTCACTACTGATGTGTTTTGCTCCTTTTCCAATAAGTAAAATTTTCTTGCAGAAAACAGGAAAACAGCCTTAAACTGTGCACTTCAGACAAACACATTTATTTGAAAGTCAGGAACCTAAGAATTATATTTTTCAAATTTTGCAGTTCAGCCTTCTGGGGTTCAAGTCACCTTAAAAATTAATCCTAATTTTCAACATTCACTTTTTTATTTCAAAAAAATTATCTTTATTTATTAGATAGAGACAGAGAAATTGAGGGGATAGGGGAGGGGAGAGACAGAGAGACATCTGAAGCCCCACTTCACCGCTAACAAAGCTTTTCCCCTGCAGGTGGGGACCCAGGGCATTGTCACAAGTGCTCTCAACCAGATGTACCATCACCCTCCCCCACCTTCTGTTTCATATGTGAGCATGCAAATACGTGTGTGGATTATAGTTTGAATCTAAATCCATGCAGGATTCACATTGATTCGTTTACTTGTCTTTTTCAGTTGTGGGATAATTTGTGATTTTGCAATGTCCTTTCAAAGTTTCTGTAAATTTAGTTAACTAATATATACCACATAGTGCATCCCAGCACAGAGGATAAATGATAGAAAGAAAATATGGGGTCTTGTCTTTAAGAAACAGATATTTGTGGGGCCAGGTGGTGACGCACCTGGTTAAGTGCATGTTAAGCCCCCAGCTCTCATCTGGAGGGCAAAAGCTTTGCAAGTGGTGAAGCAGTATTGCAGGTGTCTTTCTGTCTCTCGCCCTCTCTGTCACCCTTTTCCCCTCTCAATTTCTGGACAGAGTTATATAAACATCTCTATCCAATATATAAAAATAATTAAAAAATAAAAAGGGAAACATATTTGTGTAGAAACAGATATTTGTAAATAACTTGCAGGTTATTAAATACAGACTTCCTTTCATTTGTTTTTAAAAGTGTATTTATTAACAAGAGGGAGGGAGGGAGGGAGAAAGAGAGAGAGAGAGAGAGAGAGAGAGAGGGAGGGAGAGAGAGAAACCCAGAACACTATATCCTGGCAGTGTAATGCAAGGAATCAAACTCTAGAACCTATTGCTTACAAGTTGTAAACGGTAACTGCTGTGCCACTTCTCTTACTGCTGACCTTGCTTTGAAATAAAAGAATGCTCTATGGAGTTCTGTGGTCAACATTATATTACCCATATGGGTTTTTTCTCTCAACAATTTTTCTTCAAAAACCTAGGGAATACCACCAGTAAGCTGTCAATATTAAGCACATCTTTTTTGGCTTCTAAAAACTCTACAGGACCATATTTTCCTATATATCATACATCTATAGTCAGCTGAAGAGCTGCTAATCTCTTTCATTTTCTTTGTCTTGTTCAATATTATGTAGCAGGCAGAGCCAGCATTTATCAACTCTCTGCTGTTAGCATCTGGAAAGTTCTAGGGTGTACTAAGAAATTTATGTGTATGGCTTTATCCACTTTTTTTTTTTTTTTAGGACTGAACTGAGAAACAGCCTTTGTGATCTTTAGCAACATTTTGTCTGTTGGCTGAGAAAATTTATGTGTGGGGATAAAAAGATCAGTCTTTCTACAACAACAAATTCTTTCTACAGGAGTTTAGATCACATTTTGACATTGTTTTTATCTTCTATAGTAAATATGAAAATTGTGTTGAAAGAAAAGGTGAGTAAATGCACAAATTTTTGTTTGTTTTTCAGCCACCTTTGAAATGATAGATATTCACAAGTGTCTAGAAATATTCATTTTAATAGTGCTAATGTAATACCAAGATCATGCTTTAGTGTTAGTTTACCTTATATATGAAAATCAAGTGATAGAAAACTTCATTTTTCAATGGAAGAAGAGGTAGATAGCTAGATAGATAGTAATATAAATAACAGTCAACCCATATGCCACTGTATTTTCCAATGGAGGGAATGAGGATACAGAACTCTGGTGGTGGGGATGGTGTGGAACTGTACTCTGGTTATTTTATAAATTTGTAAATTATTGATAAAAAAGAATCAAAGGCAAAACAAATCAAAATATGAAAAGTCATGTGAGTGTGAGATATAAGTTAACAAAGGATTAAATAAAACAATATTTTTGTCAAAAAACTTCATTTTTATAATTTGGAGTTATGTTTTACATATCTATTTTATTTATAATTTATTTTATATATACAATAAATCCATATAAATAAAACATGGGTCAAATGATATTACTCTTTCATTTACAAATTTTTAATTTGTAACTAAAATATTATTTTTAAAAATAAATATTTTGTTTATAAATATAAACTGTCCTTGGACTCAGGAAAGCACAACTGATGCTCTCCAAAAGGATTAAAATATTTTTATAGTTATTCCTTCCAAGATATATGTATATATAGAGAGAGGAGAGAAATTAGAGAATTTAAAAATTTTCCTTAGATCAGTGGTATCACAGAGAATAGATTTTTTTTCCTTTCCTGGGTTGTTGCTATGCTTTAGTACCAGCACATGATTTCACTGTTTCTGGCAGATTTTCTTTTCTTTCTTTTTTTTTTTAGAAGGTGAGACAGAGGGAGATAGGAAGAGAGAAACAAAAAGCAGGCAGGAAAGACAACTCCTTCAGCTTTGCTCTACCACTCATGAACTTGCCCCCTGCAGATGAAGACCAAGGATTTCAACACGGTCCTTATGCATGGTAATGTGTGTGCTCTACAGAGTACACCACCACCCAAAACGGGATAATTCTTGTTGACACATCATCTCTATCTAATGATTTATTAAGATGTCAGCTTCATAGGAACAGTGTGTCTGACAATGTTGACTTGAGATGTGTGTTTTGATTCCATAATAGATATTGAATGAAATAGGAAAACTATTCAATATTTAAATTAAAGAAAATAATTTCTGGATTTCTGTTAAATTAGAAATAAATTCATATAGTATTTGAAAAAGAGGTATAAAATACTGTGGTTTTGACCCAGCCAAAGAACTCATTTTGATCCAGTGTCTGCTTTGTGAAATACATCTCTCAGGTTTGAGCCTGACCCACAACACACTGGGGAAAGTTTTGGATCTGTTATGTCTTCCTCTCTCTTTCTCTGTCTCTGTCTCTTTCTATATGAATAAAGCCAAGAGTTGTGAAACTCTGGAGACTAACACAAATTTGTGACATCTATTTCTACTGATGCATATGTACATTTTCAGTCCAATACACTTTATTTGCAGTCAATAATATACTGTACATTATAAGCCATGCATTGGAAACTACTTGTTTTTTCTTGACAATAGCTACAATATATACCTGGCATAAGACTATCAGAAAACTAGAAGAGGGACTGGGTAATGGAGCACCTCATTGAGTGCATACTTTACAGTGTGCAAGGACCCAGGTTAGAGCCCTTAGCCCCCACCTGCAGGGGAAAGCTTTATGAGTGCTGTAGGTATCTCTGTCTTTCTCCCTCTCTATCAGCTCCTTCCCTCTCAATTTCTGGCTGTTTCTACCAAAAAAGTTGAAATAGAAGGTGAAGGAGAATAGAAGGGAGGGAGGAAAGAAGAAGAAGAAGAAGCCAGAAGAGAAGAGGAAGGACAATTTTATCTAGATATGTAACTACAGGATGGTACATAAGTACACTTTTTTAGATGAAGAGTGTTCCATTCTCTTCTTGAAGATATCCACAATTAAAAAATGGACCCCTGGAAAGTCACCCCAGAGCTTGATTGTTCCACAGTCCATGAAAAGTCATTTATCTTCCCTTCCAACAATTCTACTGCATTTTATAATTTATTCCTAGAAGTTCTCAAGGTTGGCATTGCATTGTTATTCACATTTTTGGTGACTGTCTACACCAATAGAAGCAAAGTCAGTTCTGGTTTGCTTGATTCTCTAAAAGTAGTAGATCCTTAATAGTTATCAAAACATATTAGCTTGGCAGAAGAAGAAAGTTAACTTGATGGAAGCTAGGATAATAGGAAAGAAGATCAAAATATCCTACCTTGTGACTAACTTAAATACCTTTTACTTGCCACTATCTCATTTAACAGATAAGGGTAATATACTATATTAAAAATACTATATTCAAAGATACCATAAAATGCCATTATTTCCCTGAAAGAAACTAGCACAGTTGGCAGGCAATACATCTTACTTAGTTTTCAATTCCTTCTTGAGCAAACAAAAGAAAATGTAGAAACAAGATAAAGTTGTTTATCATCTTATCTGATGATAAGAGAAAATTACAACTTATTGGTTTCAAGGAACATGAAATCTCACTGCTTGAAAGAGAATTTTAAATAGGAAGCTAGTCCAGTTACAAACTGAAAAATAGAAAGGAAAAATCATTAACTGAGGAAAATGGCTCTAAGGGAAAAATGACAGAAAATAAACAGTGTTGATGTGGAGTTGCTAAGTAGGACGTAAGTTCCAGGCAATACTCAAGTTACCAGGACTGTCATTGACATTCACCCTTATGTTCTCCAGTTCTGAGCTATCTGAACTCCACATTATAACTTTGCAGAGTGAACAGCTTTGCAAGACCTGGATTCTTTCAAAAGGATATTTGATAGGGTAATGGAGTTCATTACAAAAACACATTTACTCAGACATTTCAGCTCAAGCAATAAGTGGAAATGTTCTTCCCCAACATATGTGTTTATTGGTGAGCAAGAAGCAAGTCCAAGAAAGATTATGGATGAAAGAACATGACAAAGTTCAGTCATTTGAAGCAGGAATAAAATCATAAATCTATGCAATGAAGTTTTCTCATCGACAACCCAGAAGTTCATTCTCCCCTTTGCATTGTGCTATATTTTCATTACTATGAAAGAAATATGAACATATTGGAACACTTTCCTAAAGGAAATATTTGAAAGATTTTTTTTACTGTTGATTTTACATGTGTTGAATTTATATGGTAAGAAAAATATTTGTAAAAATAGCCATGAAGAAAAGGAAATGTATTTTAATATCAAAAGGGACAAGAAACCGGACAAAGTCATTCTGTCTTTGTATAATGTTGCTAGTAGTTTCATTTATGGAACAAAACGAGATAATAGAAAGAAAAAAATATCTTGTGGGAAAAATATGCAAAGCATAACGTTTGGGTGCTAATTTTAAAGATATTCTGGGTTTCTAACACATGCTTTGGGATGTATCATGAAACTACAAAGAAGGGCCTTTTAATTATTTGATGTAGTTACATATGATGACAAAATGGCATGTTTGAAAACTAAAGGAGAAGGGAGTAATTGAGGTAGCATGATAACAGAGCGATGTTGAGAGTACTAATACTAGGGCTGCTTCCATGTGGAAAACATGCTTAAATAAATGAAAAAGATTGGGGTCAATAGAATTTTATTGTAATGGAGGATTTGAGTATGGAGATGAAGGAGGAAAATTTTTCAAAATCTCACCCTCAATACTCTTAATAGATGAGATGGCAAATGCTAGAAGAATAGATGAGATAAAATGTCAACCTAATGCCCTTCACAATTTTAAAGTAATTACTGCAAGTAGGAAAGGAATGGGGAGGGTGGAGCAGGTACATCAGTTGAGTGCACACATTATCCTATGCAAGGACCCAGAATCAAACCCTATCTGCATAGAGGTAGCTTCATAAGTAGTGAAACAGTGCTCCAGGACTCCTCTCTCTCTCTCTCTCTCTCTCTCTCTCTCTCTCTCTCTTTCTCTCTGTCGTACCCAATGAAATAGAAATAAAGAAAGAATGATAAGAGAAAAAATGAAAAAAAAAAAAAGGTCTCCAGAGCTATGAACTAGTAGTGCAATCACCCAACCTCAGAAAAAGCTTTGTTGGGGAAAAATAAGTTATAGGCATTGCAATAAAAATTGCAGCATTACTTTCAATAGTTAAGATATGGAAACAACCAAAGTGCTCACTAAAAGTACAATTAAATAAAGAAGATGTGATATATAGTGCCCATGGAATACTAGTCAGGTATAAAAAGTGAAGAGATCTATGTGCACATATGTTCATAGAAACACAATTTATAATAGGTCAAACTTGGGAGTGACTCAGGTGCCCAATGAAATGACAGCTAAGTTGCTAAGGAAGTTGTGGTATAACGAAAAATGTTCAAAGCACAGTGAAGTCAGGTCTATAAATATAGGTATCTAACCATTGGGTTATCATAGAAAACAAACCCTCCAATTAACCTGGTTGTAATAATAATTAATTATTGACATTCTAAACTCTTTCTACACTCTGTAAGAAACTCCTTTAAGACTTGCATTTCTCCTAGTCCTACTACCTCTAGGATTATGCCCATACTACTTAATATTCCTTCTCTATGATTCCTTATTGCCGTATCACCTCTGTCACCTTAAACCAAATTGATATTGGTGCTGCCACCCACATTATGTTGCTACTGAAATACTACTGTGAACTGTGACCAAAGATACTGAGCTTGAGAAGTTAACCTCACAACTCTTCAAATCTGGTGAGACCTTTCCTAGATGGCACACCACTTAACTAAGTAACAGATACCAGATTAGGCTAGGGTTTAGGGTACAGGATACAGGTGTACATGTATCCATAAACAAAGGGCAACTATATAACTCAAAGTCAAAGTGTTCAATAATGCTTGAAGTGTTTAAAGAAGGCATCATAAATTCTGTAATTGATTGGGCAGCCTAGCAGAAAGGCCCAAAGAAGTCAGACCCCAAAAATCTAGCACTGGCTGTGCTCAACAAAGGTTACTCAATGCCTAAATAACCGAGAGAAAAATCTAAGATCATCAGATAAAGATTGGGCTACAAAAGTTGGATAAGGACAAGAGAGTGGCCACTTAATAATAGCCCATTTGGTCAATATCACATCACCTCATCATCTAGGTCCCTACTTAGGGAATCCTTGGATTCCCATACACATATATGGGCCTAGACCTCTTAAAGGGTCCCTCTCTCCACCACCACTGGTTGCTTCCATAAAGAATGCCATCTGTGGTCCCTCCCAGGACCTTGTCCTTACCATAAAGCAATGACAGTAGGGATATCCCACCCCAGTCTCTGAAGGGAGGTTGGGGGTATACTGTTCTGCCACTTCACAAAGACTGGTCCTGAAATAAATGCCACCTCCAATGTTCCCAGTTGTGACCATGAGCTATAAACTCAGACCAATAGGGACTTAGAGGTTACACAGGCTCTGGTGCTAAATATATATATATATGTGTGTGTGTGTGTGTGTGTGTGTTGTGTGTGTGTGTATGTATATATGTATGTATGTATGTATATGCTCTGGATCAGGTGGATGAAGGTAAATAATTTATTTTAGTCACAGATTTTTTTTTCAAAAACAGGAGCTACTCCCTACCCTAATCCAACTTTATAGCCCCTTTTTTCTACTCTGACACCATCCTCTCAGACAATATTCTTATCTAACCTCAGGCTAGCTACCAAACTCAAGCAAAACTACCATAGTTGTGTGACCCCAGGAACATCCCTAAAATGGATTTCCTAGCTTTCTTCTACCCTAAAATCCCTAATCTAATCCTACTTTTTGGTTCCTGTTCATTAATCATTTTGCCTCAACTTAGGTCATGCCACCTTCCAGACACCAAGTTACAGATGCTACCATGACTCCATCCTGACTTCTCTGGACAGATGACTTCATGAGTGTTCATGGACATTCACATTTCCAGAGCTCTGGTCCACTAGGGAAAGACAAAAACAGGCTTGGGGTATGGAGAGACCTACAAATACCAATGCTCAGAAGAGAAGCAATTATAGAAGCCTGAACTCCCACCTTCTGCTTCCCAAAAACTACCCTGATCCATATTCCCAGTGGAGGAGAAGTAATAGGATAAAAATAAGAAGGCTCTGAACTCCAGCTCCATCAGCACCCAAAGAGAGAGAAGGAAAAGGACATGTGGAGATAGTTATGTTGTCATGAGTGGCTTGGAGGGGAAGAGAGAATTGAATCAGAAAAGATAAGGGGCAACTATGTATAAATGTGGACAGATAGTTGTAGAGATGATGGTTGGCTCATGTCTACAACCTTAAGGAAACTGTGGTGGATTACAATAGAGAGACTGAAGATTCAGAACTCTGGTGGTGGGAATGGTGTGGATTCATACCCCTCCTAATATGTAATTCTGAAATATAAAAATCAATAAATAATTTTAAAAATGGAAGTTGTGGTATCTATACACAGTGAAATTCTACTTAGCTGTTTAAAATGATGAAGTCCTCTCCTTTGCCTTGTCTTGGATGAAACTTGAAGGAAACATGATAAGTGAGCTCATCCAAAAAGAGGAGGAAAAGTATCAGATTATTTCACTTACAGGTGGAACTTACAAAACGAAGGCAGAAAAGGAAACCACAAAATGAAACTTGGATGAGGTGGTGTGTTGTGCTAAAGCACAGGACTCTGGGAAGGAAGGGGGGATGAAAGGGCAAAGAGGGTATTGGCTCATGGTACATGCAATGTATTGACATAGAAGGTGAGACGTAGATACCTACATCTAACATGAAGGGATGGGAAAGTGTACCCAACTATGAACAACTATACTAGAAACTATTTCACAGTCAACAGCTTTTTTTTTAAGGTGAAAATTTTCCCTTTGAAGCAATATTGAAGCAATTAACAGGGGTATATGAAGTGGAATAGGACAGAAGGAGATACAAATATAGAGTGATATTACCTATATGTGTTAGAGAAAGGAGCAAGCAGATAAATGGACAAGTAAAAACAAAGAAACAACAAAAACAGTGGGCATCAACAACAAAAATGAAGCCAATACTAAGAAGCAAGGCCAAAGGGAGAGTCAAGAGAATCTCATGGACAGTTCTTAATGTTATTATTTTTTTTTAACTATAAGTGTAGTAACTTTAATACCTAAATGCACAGAAGAAAAACCAAAATTTTTCTTTTTCCTAATAAGAGAACATATTTTGCCAAGGAGCAGCACAGAGAAAATGTCAGAACAGTTGAAGGATATTGCCATTCTCTCAGGAGAGAAAAACAACACTAAACATACAAGAGAAGAAATAGTGGGATAAATGTTTTTTGTATGATTTTCTTGATGACAAGTCCTACTTAGATTCAATCACAGGCTTAAACTATATCCTCTGTTGTTGGGCTATAGCTCAGTGTTTATCATATTTGTTAAATAGCAAATATACACTATTTATGAATACCTATTAAAATTCCTGTCATTTATTTAGAGAGGGAACCAGTACCACCTGTGATAATTAAAGGAAAGCAATTCCATTATGTTCTTGATATGTGATATTGCTTTAGTAATATTCTGGGCTCAAGGTCAAGGCCTTTTTATCTATCTTTGCTAAGATAGATAATTATCTAGTATTGCTGAGGAAGAGTTAGGGATAAAGGCTCACCAAATTGAGAATTTCTCTCTGAGGGGCTGGGTGATGGTGCATCTGTATGAGTGCACATGTTACAACGAGCAAGGACCCAAGTTTGAGACTTGGTCCCTACCTGCAGGGGGAAAGCTTTGCGAGTGGTGAAGCAGTGTTACAGGAGTCTTTCTCTCTTCCTCTCAATCTTCCCCTACCTTCTTGATTTTGGGCTGTCTCTGCCCAATAAATAAATATAATTTTTGAAAGAGTATTAAAAAAAGAATTTCTTTTTGATGCCACCAAAATATTGGAAGAATATTGAAAAGGTACAAGAATTATTAACTTTTTTACTTTGGTGGATCAATAGTGTTTAATATCTTCTGGGGTGGGGAGATAGCATAATGGTTATGAAAAGAAACTCTCATGCCTGAGGTTCCCAGGTCCCAGATCCCAGGTTCAATCCCATATACTAGCATAAGCCAGAGCCTAGCAGTGCACCAGTTAAAATGATAAAATAATAAAATCAAATAAAGTCTTCTGTACCAGATTAAATATCTCTCAGAAATCAATATAATATACTTCAAAGCCCTAGTACACCTGGTCTGAAATGTATGGCTTTCAACCTAACTTCTATTCTTTATCTCCTTTGTTCTTCTTATTTTATTCCATAGAATGATGAATTTACTCGACTATACCATCCCAAAGCAATTTGTAAGAAGATATTTTTCTGTATGCTGAATTCTCAAATTATGTCTCATTCTAGAATGGGGATCACTGTGATTACTCACAAGGTGCAGTCAGTGGAACTTTATGATGCTAAAGACTTTATGCAGAACCAAGCTCACTATAGATGCTGAGTGAGGAGAAAAACTTCCAGATATGCTAGCAATGTCTTCTCTAACTGGTGGGCCGAACAAAATGATCTCTAGGCACTTGTTCTGCAGTTTCTAACCAGAGTATTGCAGTCCTTTCACATAGATAAGAAACCTCAAACCTCAAACCAATGCAACATAACTTGGGGAATGGCCCCACAGGACTTACCTCCTGTTAGCATGAGGGCACATTTGCACATGCAGTTGTCATTATCAGCATCTTTAGTGCTGAAATCAGCACCATGTAATATCAGGCTGCTCTGTTTTCCTGCTGTCCCAGTGTGACCCTTTAAATACAACCTAGAAAAGGAAGCAAAGACAGAGCCATTCAATGCAAAAACAGAATTCAGAAGACTCATTTATTGAATATTTGAATTTGACCATATTTTTCCCTTCTTTTAAATCATTCAACCCTTATAATAATAATAAAAATCTACTGATCTACAGCCTCTGAAAGAGAGAGAAATTGAGAGGATAGGAAAGAAAGTAAAGTTAAAGGAAAAATATTCTAAATTAGAGATATTTAAAATCCTCTAAGGCTCAAGTGCCTGGTGTTTATCTCCCTCACTAGGGATATGTAAACTTGCACCTAAGTATATATTCTATTATTTGTGAGATTACAATTACTAGCAAATGGTATTATGGCTAAGTCTGTGATAAGACATTTCACAACCATTCTGCAGAGATTTTTACATGAGAGCAAAATTCAAATTTTGTTGATTTTTATTTCAATGAGTAATATAATATGTGGTTTTAATAAGCCAAAGAACCTTGTAATGTTGAATGATAACATACAGACTTTTGTTTCAGAACTCGCAGAAGCAGACTAAAAATCACTGGATATTATATTATTGATTTTGTTTTTCACATTTTATGCTTCAGGTATTCTGTGTGACAGTTTTCACTTCCTTTCTTCCTTCCTCTCTCTTCTTTTCTCTCCCCTAGCCACCACCCCCTCTCTCCCCTCTCTTTCTTTCTTTTTACTACCACCAGTGACCAGTGTTATTGCTGGGGGTTGTCTACACAAGGAATGCACTGTTCCTGGTAGCCATACCGCCCTCATTTTTACTAGATAGGATGGACAAAAAATGAGAGGGGAGGGAACAAGAAGAGGGAGAAAGAAGACACCTGCAGACCTTTTCTACTGCTCAAGAGGATTTTCCCTGCAGATGGGAAGCAAGGACTTAAACCCCGGTCCTTGCAAATGTTAACCTGTGCATTGAAGTGGGGGTACCACCTGCAGGCCTCTTTCCATCTTTTTTGATAGACACAGAGAGGTAGAGAGGCAGAGAGAGAGAGAGAGAGAGAGAGAGAGAGAGAGAGAATTTAAAAAATCACAGCACTGACATTTCCTTCAAAGAACTAGGGGTCAGGTCTAAACCTGGGTCAAACACCTGAAAAAACATCCCAGTATCCAAGTGAGCCTTTTCACCTTCCTGTGACAGTGGGTTTTACCAGAGAAAAGGAGGTCACAGGTCACCATACTGGGACATCTTATCTGAATGAATTAACCACCTTGCAGTTCATGTCTAATATTTTAATTGGATAATTTTCTCAATTTCTCAGAGACAGACACAGCCTTGTAAAAGTTAGGGAAAATTTTGTTAGGTTTTCTTATTTACAGAAAAAAAGGGGGGATCTTCGTAGAACCCCAGCCTCATGGTCTCTGCTGGGAGAATTTCACAGAGAAAGCCAAACTCTAATCAGTATGTTTCTTGTCTGGTGAACATGGAATCTGAGTCAGAGGCAGAAGTTGAATGATTCCAGAATTAAGTAGCTGTGATCCCTCACTCCTCTGGGACAGGCTAAATTTAGCCCACAGGTGCTTTTGGATAAGTAATGCTAATTCCAACACTGGTTCTTGGTTTTCCTATCATTTGTAATGACTTTTCTTTTATTTTCTTAAGGTAATTCTGTATGATTTTCTCCAGAGTAGCTTTATGTTCACAGATACAGAGACTTTAGAGAACAGGATGATTTTTTTTTCAATAGTGTCTTTTGCAGGCATCTCAGCACATGCTCTTAGTAGGAAGTCAGTGACAATTATTTGCTAGATATAATTTACCTTTTAATTCTTTCACATGAAGATTGTAGCTTAAGGGGGGGTGCTGGGTGGTAGTGCAGTGGGTTAAAACGCACACATAGTGCGAAGCACAAGGACCGGTGTAAGGATCCTGGTTTGGGGGGGGGTCAGAATGGCCGAGCTGTCTATGGCACTGGGTTAAGAATCCCAGTTCGAGTCCCCAACTCCCCACTTGGGGGTTGCTTCACAAGTGGTGAAGCAGGTCTGCAGGTGTCTATCTTTCTCTCCTCCTCTCGATCTTTCCTTCCTCTTTTGATTTCTCTCTGTCTTATCCAACAGCAACAATAGCTATAACAACAACAACAAGGACAACAAAATGGGAAAAATGATCTCCAGGATCAGTGGATTCCTAGTGTGGGCACCGAGCCCCAGTGATAACCCTGGAGGCAAAAAAAAAATTATATATTATAGCTTAGGCTTTGTAGTTTTCATTGGTGTCTTTATGTTTCCAAGGAAGCAGAAATGAATAATTATAGATTTGTAAGGTAGTAAAAAAATGAAATTAGAAACCATTTATGAATATAATTACTCATACATTAAGGTATACATATGTGTAGACTTATTCTCAGTTTTCCATTATAAAGAAAAAAATAATTATTTTTAATTATTAATGTAATATATAAGTATATTCCTATACAAATTTCCAGAATATTTAGTTTTTGCATATAGCACATCTCATCTATCCCTCTAGAGGTAAACACTTATGTGAGTTTTATACCTTTCATAACAGTTTCTCATGTATAAATAAATACAAATGAAAATCAAATCATGTTTTGTATATAATTGTCACATGCTTTCTTCAACTTGTTTTATGACCATTTTCCCATGCCATTATATATATATTTCTCCAGTGACATCTGGAAGTTATGGTACCACTATATTGTCAACTGTCACAAGTATAACATGATCTTTAAGTATCTCTAATATATATGCAAATATATATGTCAGGGTTAAAATAAAATTCACAGTGATTTTTTTCCTGACCTACTCCCCCCAGAGAGAAGGAAAATAAGATTAATTTTTCTTTGCCCCAGAAATCACTTAATTGTGAGAAATAATGGTTTATGGGATAGCTGTTGACACATGGCTATAATTTCCTATCTTCTAATATTTGTCTATACATGACTCTCCCTACCAACTTAAGTCCTCTTTGACCATCATGTACTGAGGGTCCAATACCCTCTCTTTCCGTTTGTCCAGAATCTTTTGCTTTGCTGGAATACACAATACCTAATCCAAGTTTAATTCTCTGTTTTGACATTTTTTTTTCTAGTTTCTTAGGTTTCATCTGTAAGTGAGATCATCTGGTTTTCATTATTCTCCTTTTAGTTTCTCTCACTTAACAGGAGTTCTTTTTATATATATTCTAATGAAATTGGAGGATAGCTCGCCTAGCAGGGTGCTTGCATTATCAAGCATTAAGTCCTGAATTCGAGCTGCAGCACCATATGGGAGCACCAAAGAGGCCCAGATTAATCTCTATGAATAGTAGGTTTCTGATATAGTAATTATCTCTGTTTTTACCTCTGTACCTATATTCGAAATAATTTTTTAAATTTTATTTGTTTATTTATTTTACCAGAGTACTGCTCAGCTCTGGTTTACGGTGGTGCTGGGGACTGAACTTGGGACCTTTGGTACCTCAGGCATGAACAACTTTTTTGCATAACCATTATGCTGTCTCCCATTTTAAATTATTTTTTTGCTGGAAAGTAAATTTCAAAATATACTTATGGATCATAAAAATAATCCTATACATTTTCTTTTTTTTTCTAAGAGAAAACACATTTTAATAATATGTATACCTCCTATATGCATAGGAGAAATCCTATAAACTGAGTACTTAACCAACTCTCTGTTCTTTCAAATAAGGAGTCAAATATCAGAGCATACAGGTTCTCACTTATTTTGAAAACTTCTCACAGTCCCCCCCCACACCCCCAACAGTATTCAAGGGAGGCAAGAATCTCATTATCCAAGGCAGTGGGAGTTATGTGTATGACAAATTGAAGTTTTGTCTTGTCTCTTTTCAAACAGTAGACAGACTCTCAGATATCTGAACTTTTCTGTTGTTGTTTTCTTTTTTTGGAAGGTCTTAATGATGTACTGACAAGCTGAGAAGATTTTATTTTGACTGAGTTTTTTTTTCTTTTCTTTCAGCATATGGAACTAGTTTGTCTATCTCACAATCACTTGAAGAAAATGCAAACTGACCCCCACAGTTCCCTTTCAGAACCTGGTAGCAATGACTCAATCTGACAGAGTTCTACAATACTACTATGTCTCCTGATTCCTGCTTCAGGGCTATCCCTGCTGTCAGTGATTCCTCTTTTACCCACTTTGCCATATTAAAAGAGATGAGCACCATCAACAAAGATGACTATCAGGATATATCTAGTACGGTGGTTAAACAATACAGAGATACTGTCTATTAAAAATAGAGTGTTTGGGGGCCTGGTGATAACACATCTGGTTGAGCACACATGTTACAATGTATAAGGACCCAGGTTATGGGATGCATTGGATTGACCTTCTCGTGGTGCATCCCGTGAGTACCCATTTATTGGGAAAACTGACGATCCTTCCTAGCTGACTGAATCCACATGGATCCCAGTCTCTTTCAAAGCCAGCAACAAGCAGACATCAGGCTCAACCTGACGCTGTTGACTGGCTACGGAAGAAGGGCAAACGCTAGAAGAAGAAGAAGGACCCAGGTTTAAGCCCCCAGTCTCCACCTATAAAAAAATTCAAGAGTTACTAATGTGCTCTAAAGGTTTCAAAAGATTAGCTTGGAGGCTGTGGAAGAAACAAATTTTTGGAGGGGGAAAAGGATATTTCAGTAAAAGCCACTGTGAAATTCATAGGACAGTTAGGATTGGGGTTATATAACATAAAAAAGGAAAGGAAAGGTCATCTATACATGTTGCTTGAGAGGGTCAAGTGAGAAGGCACACAGTGAACTTATTTATATAGATAATCTTTAGGTTGATTTTTAGTGTTTGAAGCTAAATTCATTTCTGTTTCACAAACTGATCCTTTTGTTAAGTACATAGAGCTCTATAGTGGAAATTCCTAAGTTTGAAGGACTCAAGACATGACTAGGAGATAGACCAATGGTTATTCAAAGGATTTCATGCACGAGGTCGCAGGTTCAATCCCCGGGACCATCAAAAGACAGAGCTGAGCAGTGCTCTGGTCTTTTTCTCTTTTTCTTTGTATCATTTTCATTAAAATAAAATAAAAAATAGTTTGAAAAAGAAGTCTTAAGATAAATAGTCTTAGCACCAGGGAAGACAAGTTCTATCACTGAATTTATTGGTATAGTAAAATTAACCCCAAGTAAATATTTTCTACAAAATAATATCTGCAAAGTGAAAATTGTGTCCTTATTAGTTTAGAATTATCCTGTGCTTATAAATGATGATAACTTTGCTAAATTCATTCTCCTTATTTTTGTAAGTTCCAAATCAATCATCTTTTAAGATTAAACCAAATGTTACACAGGAAGTCTTATCTTCTTTTTCCTTTAAACTTCTCATTTGTAGATACATTTCTTCTCTTATGAGACATCTTCTTCTATTTATTATTATTTACATATGTGTCTTTTCTTCCTTACCAATCTGTAAATACCTAGTAAGTATTCATGCATTAGCCATATTTGTATATAACAGCATTATAAATATCACATGCTTTCAGTAAATATTTATTGAGTTGATTATGAAGAATTCAAATTGTTCATAACATAAGCTTTATTCAAGATATATATATATATATATAGTTTGAAATTCAATAATACAATCATGCTTTACAATTCAAGATGCATGGGACATTTATTTTTTCTTATTTGAAATGCCTTCATTATTAATGACCTAATAGTATGTTCAAGTAATGTTGTGGCACTGCTGTCAAGAGGATGGAATTAGTTTGTAGCTGGCAATTGACATCTGAAAAAAATAGTTCACAGAGGGGCCAGGTGGTGGCATACCTGGTTGTTCATACAGGTTATAATGCTAAAAAATCTGGGTTCCAGCCCATGCCCCCCATCTACAGGAGGAGAGCTTCGAAAGGGATGAAACAGTGCTGCCGGTCTCTCTCTCTCTCTCTCTCTCTCTCTCTCCCTCTCTCTCTCTCTCTCTCTCTCTTCCATCTTTATTTCTCTCTGCCTCTATCCAATAAATAAATAGTTTAGGCTAGGGGTAGATAGCATAATAGTTGGGAAGAAAGACTCTCATGCCTGAGGCTCTGAAGTCCCAGGTTCAGTCTACTGCATCACCATAAACCAGAGCTGAATACTGCTCTGGTAAAAAAAAGAAAAAGATAGTTTATAGAATAATCCATTAATAAAAGTGTGAAAGAATTCATATGTTCATATTCACTAGAGCTAATAAATACACACTTTAGTGACCGTCTGGTTTTAGTTTAAAATGAAGTTGTGTAAAACTACACACATAAAGTGAGAACCAAATGAATACAGTGTCCTAAGCTTCCTTTAGTTACCATGGCATCCTGCATAGCTGACAGAGTCAAATCTGAGTGAGAGGTTTACCCTTACCAGGACCAAGACAGTGACCACCTCAGGGAGTTAAAAACAAAAAATCTTGCAATGTTTCAATGAGATTTTCTTCTATATAGATTTAGATTTTTTCATCTAATACTTAGATCCTTGATCCATTACTAAGTTGATGACTTAATTTTATATTTTTACATGTGGCTGATCAACTATTCCAGCACCATTGCTGAAAATTCCTTCTTTTCCCCCATTAAATGGTTCTGCCCTCCTTTGTCATGCATTCTGTGTACAAATGTGGGCTTATTTTTGAGCTCTCAATTCTGTTCTACTGATCCTGGTGGTCATTTTTATTCAAGTACCATGCTGTTTTACTTACAGTTGATTTGTTATATCATTTTTTTGCTAGGGGATAGGAGACAGAGAGGTAGAGCGAAAGAAAGGCCAGGAGAGAGAGAGAGGAAGTGACAGTAAATGAAGCATACCTCCAGTTCTGCTTTACTACTTGAGATACTACAAAGTTCTCATACCTGGTGACATGTGCACTCCACCTGGTGAACCACCTCGTGAGCCCATATCATAATTTGTATTTATTTTTTATTACTTATTTATTTATTCCCTTTTGTTGCCTTTGTTTTATCTTTGTTGTGGTTATTATTATTGTTGTTACTGATGTCATTGTTGTTGGATAGGACAGAGAGAAATGGAGAGAGGAGGGGAAGACAGAGAGGGGGAGAGAAAGATAGACACCTGCAGACCTGCTTCACTGCCTGTGAAGTGACTCCCCTGCAGGTGGGAGCCAGGGGATCGAACCGAGATCCTTAAACAGGTCCTTGAGCTTAACCCACTACACTACTTACTGCCCGACTCCCCCATATCATAATTTTTAAAGCCACTCATCTGTGGTCAAGAATTTGAGTTGCTTCCAAGTTTGGGCTATTAAAGATAGTGGTACTATGAACAAAGGTGTACTTACACCTGTTTGGATAGTTGTCTTTGGGTAAACCATAAAAGAAGATGGATATACCAGATGATAGGGTAAATCCATTTAAAATATTCTGAGGGATTTCCAGACTTTTTTTTCAAAGGAGTTGAACCTACCAGCAGTGTAGAAGGGTTCCTTTTTTACACATCCTCACAGGCACTTATTGTTTCTGTCCTTTCTACTGGATGGCATCCGCACAGGTGTAAAATTGATATTTCAACCCCCTTCAGTTCATCATTGTCTTTATTTGCATTTCTCTGATAATCCCTGTCTGAGATTTCTCATGTCTCCTGATCATCTAACTGTATTTGTTACTGAAGATTCAGTTCATGTTCTAGCCCCATTTTAATGGGATTTCTTGCTTTTTAGTTGCTGAGTTTGTGAGTTCTTTACATATTTTGTTTATTGGACCCTTGTCTGATGGTCTATAAGATCTTCCACCAGTAGGGGACCTTTTTGTCTTGCTGACTGTCTTTTTTGCTGTGAAGAAATGTCTCAGTTTGATGTCATCCCACTGGCTTATCTTTGCTTTTTGTTTATCCTTACTGTTGGAACTAAGTCTCTGAAGACAATTCCAAAACAAAGACTGTGAAGTGTTCTGTCAATATTTTCTTTTATGTATTTGATGGTTCCTGGTCTTATGTCCTCAATCTATTTGAAGTTAACTTTTGTTCAAGGAAATAAGAAGCAGTCCTGTTTCATTATTCTGCAAATTTCAACTCAGCTTTCACAGCTAAACAGTGCTCTGGTTTATTCCCTCCTGCTCTTGTTCATGATAGATAAGTTTTTTCTGAAAAGTGTGATTTGCTTGTCAATTTACATTTTTAGAGAATTTTTCTTTCTGCACTTTGTGGGCATCTCATACCTGAAACAAACTCGTGGACTGTCCTGCTTTGAGGGATGGCCATATGGTGTATAGTTATGAGATAAAAATTAAAAATAGTGGTTTCTAACCATATTACACCTGTGACCTATGCAAAAATACCTTGTTTCAGTTTCCTGTGAAAGCAAGATATCTAGTACATATAACATAGTCACCAATATTAGCTATTAACTGTTAGTTAACCCTTGACTGGCATAGGTATACAATCTGAATTTGGATTACAGTGGTCTCTATTTAGAGAAGTCTAGAAATGAGTGAGAAGGACACAGAGTTATTTAATAAATATTAGCTAGTGGCTTCCAATAGACTGTAGAAATGAGAATTGTCAACAAAGTATTATGGATGTATTGAAACAATGAAGATTCAAATTGGCCAAGAAGTGAGGGTGGTCGTTTTGGGGGAAATCAGCATAGAGAGGTTATAAATTAGCCATTGAATACTCTTATATTGTCTTTAATATACCTCTAGGTAGAATCTTGGGTGGTGCAACTTTGGCCGATGCCCAAAATGATGAGCTCTGCTATAAATTGTTTGCTTTTCTTTGTTTTGTTTTGCCTCCAGAATTATCACTGGGGATCAATGCCAGCACTGTGAATTCACTGCTTCTGGAGGACTTTTTTTTTTTTAATAGGACTGAAAGAAATTGAGAGAGGAGGGCGGTAGAGGGGGGAGAGAAAGATAGTCCCAAGCAGACTTACTTTACTGCTTGTGAAGTGACCCCCCCACCCACACACACACACAGGTGGAGAACCAGGGGATCGAACCAGCATCTTTTTGTATGTCCTTGGACTTTGTACTATGTGGGTTTATCCCCATGTGCTACTGCCTGGCCCCCACCCATCTATGCTGTTAACCAATAACATCCCCCTTTAGTTCTGAAAGGGCTTAATGGTTTAACATCATAGCATAAACTATAGTGGATACATCAAAGATCTCCTAGAATAAGGAATGATCTTAAAGACATAAGATGTAGCCACCATTCAATATATTTATTTATTTATGTATTTATTTATTTTGTTGCCCTTTTTTCCATTATTGTTGTAGTTATTATTGTTGTTGTTATTGATGTCATCGTTGTTGGATAGGACATAGAGAAATAGAGAGAGGAAGGAAAGACAGAATGGAGAAGAAAAAAGATAGACACCTACAGACCTGCTTCATTGCCTGTGAAAGCAGGTAGGGAGCTGGTGCTTGAACCGGTCTCTCAAACCTGGGTCCTTAAGTCAGTCTTTGCACTTTGTGCCACTTGAGGTTCAGCTGCTGTGCTACCACCCGACTCCCTCATTCAATATTTTTATATCTAGAGTTAAGGACATAGCATAAATAAAGACACTGAATTTTAGATAAATTGTTAGTACTTATTGTTTGGAAAGAATAGTAATGAGGAAGAGTTTAGTTCAGTGAAGTTGGCAAATGATTGCAATAGCTGATAAATAAGTAATGAGCAGATTAAGCAGAATTTTAAGTGACAGATTTTAACCTGTAGATATCTGAACATTGTTGGCAGAAATCAGGTCAGATTTTATTTTAGCAAAACCATTCCAAAAATAGTGATGGAGATATATTTGAAAGGGTCAAGATTGAAAACAGGAATGTTCTATATTGCTTTGGGTGTCAGATGATGAGGGTCTGGTTAATGCTACCTCTCTAGAGGAAGTATTTAATACTTAATGATTGTGTGTTATTTCACATCATGACATTGTCACATCATTATTTTATTCATATTCTCCAAGCTTGTTTAGATTTTACTTTCTAACTGAGAAAATCATTTAGAGTGTCTCTAGAGAAGAAAATATATGCATTACAAGTATTTGTATTACACGTACATTTGTAAACACATATATCTATAAGATTTCTGTTTTTATTAGATAAGACAGAGAAACTAAGAGAGGATGAGGAGATAAAGAGAGGAAGACAAAGATGGACACCTGCAGGTGGGGAATGGGAGCTCGAACCTGGGTCCTTGCATTTGGTAATGTGTGTATTTAACCCAACGCACCACCACCCAGAAAAATCCTCTTGTAAGGGGGATTTTTATCTCTTATGTAGGTTAACAGCTGTGACCATATTTATTGTAATTATTTTCAAAAATATAACTTCTGCTAAGATAGAATATTAAAAAAGAAAATTCTCAAATTTCAAAAGTGATTTGAAAGAGGAAGATATCAAAAAATATGAAGCAAACATCTAGTATAAATTTCATAGTTCTTATTTTCACTGTCTTTTAATTTAATATGAGCAAGTCAATTGACTAAAGCTTAAAACACTTCATCTTTTAAATATATCCAATGATATATACTTCAAAATGCCATTATAATAATTATACTATTAAAACAGAAAAAGAAAGAAAAAAACTCAGTGGAGAGAAACTTAAAGCTTTCCCTTAATGGTTAGGTAAAGGCAGGATTGCTCACTGTCTCCTTTTTTAAAAATTTTTTTATATTTATTTGTTTATTTTCCCTTTTTGTTGCCCTTGTTGTTTTTCATTGTTGTTGTAGTTGTTATTGATGTTGTCCTTGTTGGATAGGACAGAGAGAAATGGAGAGAAGAAGGGAAGACAGAAAGGGTAGGGAAAGGGAGTCGGGCTGTAGCGCAGCGGGTTAAGTGCAGGTGGTGCAAAGCACAAGGACCCGCATAAGGATCCCGGTTCGAACCCCGGCTCCCCACCTGCAGGGGAGTCGCTTCACAGGCAGTGAAGCAGGTCTGTAGGTATCTGTATTTCTCTCCTCCTCTCTGTCTTCCCCCCCCCCCGCATTTCTCTCTGTCCTATCCAACAACGACAACAACAATAATAACTACAACAATAAAACAACAAGGGCAACAAAAGGGAATAAATAAATAAAATAAATATTTTTTTAAAAAAGAATGAAAAAAAAAAAGAAAGAAAGGGTAGGGAAAGACAGACACCAGCAGACCTGCTTCACCACTTGTGAAGCAACTCCCCTGCAGGTGGGGAGCCGGGGGCTTGAAACTATCCTTATGCCAGTCCTTGAGTTTTGTGCCACATGTGCTTAACCCCTGCTCTATGGCCCGACTCTCCACTGTCTCCTTTACTATACAATATGGTCTTGGTAGTCTTAAACATATCAATCATACAAAAGAAAGAGATTAAAAGCACACAGATAGGAGGAGAGGAAATAGTCAACCTGTCACTATTCACAGATGATATGATAGCGTGCACTGAAAATCCAAGAGAATCCAGTAAGAAACTCCTGGAAATTAACAAGCAATGTGGTAAGGTGACAGGTTCCAAAAATCAACACACAAAAATCAGTGGCATTCTTCTATTCAAACACCAAACTCAGAAAAAGAAGAAACTCAGAAATAGATTTCATTCATCTTAGCAGAAAAAAAAAAAAATCAAATATCTAGGGATAGATCTATCAAAGTAAATGACCTTTCTACTAAAAACCACTTTTCTTTAGGAAACAGAAAAAAAGATACAAAGGAATGGGAAGGCATCACGTGCTCTTGGATTAGAAGAATAAACATCAGAATGACCATTCTACTCAGAACCATATACAAATTTAATTCAATCTCTGTCAGGGTCTCACCAAATTTCTTCAAGAGTGCTGAAGAAAGGATACAAAAGTTTATCTGAAAACAGAATATTCAGGATAGCAAAGCAATCCTGAGAGAAATGTACAAGAATGGAGGCACTATGCTTACTGACCTCAAAACATACTACAGAGATGGTCAAAGTCACCAACCTTATTATACAAATATGACAAAATGGAAACTATAGTGAATGAGAAGTCAAACATCCCATATTTAAATCTTTATTCTCCTTGAATAAAGGTATTATATGTGTCTGCAAATTATATTTCATTTATTTAAAACAAGAAGTCTGGAATTAAAATATTTCTTAACACTTGAGAGAGAGAGAGAGGAGAGAGAGAGAGCGAGAGAGAGAGAGAGAGAGAACCAGAATATCACTCTGGCATATGTGATATTGAGGATGGAAAACTGGAGCTCAAGCTTGAAAGTTACACTCTCAAATACTATGTTCCATCTACTGGAATAAAATTCCTTCTGGATTTATAATGCTGATGCCCAACATTTACAATTCTTAGAAGAAAAAAATGGAAATTCCAGAATGTGTCTCACTCTAGATGGATCTGTATTATTATGTAAAGATCAGAATAAATAGATATTGAAGAAATGAGAAATGTTCAATGAGAGTAGTGGACTAGTGCTCCTTTCTCATGCAAATACCAGAATGAAATTTAAACCATTTACCCTTAAAGCCTACTATGGAAACCCACAGTCCACCTAAACCCGCTCCAGTAGACAGCCTCTTTAATATTCCCACGAATTTGCAAGCAGAACTGCGGCAATTACATAGAACTCTGTGCACACACATATACATAACTACCTATGGAGAACTGAGAGACATTTTGGAAAGGAACCAAAGCAAATTCTTCAGGAGCCTAGAAAAAGACTGGACTAATTATTCGCCAATCCAATTGTTAGGCTGTCTGACACTAGCCAAATTTTATATCGATTCAAGTTTCAGGTCTAAAGATTTACATAAGAGTACCCCTGGTGCTTTACAGTGGTTTTTCTTGTTATAAAACTCTTAAAATATTGACCTCCTTGGAAATATTTCTTCTCACACCCCATTGCATTTTATAAATATCTCTTCTTTGGTTTCTTGAGTTGCCATTCTGTACACCCTCTTTCCCCCAATGAGACTATCAACTCTTTAGATCTATTTTTCATTCTCTGTTGCAGTGACATCATCACTGTTTGTTTAAAAAAAAATGACTATTACGCCTCCAAGGATCCAAGCCTATATATAATCCATCAGAATGAAATGAGTTATGCTTATAAAAAAAGTTGTCGATTCAAATTTTTAAAGAATGTCATATTTTAGACAAGTAGACGAAACAATTGACTTATGAGGTGGTGACCACACAGGTTGTAAGTAAAACAGATTTCACTTGCTATCGTTCAATTTTTCTTGAACTTATACACCAATCTTTTAATGTACAGAGTTATATTTCCCACACCAATGGATAGTAGCTATGATGTTGAAACACAAAAAATAACTGAAATTCTAACTTACTGGTCATGAAATGGAGTCAATACACAATTATTAGATACATTCTATGTACCAAGGACTATATTCACAAGTAGTGATATAAAAGTAACTGGAATATATTTCTTATTTTCCAAGAATGTCAGTCAATTAATAACAGACCTGATTAGTAACAAACTGTACTGTGAAGTCTGGGAGATGAAAAAGCTTGCTCTTGTTACATAAATGCCTATAACAAGTATGGTTTCTGAACATAGAAATTAACACAATAAATGAAATAAACTTACCACATCAGATTAGTTTCTTGACTGTATTTTTATATCTCTTTTCTAATGTATAGAGTATTCATTGAAAATAATCAGACATATTCATAATTACATGCACAGTTTGTCAACTTTTATATCTGCAATAATGTTATATGTATATATATACATATTTAGAGAGAGATGATATCTGACCTTAATTTTTTACTTTTATATCACTTATCAAAAATTTAAATATTATGCCTTAATTTATCTTTCCTACAAATCATAGTTTCACTTTAATTTTATGATTTTCTAGATAAATTGAAAAATATAATGGTATCCATAAAGTAATAATGAAGGCATAGGTAGATAGATCTTATGATCAAAGGGAGAATTAATTCAGAGTTTAAGTTCATTCTTGGTCACTGTTTTTATAAATATGTTTTTTCTGTACCATAACAAGTATTAACAATCACATGCTTCATTTAATTCACCACCCTCTAGAATCCAACTGATCTCTTTTCCATGAAAACTTTTCAGTGCCTCAGCTCAAGGGGCTAATCCAGTGCTATACAAAAGCAGAACTTACCTGTAGTTTTGCTTTTCATTTCCTATGTGGAATCTATCATATTGAGAATAAGCTCGGTTTCCTTCCCAGTCCATTAACTCAATTCTTAGCATGTACTGCCGCTGACTGGTTATGGCAAAAATAAACTCATTCCCTAGCCAATATTCTCCTGAAGGATTCCCGAAACCCTGCAAAAGAAGACAGAGATCCATTGATTAGACTTGAGAGAAACTCTTTGTGTGTGTGTTCAATGCTTAACAATGTCCATCTTAATGATACATATTCTTTACTTTTGGTGGGGCAGAACTTGCACACAGATAATTTCACCACTCTAAGCTCTAATGATTTTCATTCAGATAATGTAGGAATGAGAGAGAAAGAGAGAGAGAGAGAGAGAGAGAGAGAGAGAGAGAAGAGCACTGGAGCTTCCCCTGGTGCCTAGGCTGAAACCTGTGCTACATACCAAACACTCTTCCCTGGTGAGTCATACTAAAATGAGTTATACTCATTTTCAACTGTTTGTCTTTTGACCACTCTACTGCATACATTGTTTGTGCGAAAGGTTTTCTATTCCTTCCTTAAACTATATTGATGCCCAGAGCATAGTAAAAATCTGAAATATATTTGTGTCCTACTGATCTGGCTAACCAAGTTATAAGGTACCTGTAGCATTTGTTCCCAAACCTGCATTACCAATGTTTTATGATGATAAGACTTAGAATGTTACGTATTAGTTGGATAATAAGGTATGTCTTTTTTCTTTAAAATCCAGGAGTAAGAGAAGGATGAATACAGCATGACTCCACGTGTAAGTGGAACTTGGGAGACAGAGTTATAAAGGACGGACATGGAGCAAAACTTGGGCTGAGAATAGTGTACAGTACCAAAGCAAAGGACACTGAGGAAGGAATGGAATAGGGGTTCTGGGGAGAGAAGGGCATTGGGGTCCTCTATGGGGGTGGGATAAGAGTACGTAGCAGACACCTGTCACACAGAACTGGGAAACCTTACACATGCATAGACAAGTGTGCTGCAATTAATTAACCTCCTAGTAAAACTTTTAAAAAATCCAAATTAGGGGGAAGAAGATAGTCTAATTTGAGAACATAGAGCTTTCATACATGAGGCTCCAGATTTGATCTCTGGCACTACCATATATCAGACCTGCACAGTACAATACTCAGATAACTTTCTTTCACACCTTACACACACTGTATCTGCTCTTCATCTCTCTCTCTTTAAGTTATTTTTTATTAACTTTATTTATTAATTGGATAGAGACAGTCATAAATTGAGAAGGAAGGTGTTATAGGAAGGGGAGAAACACCTGCATCACCACTTCATCATTTGCAAAGCTTTCCCCCTGCAGGTGGGGACTAAGGGCTTGAACCTAGGTCTTAGTGCATTGTAGCATGTTCACTCAAGTATGTGAGGCACCACTGAACCCTCCCCCCACCTATCTATCTTTCTGTCTCTGTATCTTTCCCTTTCTCTCTCTCTCTCTCTCTTTCTTTCTTTCTTTTTGCCACTGGGTTGCCACTGGGATGTGGTGTCTTCATGACACCCCTGGTCCCAGCAGTTTTACATTTTTATTTTGACAGACAGATAATATAAAGGGATGAAAGGAATGACATGTGCAGCACTACTCCATCACTTTGAAGCTTCCTTCTTGTAGGTGAGAACTGAGAGATTTGAACCCTGGTCCTCATGAATGGTAATGTGTGTGCTCTATTGAGTGCAATACTACCTGACCTCATTAATTTTTTTTTTCCTCCGGGGTTATTGCTGGGCTCGGTGCCTGCACCATGCTCCTGGAGGCCATTTTTCCCCCTTTTGTTGCCCTTGTTGTTGTAACTTCGCTGTGGTCACTATCATTCCCATTGTTGATGTTGTTCGTTGTTGGACAGGACAGAGAGAAATGGAGAGAGGAGGGGAAGACAGAGAGGGGGAGAGAAAGATAGACACCTGCAGACCTGCTTCACCGCCTGTGAAGTGACTCCCCTGCAGGTGGGGAGCCAGGGGCTTGAACAGGGATCCTTACGCTGGTCCCTGTGCTTTGCGCCACATGCACCTAACCCACTGCGCCACTGCCCAAACCCCTAAATATTTTTAAAATATATATAGATCCATTTAAAATAATTAGGTTCATACCAAAAATCCCAATTAATAAATAATTCTTTTTAATCGTGTGATGCTGCAACAACTATGAAAATAAACAACTAGGAAAATAAAAAAAAAAACATGTTAGTAAACATCTAACTTATATTACTTCACATATCTCTTAGATTATTTAATATGCTTCTTCCTTGCTTTCATTTTACAATATGAAAACTAGATATTTGGGGCATGTGTGTGTGTGTGTGTGTGTGTGTTTCATTATAGAAAATCTTTATAGAAAACAACTAATCCAGAATTCTAGGTTTTGGTCTCATGTTACAAGTATGGGTTAATGCAATCATCCCTACTGTGAAGAAGTGAATAAACTGAGGCATGGTGTTTATCAACCATCATAGATATGCCAAGTATGGCAGGCCTATGAAAGCCAGCCTATAGATTCCTGAAACCTGACCTCCCAATTCCCAGATGAGTGAGTTAATACAGCAGGTAGAAAAAAAATAATGATATTACTAAATTGCTTCAATATACAGACAACACTGGGAGAGATTAACTATTGTTGTCTGACTGGTTCGACAATGAAGAATTTCTAAAAATGTTAGCTTTAATCTCCCTTCATATATACTCAGTTTATAAAATCTCTCTGTCAAGATCTAATCTATGGAGCAATTATCTTATTATAAATATTATAGAACTGTTGCTGGGTTTGAATCCCACCTGGGCTTGAGTCCTCAGATTACTCTTTAAAAAATAAATTCACTCTAGATATTGAAAAATGAGGATTTCAGGTAATAACGCACCTGGTAGAGTACACATGTTACAATGTATAAGGACCCAGGTTTGAGCCCCCAGGCCTTGCAGCTTTGTGAGTGATGAAGCACTCAGAACAAAATATGACACCCATTGAAACCCATAGCTCAGAACAAAAATATGACATCCACTGAAATTGGCAATCCAGTGTCTCTTTGTTTCTCTGTTCCTGAGAATCTTAAACCACACTTTCAAAAGAAATGGCAGAGCAATTTAGGATGTGATTACATATATTCTCATAGCTAAAACGTCCCAGCTTCCCCAGGAAAGTGCACTGCATTCCAGTAAGCCTACAGCATGTCACTTCTACAAAAGCCTCCTTTCTGGTCTTGATATACAGTCTTGTACCTTCCTTTAAGAGAAGAACAACCTTTCTGAAATCGTTGCTTTTCTGATTGGCAATAGAGAAAAAAGTAACTGGAAATAAATCAATAAATTTCTTTTTTAGAAACCAAAATTCTATTTCACACACATCTGTGAAAAATTGTCCAGACATGCTCAATTTGCAAAAAAGCAAAATCTTTGACTACCAAGAATCTAAATAATCATTAGAAAGTGCAGGGAGGAGAACTACAACACATTAAGTGCAATAACACAGAAACAACTAGTTTCAGTAAACGTGAAAAAATAAGTGAAGGAAGGGAAAATGGGTTCCCACATTAGTAAACTGTCCACTGGATAGTTTGTTAGGCAGAACACAGATTTGACATTTCAGAATAAAGGTTTGGAATGTATAAACTGACTTCTATTTTATATCTATGCTCCAGTTTGAAACATTTTGCTTGTTTTCTTCAGAGCATTGCTCAGCTTTGGCTAAAGTGGCTGTCTGAGATTGAACCTGGGGCTTCAGTCATGAAAGCCTTTTGCTGAACCATTATGCTCTCTCTCCAGTCTTCTTTATTACTCCTGAGCTTGAGTTTCCTTATCTACACAACAAAGATTTAAAATGTTGTTTCCACATACAAGTGTTATAAGAAATAAATAAGACATTTAAATACTTTAAAAGATGATAATATAAAAGAGTGGTTAAACAAAAGTTTATTATTATTATAATTAAATCTATTATAACACAAGGTAATTTTCTGTTTGCCATTTTTCATGAGATTGTATTTTTTTTTGTGTGTGTGGATAAACATGTTCCTTCCTCTTCTGTGGATTCAATGGAACAAAAACAATTCAGAATCTTGCTTTAGTCTGAAAATTCAGAACTTTGATAGTGGATGTGGTGTGAAACTACAGCCCTGTAATCTTATAGTTTGAAAAACTTTATTAAATAACTCACAAAACATAAAATTTACGAAGGTGTTGAAATAGTTATTAAAAACTAGAGAGCATGGAAGACTGATTATACAAATGACTTTTCCGATCCTAAGACAGAGATTCCAGGTTCAATCCCAGCACCATTGTTAAGTCATTGTTAATGTCATTGAAAAAACAAAAAGTCTTTCACAAACTGATGAATTCTTATGACAAGTTGAATATTAGTTCATATAAATGAGTACTGTCAAGAAGTTAATTATTAAGTGGGGGCAGGGGGTACAGGTCCTGGAAAAGGATGACAGAGGACCTAGTGAGGGTTGTATTGTTATGTGGAAAACTGAGAAATGTTATACATGTACAAACTATTGTATTTACTGTCAGATGTAAAACATTAATCCCCCAATAAAGGGGAAAATAAGTTAATTATTAAAGTAAAAAAAATGAAAACCAGCTGTCTAACTGGACAAAGAATATGACAAAGAAATAAATAAAAGAAACATGTCATTGTATTCTTCTTCCAAATGCTAAAAAACAGGAGGTTTCCTTCAACTGTTATTTAGCCCTATTTCTTTTAATTACTCTCTTTCTAGACCTTACTTTTTTAGCAACTATGAATGAACAAGGTAATTTTTGAGATATCAAACATGTGCTAATAAATTAATAGTACTGGCAGTTGCTTTAAACCAAGTGATTATCAGAAACGTCTGTGGAGCTTTTAAAGACAAGAATGACTTGGTTTCCACAGAGTTCTGCTTTAGTATGTCTTGTATGGGCCTAGAACTCTGTATATTTAAAAGTTTCCATAGGTTAGTTTCCTGTGTCCCAAAAGTAGACAGTCATGTGCTTATGCTGAAGATTAGCAATTCTCCACGCAAATTAGAAAGACTATATATAAACAGATTAAATGACTTGAATAGTTCACAGGGACTAGAAGATAGGTGTAAAATTCCAACTTCATATTGTACTCTACCGTAGCAGGCAAGTTTTGCTTATGGATTGATTTGGAAGTTGTTCTTGGAAAAATTCATTTTGCTATAGATAGAACCGATGCACATCTCAAAAAGTAAATGTGCACATAACTGCTTACCACAGGTTCTACAGTGTATTCCACATAGTCTTCAACATCCATAAAAATTATAAACACGGGGGTTGGGCAGTGGCGCAGTGGGTTAAGCGCATGTGGCACAAAGCGCAAGGTCTGGCGTAAGGATCCTGGTTCAAGCCCCAGGCTCCCCACCTGCAGTGGAGTCGCCTCACAGGCAGTGAAGCAGGTCTGCAGGTGTTTATCTTTCTCTCCCCCTCTCTGTCTTCCCCTCCTCTCTCCATTTCTCTCTGTCCTATCCAACAACGAACAGCATCAACAATGGCAATAATAATAACCACAAGGAGGCTACAACAACAAGGGCAACAAAAGGGGGAAAAAATGGTCTCCTGGAGCGGTGGATTCATGCTGCAGGCACGGAGCCCAGCAATAACCCTGGAGGAAAAAAAAAAAAAAATATATATATATATATATATACAAAATTCAGCACTGATACTGAAAAAAAGCACCAAATCTTCATGGAAAGAACAATAGCAATCAGGTTTTTTTTTTTTTTTTCTTAAATACATGTATCCTTTTTTTCATATAAACTATTTAGATTTACTCCAATAAAAATTCTGATACCTTAATTCAGATGATTTATTTTTCTGATGAAAGGTTTAAAAGACACTGATTTATCCTAAATTAGTACTGATGTAAAATTTGCCTTAAAAATAATATTTTGCTAAAAATATATGCACAGAGGAAAGACCAACATCCACTAGTTTGTTTTTTGTTGTTGTTGTTAAAATCTACAGAAATGTTGTTTCAGTTTATATATTTTTTCAAGTTGATAAAATAATTGTCTCTATTACTTTACTTGTTTTGACTGATAATGCTCATAGGAAGTGTTGACTTTTTTTAATAGCTGAAACACAATTGAAACCAGACACAGTTCATATATCCTATGGGTTTTATCTCTTTTCATAGAAACGACTATAAAGAAAACAGACTAGCAGCCAGTGTTATTGAGCTGTGGTTTGCCAAAGGTGCTCAAAGACACCATTAAAACATGCCTCTCCTCTGTTGAGAAATGCAGTCCAGGAAAGATCAAAGGATGATTTATTCAGCATTTTTAATTTCTCACAACTCTTTTTAATGTGAAGATGTTCAAGCACAGTTGAAAATGTGCTCTTAATTTCTTTCCAGTTCCCAGAAGGTAGGGTGCTCAGATTGGAAATGTTGTGTCAATAGGAAGCTCTATTAATGGAGGTAATTGTACTCAATGCAAAGCCATATTGTCTCCAGGGCATGTGCCTCTCCCTTCTATAAAGTTAGGCTTCTAAAGTTCTGTTTGGAACTTCAAGCTTGATTGGACTTTTTATGCAAAAGTAATGCTGATAAGTGTTATTGCTGGAGGCAACTAAATGGCATCCTCTTGGTTAACAGGAGTTAATACTGTTTCCCAAGTGCCTCATTAAGAAGGTTGACTCCAGACTTCCCTTTTGGCAACCCCCTTTACAAATCCATAAACTAGATTTGCTGAATCTCTTCACAAGGATGGTTTTAGTGTAAACAAGGCTCAGGTAAGACTTTTGTGAGTTTAAAGCAATGCCAAGAATCAAATAAACTGCAAAATCTTTGAAGTCAAGGGGATTTAAAGAAATAAATACATGACACATACTTCTAATTTCACATGTTGGTTATTTCAGTGTCTTTCTCTGGTTTTCTGATGAGGAGACAGTTTATAGATAAACTGTCTGAGGCAAAGGAAAGAGGAAAGGCAGAAGAGAAGGAGGAAAGGAACTTTATTTTTACAATAAGTCTCTGAGAAAGTGTTCTGATGTATATAAACTAGTGAAGATTGAGGAGAAAAAGGGTTGCATACTGAAAATTTGCTTTTCTAAGAGATATTCACCTATAAGTCATTTCTGACACCTAGAGCAGAGTGGGTGTGAATAGTAAGGATTAGCATATAAGGAGAAGAATCAGCCAAAATGTCCATGGGCAGATGAGTGGCCAAAGTTACGGGGTATATACTTCATGGAATACTACTCTGCAATCAAAAAGAGATGATATTGTTTCTTTTGGGATAAATAGCTAGACTGGAGGTGATTATGTTTAGTCAAATAAATGAGATGAAAGATAATACCAGCTGGTTTCACTCATACCTGGAATCTAAATAACTGATATACATGATCTTGAAACAAACAAACAACAACCACAAAACCCAAAAGCAAATTGTTTCTAAACTTTGTGAGAACAATGGTGGTTATCTTCAGGAGGTGGGAAGGTGGGAATAAGGACTTTGGTGGTGGGTGAGGTGTGGAATTACCCCCTGCCATCATACAATCTTGTAATGCCATGTTAATCACAAATAAAACATGTAAAAGGGCTGGGAAGACAGCATAATGGTTATGCAAAAGACTTTCATGCCTGAGGCCCCAGTGTCCTATGTTCAGTTATCAGATCTGCTATTATAAACTGAGCTGAGCTGTGTTCTGGTCTTTCTCTGTCTCTTTCTGTATCTCTCTCTTAGTAAAATTATAAAATAAATAACCTTAAAAAAAAAAACAAAGAAAACCAAGTGTTTGAAACAAAGAAAAATATATGGCATAAATAATGTATACCCATTCTTTCAGGAGTTACGTTATTTTGTGTTTAGGTGAAAGAAAAGATCTGGAGGAAACAAGAAAAATGACTTTCTACCATATGTTTTGGTAAAATTTAATCATGTTATAATATATGATGAATTATTTTAATTATAATTTAAAATATCTTCATGCTTTTTTGCGAGAATAATTTGCTATTTCAGAATGTACCTTAACTACTAAGTAGAATTGACTATCAGCTGATAAATATTTTGAGTAAAGGAACAGAGTCTTTCTATCACAAAGGTGAATGGAGAAACCCTCACAATGATAAAAGAATAATTTCAATAATGAAAAAATGCTTAACATGTTTGTTAAATGGGAGTTGAATGGTAGCACAGTGGATTAAGCGCATATGACAGGAAGCACAAGGACTGGCCTAAGGATCCTGGTGCAAGCACCCAGCTCCCCACCTGCAGGGGCGTCACTTCACAGGTGGTGAAACAGGTCTATAGGTGTCTATCTTTCTCTCCTCCTCTGTCTCCCCCTCCTCTCTCCATTCACTCTGTCCTATCCTACAACAACATCAATAAGGACAACAACAATAAGAAAACAACAAAAGCAACAAAAAGGAATAAATAAATATTAAAAAAATCTTAAAAAGAATTGATGTCATATTTTAGCCCAATTTGCTAAAGTACCAGATGCTTACACAATTTGTAATATTGCCATCATGACAACTTTATATTAATATTTCCATTATCATTAGAAAAAACATATTTAAGAGTTAGCTGGACTTATATCTATATATATAGTTTCTTTCTCACACAACTTCTTTTTTTTTTTTTTTTTTTGCCTCCAGGGTTATTTCTGGCTCTTGGTGCTGGCACCGTGAATCCAATGCTTTTGATAGGACAGATAGAAATTGAGAGAGGAGGGGAAGATAGAGAGAGACAGAGAAAGATAGATACCCATTGACCTGCTTCACAGATCGTGTATGGTCCACACGGCAGATGGGGAGCCTCCCTAATTCTGGATTGTGTATCTAGTCTCATGAGTTCTATAGTAGTCCATCCTTATTTGCCTAGGAATAAATTTAGGCATAACAGAGCAGTTCGCCAAAATTTCCCTAATAAAATGACTTTGTTTTTTCTTCCTGTTATACACATATAGAAATCATTTAGTGAAAATGACTTGTGAGTGTTTTCTTTTTAGTGAAAACATCACTAATTGATCATTTTTAGAATAACTAAAGAAAAAAAAATCCTGTAACATAGAGTGCTAAGGATAATGCAGCATGGTAAAACATCAAAAATTACTAAAATTGTTCTATCTTCTTACCATTTTGTATTCTTTCCAACCTCTTTGGAAATCCAGACTTCCATCTTCACGATGTTGTATTACAGTCCAACCTCCCCCATTAACATCCATATTGCAAAATACCTGATAAAAGAAAAAAACAAAGTCTGGTGAAATTATGTCTTAAAAAATACATTCATCAAATAAACTTAAAACTACAAATAGTTTTGTTAATCTACCAGATTAACATAATAAAATCATTGGAGGGATCAAAGCCAAAATGTCAGTTAGAAGTCAAGCCTAGAGAACCTCTCCTCAAGATCTCTTCACATCCTGATTGATCTGTTCAGAAGGGAGACTTACAAA
Source organism: Erinaceus europaeus (assembly GCF_950295315.1). Taxonomy (NCBI): domain Eukaryota; kingdom Metazoa; phylum Chordata; class Mammalia; order Eulipotyphla; family Erinaceidae; genus Erinaceus; species Erinaceus europaeus. Next base: position 136,807,844 of record NC_080162.1, on the reverse strand, counting down.
AAGGGAGTCGGGCTGTAGCACAGTGGGTTAAGCGCAGGTGGCGCAAAGCACAAGGACCGGCATAAGGATCCCGGTTTGAACCCCGGCTCCCTACCTGCAGGGGAGTCGCTTCACAGGTAGTGAAGCAGGTCTGCAGGTGTCTATCTTTCTCTCCTCCTTTCTGTCTTCCCCTCCTCTCTCCATTTCTCTCTATCCTATCCAACAACGACAACAACGATAATAAAAAAAAATAAAAATAAGGGCAACAAAAGGGAATAAATAAATAAAATAAATATTTTTAAAAAATCACAAAAGAGACTTGTAACATATGCAAACATCAGGACTAATAACACAGACAGAAAACACTGGAGATGTGTTTTTTTTTCCTTTGTTGTTGTTGTTTATTTGCTCTGTTTTGTTTTTGCTACTTCCATACCCCAAAGCCTTGAAGCTAGGGACTCAAGTCTTTGGAGGCTGCATAACACAGGTAAGCCAACCGCCAAACAAGACAAAGACCCTGTAAGACCATATCACAGAAATAAGTGAGATCTCAGATTTCAGCAGAAAAAGTTTACTTTGTAATAATTTAAATTGCTAAAGTCAGAATAGGGAGCCACAGCTGTAGTAGAATTAGCAGTGCCCCAGAACACACACATAGGGTATCGTATGTGAACTTACTCAAGCTGGCTGCCTAAAGAGTGGGGGCTAGCTATATAGTGGCTTTTGGTTCCTAGAGAATATTTGGGGGAGTGAATTGTGGACACAGCTGAGGAGTGAATTCCAGTGAACTGCTGTGACTTCTGGAAGCCAGGAGATTAAACCTCTCAGAGAGTGCAATTTCCTGCCAAGTTTACCATAGTCCCAGTGTTGCACCTAGACTGAGACCTCAGAGGAAATATGACCAACTAGGCCAACTGATAATACAGAAGAACTCCTATGGCAGTGAGAAAGGAATATGCTACAAACCTAAGCAAGAATTTTGTAAAGAGATAGCTTGTTATCAGGCCAGTCTTACTGGAGTCTGAAAGGAATGCAAGTGTGTATAGCCTTCCCTTGATTGGTCCTCAACTGCAGATGGGTCAGAGTCAACCAGACAGATTGCTGATCTGCTTCCTAAAACAATCAGGTAGATACACCCTCAATCCAGTCTCATAGCTTCACCTCCTCACCACTAAAGCAGGGACTTGCAAAAAAAGGTGCTTCAGAAAATTGGAAAAGCCTCATCTAACCAAATGAGTCCCTGATTGGTACTAAAATAGTTAATCTTTTGCTTTCCTCTAATACCATCAAATGTGTAAATGTGTACTCACATACTTGCTTTCTTCCTATTCCTTTTTCTGCTCTTCCTCCTTATATTTTTCCTCTTTCTTTTCCCTTGATTGCTTTGTATGTTTCCTATTTCTCTTCTATATGTACCTGTTCTGTTAGTCCATTTACTCCTTCTCTGCCTGTCCTTTTTCTTTTGCTGTGGTAATTGAGTTTTGATTTGTTTTTTCTTTTCTTCTTTTAGGTATGTGTACCTGTGTGTTATTTGTTTTTGTACTTAGGCAATTTGTCTTTACCTCTACTATTTGAACTCGGGCATCTACTATTTGTACACCAGCCTTTCTAGCAGCTACCCACACCCTACCTACCTACCAGAGACAGAGGTGCCATCCTCCAGAGTAACAGTATTACTCACTCCTGAAGCACATTACAAGATAACTGGCTTCATGGGGCCTGAAGCCCAGATGTTGCTTTACTCCATACCTGCATAGAAATGTCAGTCTCAAAAAGCCACTAACCCTACAGGGAATAACAGTATACTTTTCATAATTCTTCTAGAGTTTCAAGCAGTCCCCTTCCCCAGCTCCCATCTACTAGGGCCTATTACCAGAGGTTTCAGTCATCAATGTCCTAAAGTGATCAACAGTTACAGTGGAACCTCACTGACTATTGAAGCTATAGCACAACTACTGCTCCTATACTCAGAATCTAAAACCTGTCAGTGACAAACCTCACTCTGACAGTACTGTCAGAGAAACTTGTGAACTGGGGTATTGTTCTATTACTTGGGAATTGTTTGCTTGAACTGACCTACCTCTGTAGAAGGACTCTGGCATACCCTACCTTCATCTCAAATAAAGAAAAACTCTATCTCCATCACCAAACCTGCTCTACAAGAAGTTCCAAAAGGGTTCCCACAAACAATAAAAGTACCAGAAAAATGCCACATATCAGGACACTCAAGAGACGTGTGGAATAATGACACTGGACTATTTTTCATTCATAATATCAATAAATGTCAGTGGCATGAAATCACCCATTTAAAGACATAGAATAGGAAGATAGATCAGAAAATACAACCTAACCATATATTTCTTCTAGGAATCCAATCCAACTCAACAGGACAAACACAGACTTAAAATGTAAGGATGAAAACTATCCCACAATGGAGAAAACTCATATAAATAGGATTACAAATGAAAGCGGAGGTATCACAACAGACACCACAGTAATTCAAAAATCATGTCAGACCTCTATAAAGACTATATGCCACCAAGCTAGATAACATTTGAGACATGGAAACATTCCTACAAATATAATTTTTCAAAACTGAACCAAGAGGAACTAGAAAACATGAACAGGTCAATCACAGACAAAGAAACTGAAACAATTATCAAGAAGCTTCCCAACAATAAAAGTTCATGCCTAGATGATTTTAAAGATGAATTCTATCTATAAAACATTCAGGAAGAATTAATACCTATACTTCTTCAGCTCATCCAAAATATTGAAGACCCAGGAATACTTCCTTTCACATTCTATGAAGCCAACATCACCCTGATACCAAAAGCAGACAGGGACATGACAAAAAGAGAAAACTACAGATGAATGTTGATGCTAAAATGTTGAACAAGATTCTAGCTAACCAGGTACATCAGTATATTAAAAAGATTGTACACCACCACCAAGTGTGATTTGTCCCAAGGATGCAAGGCTGGTTCAATATATATAAATCAATACATGTGATGCACCACATCAATAAAAGAAAAGCCAAAACTACATGATTATCTCGATACAGAGAAAGACCTTAACAAAATACATAATTCCTTTACTATAATAAATGGAGTAGATGGAAAATTACTTAAGACAGTGGAGTGCATATAAAGCTAACCTATAGCCAATACCATACTCAATGGTGAGAAACTGGAAGCATTCCCCCTCAGATCAGGTACTAGCTGATCTAGTAGGAGCTGCCCACTATCATTATTACTACTTAACATAGTGTTGGAAGTTTTGTCATAGCTATTAGACACAAAAAAGGAATTAATGGGGATACAGATTCTAAGAAAAATGTAACTGTTACTATTTGCAGACAACATGATCATATACATAGAGAAACATAAATAATCCAGCAGGAGATTCCAGGAAATTATCAAGCAATATAGTAAGGCACAGTCTTGAGAGAAAAGAAGAAAACTGGAGGCATCACACTCCCATATCTCAAACTATATTATAAGATCTCTATAATCAAAACTACCTGGAACTGAAACAGATAGACACAGTAACTGGTAAAATAGAATTGAGAGCCCAGAAATAAGCCACCACACCTATGGACATCTAATTTTTGACAATGGGGCCCAAACATTCAAATGGAGAATGTAGAGTCTCTTCAACAAATGGTGTGGGGAAATTGGGTTAAAATGTACAGGAAAAAAAAAACTTTGGGAGCTACACTCTGCCCTTATCCAACTTTCTAGCCCTATTCTCAGCTTGGACACCATCTTCCTAGACAATATTTTAGTTCATCTGCTTGTTAGTTATCAAGCTCAAGCAAGAATTACTAGTCATGGACCCCTAGGAACATACCTAAAATAGACTTTCTAGCTTCCTTCTACTCTAAAAATCCCTATTCTCATCTGCTTTAGTCCTATTTTTTGGTTCCTGTTGATTAAACATTTTCCTCTGATTTATATCTTACCACCTTTAGCCACCAAGTTGCAGATTCTATCCTGACTTCTCTGGGCGGATGATGTCATCAATGTGTCCTGGAACCTCACCTCTCCAGAACCCTACCTTACTATGGAAACATTGAAACAGCTGGAGGTATGGATCAAACTGACAACATACATGGCCAGTGGAGAAGCAATTACAAAAGTCAGACCTCCTACTTTCTGGCCCCTATAAAGAATTTTGGAGGGGCCAGATGGTGGTGCACGTGGCTAAGCGCACACATTACAGTGCGCTAAGTCCCAGGTTCAAGCAACTGGTCCCCACCTGCAAGGAGAAAGCTTCATGAGTGGTGAATCAGGGCTACAGGTGTCTCTCTGTCTCTCTCTCTCCCCCCTCTGTCTCCCTCCCTTCTCAATTTCTCTGTATCAAATAAATAAATACAAATAATTAAAAAAAAAAGAATTTTGGTTCATACGCTCAGAGGGAGAAAAACATTAGGGTAAGATGACCAGAAGGCTCTGAACCCCAATTTCATTAGGACCCAGAGAAAGAGGAGAGAAAAAAGAAGAACATTCAGAAGTAGTAATAGGTGTAGGTATGACATAAAAAGGAAGAGAAGGCAGGAACATAGGAAAAATAGGCAGTTCATCCAATATATTATACATATATTATATATAATAGTCAGCCCATATCTGTGACCTTGGGAGAACTACTTCAGTTTCCGAAGGAAGGAATGGGGACCTCTGGTGGTGGGAAAGATGTGAAATTGTGCCCCTGTTACCTCATAATTTTGTAAATCAATATTAAATCACTAATTTATTTTTAAAAATCACTATGTTGGATATGTAAGTTTAAATATGTTATCGGTGACTTCAAAGGTACGTAATTAAATCCCATCAATTGTTCATACATTACTTGTACAACTTAAAATAGTATCTGAAAATTGTGTAATTCAAATAAACAATTAAATGATAAATACTGTGTCTTAAGTGTTGCTTGAATCTGTTCAATTTTTCAACATATTCATCAAGTTTTCATAATTACAGGCCATTTTATCATCAAGGCATGAACTTTTTAATGAATTAAATATTGATGTAATACTATAGGAAAATGATTTTTAAAATGTGTATATCTTAACTACATGTTGAATTGTCTCTTAACTCCTATGTACCTATACACTACTGTAATTAACTTTGAGAGCTCAATATTTTATTAAAGACAAAATGTAGTGCTCAGCATATGGAGAACACATTATTTGCCTGAATTTTCATCATGAGCAATAAGAAGAGAACATGACATACTATATTCTTTCTGACCATGACAAGCATTTCTTTCCCATGTGGAAAAGTTCTCCAAATCTTTCAAAGATTTATGCTTACTTCAATTACTTTAAATACAATCGTATTTATTTAGGAATGGATTCAATTCCCCCTGAGTCTAACCAAGGAGAGAAACATATATGTTAAGGGATTATCTTTGGAGAGAATAACTATAATTGATGTAGCATGAATGTGGCAACTTGATTATTTAAGGGCCCAACTCTAGGGAACGCCATTCCCTCAGCAGTTGACCTCTAAGGCATCCTGGAGGTTGGTTAACTATATAGATTCAATACAACAGCAACAGACAGGTTATTTGGGCACAGAGCTAAACTTTGCTTTAATAATAATAATAATAATAATAATAAATCTCGGCATATTCCCTATGGCATTACACTTGAAATATAAGTAGCTAAAAGGTATGAAAATAATGACAAGAACTGTTATCCAAAGGATCAGCTGTCCATGCACTGCCTCAGAGTGAAAGGAAGTAAAAGATATATGTCTGTTTATGCAATCAGCCAGTTTCTCTCCCAAGGGTCAACCCTCTATTGTCAACAGCCACCCTTCAGTATGTCTTCATCGACCTCAAAATTGCTTCATTTCCAGGACTGTAAGTTTCAAATCCTCCTCTTTGCTCTAAGGATCTCTCTATGGTAATTTCTAGACCCCAGTGTACCTATTCTTTTTCCTCAATATAACCTTTACTAGTCTTTAGGCTTCTTTAAATCTAATTCATCCATTCACATATTTTTCACTGAATAAACACTTTGGGGCAATGATTTTGTATTACAACAGAGATATTGTGACAAATAAAATAGGAAACGTGTGGTCTGAGTTCCTAAAAGTCTTATTAGTAACAGGTTCTGTAGAAGTCAGAACGTGTAAGAATCCACAATTTCCACTTCCAATTTTATGAAAAAAGATAGTTATCTAGATGAAAAATTTAAGCAAGAGAACTAGCATGAACAAATAAAAGTACCATGATATAGATTTAGACTTTAGGTACCATAATCATCCAAAGGAGTGTGGGTGGGGGGTTGCCAGTTAAGGACGATCTACTAAAAGTAGAACAAAGACAAGATTATGGAAATTAGGCAATAAAAAAGTACTAATTATTAATAATGGCATATGTGCTTATTTAGAGGCAGATATTTTAAACACTACATGTATTTTCTAACTTAGCTTCACAACAACACAATGAATTAGATTACAGCTATAATTTTCATTTTTTAAAGTTGAAAAAGAAACAACTCTGAAGCTTAGAGTAGCTCAGTGATTTAGTAATGGGTCTTGGTGAAGGGAGGTAAAATGCATCAGTAACTTTTAGGAGAAAAGGTACTTCATTTGTTACTGGCTCAGCACTTATAGCGCTAAGTTATTATTTGTTGAAAAAAATCAAAATCCCTTCTGCATTGTAATGTGCACTTAACCAGGTGTGCCACCTTTTTGTGTTTGTCAACTATAAAGCCTGTTTATAAACTGAAACTCAGGAAGCTTTCTCTCTACATATGGGGAGAAAGCCAGGGGCTTGAACCTGGGCGCTTGTGCATTGCAACATGTGCACTCAGCCAGGTACACCACAACTTGGCCCCTATTATTAAAGAGCCTTAAAGTTTTATCTTGATTTATTTTATTCTTGATGCCACCAGGGTTGTTTCTGGAGCTTAGCTCCTATATGATGAATCCACTGTCCTTGGCAATCATTATTATTTTTCTTTTCTTTCTTCTATTTGACAAGACAGAGAGAAATTGAGAGGGAACGGGGATACAAAGAGGAAGAAAAAAAAGTGAGACACCAGAAGCCCTGCTTCACTGCTTGTAAAGCTTCCTTCCCCCTGAAGGTATAGACCATTGGGTTTGAAAATGCTAATATGTGCAGTCTACCAGGTATGCTACTACCTAGCCTACCCTTAAAATTTTAAAGTTTCAAGGACCTGGGTTTGTGCCCCCAGTCCCCACCTGTAGGGGGAAAGCTTTGTGAATGGTGAAGCAGAGCTTCAGGTATCTCTCTCCCTATCTAACCCCTTCTCTCTTGATTTCTGGCTGTCTCTATCCAATAAATAAAGGTGATAAAAAATAGTTATTTGGGGGGAGTCGGGTAGCACAGCGAGTTACGCGTGCATGGCGCAAAGCGTAAAGGACCAACATAAGGATCCCAGTTCGAGCCCAGGGCTCCCCACATGCAGGGGAGTCGCTTCACAAGTGGTGAAGCAGGTTTGCAGGTGTCTTTCTCTCTTCCTCTCAGTCTTACCCTTCTCTCTCTATTTCTCTCTGTCCTATTCAACAATGATAACAACAATAAAAAGTAAAGGCAACAAAAGGGAATAAATAAATATTTTAAAAATAGTTATTTTAAAAAATTTTAAAGTCACAACTTTTTGTAGCAACTTGCCCTTTAAGGAATATCCAGTGACTTGTAAACAATAAAACAAGCTGAGAAATTTTTTTAGAGATTAATCTCCAAGGCTACATGGAGAGAGTAAAGTTATCTAGGCAGAAACTGAAGGGCAGAAAAGTTAAGGTTGGACATACGCTTCATGACTCTTACTGGGATCAAATAATAATAGCAATGGTAAAAACTGCCATTTGTGAAACATGAGCATGACAGAATTACACATGACTATGGCTATAAATTACCTTTGTTCAAATCCTACTTCTGATATCTCTTAGATCATTTTCAAGGATTAAATGAGTCAATACACAGGGTTTAGAATAGTATTTGGCACATGACAGACTTTGCCATTACTTTCACCCCATATATATGTAGTAAGCATGATATAATATGCATTTATATTGTACATAGTTAGTTGTGTATCTATTTCACACATTATTATACATTTACCAGGGGCTTGAGCCTTGTGCACTGAAATGTGTGCATATAGCCAGGGGCACCACCACCTGGCCCTGTAATAGTAAAACTTTATAGTTATAGTTTTATCATAAGTAATATACAATACACAAAGCTAAATATATGGAGATTCAAGTAATTTCTCTTATTATATGTTTCTTTTTAATAATGTTGATAGTGGGATTAAATAAAATAAACAAAATATTTTAAGCAAATAAATACATAAAAAATATTGACAGTGATTCAAAGATCACTAATATTTGAACATGTTACTTTTAAAAAAAAAAATTAGGTTCATTCCAACGACAGCAACAACAACAACAAAAAAGGTCACGTTGTTTGTAGTTAGAAGAAAAAATAGAAAGTCTATAACTAGCAGATGAGGAAAGTTCAAGAAACTGATTGGAGTCAGAAAGCTTTGGGACATGAAAAGACTTGACAACTTCATTTGCCAATATTGAATGGTCTGTGCTCTCTGCTGGTGTCCTTCCTGGAAGCCAGGGTACTGCTACATTTATTATGTCTGTTCCATTTATTGATCAGATGATTTGGACTTAACTCTATATAAGAAAAGATTGAACTGGCTTTTCTCCCATACAAGGTCAAAGCTTTTAAACATTAAATACCTTTTAACATAATATGGAGATTTAAACCCAAATAAAAACGGGAAATTTGACTCACATCATTCTTGAGCTTTTATGTTCCGTGCAAGTTAGGATGATTATATTTGTGGGTGTTAATTATCTTTTCATAACCTTAAATAGAAAAGGCCTAACATATTTGCTATAGCCCTTTTCCAAGAGTTAGGAGAATTATGAATTCAGAAATAAATTTTATAGTAAGTAGAGTTATGATTTTATGTATTTTATGAAACTAAGCTCACTATAAGATATTCAACTTTAGAAACAAACTCATAGAAAAAGTTATATTTTCTACTATAATACACTGAAGGAAATTCAGAAAGGAAACTTATCATGTCATTAATAAAATAAAAGTTAACAATGAATGATCTAATTATTATTTTATATCTGCTGAAAAAATTAAATAGTACTAAAAAAGTGCCTTTAGCTTCCATTGAAAAGATATTATCTTTGTAACTTTTACAAACACTCCATTTGACAAGACGTTTTGTCAGTCAAAATAACAACCATAACAGTATGGTTGCAGATTTTTCCTTCTATCTCTATCCCTTTTCTTTCATTTCCTCATTATCTCTACCCAAAAGTAAACAACTAAAATAAAAAAATACGAAAGTCCATATACTTCTTTGAACTTTCAGGTTTCTTTTGCTTTTATTTAATTTAGCCATGAGATCACACCTTTGCTAGATGTTCTACATGAGTAAACAATGAGTAAGGTATCTTTTTCTAAGCGTATAAAAAAGTATCACTGAACTTTCTACCAACATACTACAATTTATCTAGAATAGTGAAAGTTCACGGGAAGCATTTTCTTCATGCTTCTTACAGAATGGAGTGAATAGTAACTAGTTATAACAAAAAATATGAGAAACTGAGAATACAGGGAGGGAGGATGACTGATTTGCAATCATTATGTAAAACATGAACTGATTTTACATTATTTCCTGATAATAAACTCAAATTGCGTGACTCAAAAAAGTTCATAATATGGAGGGACTGAACAAACTTGGTCACCATTAATAAACCCCTGTTCATAAATACTTATCCCTATAGTGTAGTCTAAAGCTAGAATCCTTTGTTTTAAAACCTGTTTTCAATAGTTACTATGTGATCCGACCAAGTTGCATCTCTAAAATAAAGGATATATATCATAAGAATATAGAAAACAGTAAACAAGTGCACTTATAGGCGTGGTTAAAATGGGACCAGGCAAACACTGACTGCTCAAAGTACTAATGTCATGATGTTTGTCTTTAAATAATTGCTACATACAAAAAGTACAGGTAAATTAATCTATCACCATAGCAAGTAATAATAATACCTGCAAGGGGAACTGCAATCATAAGAGGGGAAGAATAAAGCAAGAATATTAATACCTAAGCCAAGAAGACTAAAGTGTTTTTCTATTTCTGCTCCTTTAACTCCTGTTCCCACCATACTGTTATTTCCAAGAAAATGAAATAGCATGATAGTTCCTAACCTGATTTTTTCCCTCTGAAAAGCAATTGGTTAGTTTCTTTCTTTCTTTCTTTTTAACTTTCATTTGATAGGACAGAGAGAAATTGGGAGGGGAGTGGGACAGAGAGGGGGAGAGAGAGAGAGAGAGAGAAAGAGAGAGGGACCTGCAGCCCTGCTTCACCACTCAAAGAGCTTCCTTCTTGCAGGTGGGGACCTGAGCTTTATTCTAGGTCTTTGTACATGTTAATGTGTGTGCTTAACCAGGTTCACCATGCACAGCCCAAGTTTATAATATTTTATAGTGAATTTTTTTTCTTTTTCAGGACTAAACTGATAATATAGATAACTTGCTTAGGTTGATGTTTTTAATTTGTAAAGACTAAATAGAAAAGTACAACATACAATAGATCTGAAAGGTGGACAATAGTGTTGTCTTATTTTAAGATTTACTTTAGATCCTCTGTAATAGACTGATGCATTCTATCCCCAACTCATCCTTTTACATAAATATGAAAATAAAATTATCTCAAAATGTTAAGTTTAGATAGAACATTGCTCCTTCTGTAGTAGAAGCAAGAATGTGTACATCTATAGATAATGTGTACAATCTGGATCCTTGAAACTTTAAAAGATGGTTATTTGTTTTTTCTTCTTTGAACCTGACATGCATGTGTCTTTGATATGTAATTTGTACAAGGTAAGCATTTACAAGTACTGGGGTAGGGTACCCCAGGGATGAGCAGAGAATACATAGAAAGCTTTGTATAAGAAAGAATGGGTGGTGTGGTAGCTGGGGGTAGCTTGTTACAATAAGGTTTTCATCTTTTATGGGTCTTAAAAACAGAGCATCTTTAGAAGAGAAAAAAACTTAGGCATATATATTCTTGGTTTAATGAGCTCACAAATCAATCTGATTATTCAGCAATTCAACTAGGATCTGTTTTACATCTAGTAAACAAACACTTCTGGTTTTACCTTTTTGGGTTCTGGCATATTATTAATATAAATAGTGTAGATTCCGCTTTTATTAAAACCAGCTTGATACACATCTGCACAGTCTCTGAATGGTTTTTCCTCTTCTTTTTTGCTTCCCTTTAGTAAAACTGCAACAACAACAAAAAAGCAATGTTAATTAGATCAATACCATTCGTACCAACTCAGACTCCAAGTAGAGTTTAACAAACCACCACTTCCTTTAAACAAATGTCAAGTGACATTTATTTAAAATTCTGTCATAAAGACAACATTACATTTGATGGGACTCATGGCATTATAAAATTGAAGAAAAAATATAGAGCAATTTTTAACTAAATGTTTCTTAAGTAGTCTTCAAGGTGTTTTAGATCTTGTTAGTATCTATAACTTTTCTAGAACATCAGTTTAAGGGCTTAATGACCTAACTGTATACACCTCCAATTAACAACAATTATGTCAATGTTCTTTTAAAGATTTATATATATTCTTACCATCACTTCAGTGGAAAGGTAAAAAAAAAAAAATGAAGATACTAAATTCAAGCAAAAACGCTGTATAGTTTTTCTTCCTTTATTGGGGGATTAATGTTTTACTCTCTAAAGTAAATACAATAGTTTGTACATGCATAACATTCCTCAGCTTTCCACACAAGACAACCCCCACTAGGTCCTCTGCCATCCTGTTCCAGGACTGATTTTTAGTCTTGTCTTTGAATTCTCCTATTATTTAATATATATCTGCTTTTGATAATTTTGAGTCATGATAGTCTCATAATAAAGATATCTGAAGTGTACTATAAATAACAGTTTATTTTATTTTCTTGATCAATTAATTGAATAGTTTTACTAGAACAGTGCTCAACTCTGGTTTATGATGGTGCCACGGATTAAACCTATGATCTTGAAACCTCAGCCAAGAAAATCTCTTTTGCTATCTCCTTGACCACCTCGATTAATTTTAAGTTCCCTAACAATCTGAAATACTGCCTTCATTTTTAAATTTTTTTAAAAACATTTATTTATTTCCTTTTGTTGCCCTTCTTCTTTTATTGTTGTTGGAGAAGACAGAGAGAAATGGAGGGGAGAGACAGAGAGGGGAAGAATGATAGACACCTGTAGACCTGCTTCACCACTTGTGAAGCGACTCCCTTACAGGTGGGGAGCCGGGGGCTCCAACCGGGATCCTTATGCCGGTCCTTGCACTTTGTGCCACGTGCGCTTAACCCACTGAGCTACCACCTGACTCCCAGTACTGCCTTCATTTAAAGTTAAGATGCATGATGTTTTATATTTATAGCTGACTAATATATGGTTGTGGAACGAATGAATGCTCAACAAAGAGATTTCAAATTTTTAAAAATAACTGTTTGAAATATCCATGTAAAGTTTTTCCATAACAAAAGTATGGAATTACAACATTTAAGAGAGTTGTAGTTTTCATTTTTAAGTAATTTTATTTGTTGACTATTGGATAAAGACAGAGCAAAATTGAGAGGGGAGAAGGAGATAGAGAGGGAAAAAGATAAAAGAGATACCTACAGCCCTGCTTCATCACTCATGAAACTTCCCCCCTGCAGGTGGGGACCAGCTGCTTGAACCTGGGTCCTAGCTCCTATAATGTGTGTGCTTAACCAGATGCATCACCACCTGGTCCTCACATTGTGATTTTCTGCAAAGCTCATGTCTGCAGTAATGGTTTCCCTGCCAATTGTTACATCTGAACAATACTATCACAACTGTAATATCAACACAAAATGAACATTCAGAAGACTATGTTCATGTGATAATGAAGAAACATTGCACAGGATATATGCAAATGAAAATTTAAAAGTGGATGTATAAATGCATAATGAAAGATTATATTTAACAACATTGGATATGTCAATAGGTTATATAGAGAGATGTTTTATAAAATATGAATGCAGTTGCTTGTACTTAAGTGAGGGGCAATTTTTTTCTGACAAAAAAAACTTTCTTAAGGTCTAACCACTTGATCTTCTGTTGAGAAGTTGAAATAAATAAAGTAGATGCAAAAAAATGGATTTAAAGAAGCATCGACTAAAATTTTTGAATAGCACAGAAAAAATGTGGTTAATATGAATTCAATGGAAAAATCTATTGTGGAGGGTAGAGAAGAGATAGTCATTTATCTCAGGGGAAAATACTATTCTTGTTGAATATACCACTTCCTGCCTGCCCTTATTCAACGGAGTAAGGAGAATACATTCCTTTCCCACTTCTCTGCCACCTCCTTTCCCATTTTTCCCCCTCTTAAGGAGGATGTGGGTGAAATGGCTGTTGTGTGGGCTGAACAATGCTATTTCACATGCATTTTCAATAACATTAAAAGAAAAGTTGGGTGTTACCTTATTTTCAGGAAACTTAATGTGTATAAAAGCGATGTTCAAACCCTGAAGTCTTATAAGTGGACAAATGGTTGGAGGATTTTTGCCATAAAAGGTACAGCTATGGTTTTATGATAGATTTATTATTGTTGCTGTTATGTCATCATGTCTGCCATAAAATACTTCACGTTCCTGAAATTTAATCTTTTTGAAAAACTGAAGTATGCTTTTACTAGAGAAAATAATCACTTTTCAAAATACATATACAACATTAGTTTGTAACTAATTATTAAATTTGCAAAAATTATGATTAAACTGTTGATCCAGTTTATATTAAATATGTTCATGCCATTTAAAAGTTTCATTTATAGTTTGCCTTTGATACTGACATAATATATTGAAAAAATTGAAGAAGAACCTTCTTAAAAGAGTAGATTGGCTCCAGAATACTAGTCCCTTATCCAGCCCACGAACTGGAGAAGTTAGATATATCTCTGTATTAAGTTTATGAATTAACACTGAATTATAGTACTGGAAAGGAAAGTGAATCAAATATTCTTACTTGAGCTGGAATTTATGAAAATAAAAAAAGTTCTTTGATCACAAATCTTTTCCTCTACAACTCTCTAGTTATCAATGCACTTGTCTTCCCTTTAATTGAGAGCTTATATACCCATCATTCCTTTTAAAAAAATATTTATTTATTTATTTCCTTTTGTTACCCTTGTTTTATTGTTGTAGTTATTATTGTTGTCATTGTTGTTGGATAGGACAGAGAGAAATGGAGAGAGGAGGGGAAGACAGAGAGTCGCTGTGAAGCGACTACCCTGTAGGTGGGGAGCCAGGAGCTCGAACCGGGATCCTTACGCTGGTCCTTGCACTTTGTGCCATATGGACTTAACCTGCTGTGCTACCACCCGACTCCCCTATTCCTTTTTTTATTCATTTATAAAAAGGAAACAGAGAAAGCCATAGGGTAAAAGGGGTACAACTCCACACAATTCCCACCACCAGAACTCCATATCCCATCCCCTCCCTCGATAGCTTTCTTATTCTTTGACCCTCTGGGAATATGGACCCAAGGTCATTGTGGGATGCAGAAGATGGAAGGTCTGGCTCTGTAATTGCTTCCCTGATGAACATGGGCATTGACAGGTCCATCCATACTCCCAGCCTGCCTCTCTCTTTCCTGAGTGGGGAAGGGCTCTGGGGAATAGGAGCTCCAGGACACATTGGTGGGGTTGTCTGTCCAGGGAAGTTTGGATGACATCGTGCTAGCATCTGGAACACAGTGGCTGAAAAAAGAGTTAACATATAAAGCCAAACTAGTTGTTGACTAATCATGAACCTAAAGGCTGGAGTACTGCAAATGAAGAGTTGGGGGTGGGAGGAGTCTCTGTTTCTTAGATAGCTAGTAGGCATATTTGCATATTTTAGTTATATTCTGAAGGGCCTGTAGCGATACTAGTGACATCTCTCTCTCTCTTTCTCTCTCCCCCTCTCCCTCTCCCCCACCCCCTCCCCCTCTCTCCCTCTCCCCCTCTCCCTCCCCCTCCCCCTCTCTCCCCCTCCCCCTCTCCCCCTCTCTCCCTCTCCCCCTCTCTCCCTCTCCCCCTCTCTCCCTCTCCCCCTCTCCCTCCCCCTCCCCCTCTCTCCCTCTCCCCCTCTCCCCCTCCCCCTCTCTCCTTCTCCCCCTCTCCCCCTCCCCTCCCTCTCCCTCTCCCTCTCCCTCTCCCTCTCCCTCTCCCTGTCTTTCCCTTCAGCCTGAAATCTGATATGCAGGTGAATCCAAGTTATTGTCTTGGGAGATGATGTCATAGCCAAGAAAAGGACCAGAAAGCTGGATCAGGGAAGAGAGTAGCTCCCAAATATGGGAAAGGTGTGTAAATATTGTTGGCTGTAAACCCCATTGATTTGATGTGATCTGGGACCCATATTCAGCTTAGGTGTCTATGTGCCTCTGCATCCCTATAATTCTGAGCTCACATTCTATAGTTATACCTATCATTCTTAACCATCATTCTTATCAGCTCATTCAGCCTCCCCATTTTTCCTTCCTATCCTTGATCTTAAAATCAGGCTCTAAAGATCTGTCCAGGTAGATTTCATAGTATCCTACATCTTTTGCCTTTTCATTCACTAATCCCTCATTTACATAAATCCCAGCTCAAGTAAGAATATTTGATTCACTTTCCTGTACAGTAGATAATAAACACTAAAGAGGCTACTTAATACCATCCCAGTGCATGCTGTCTCAATTTGGCTATACTCCTCCCGCAACTCAGTTAAATCCACAGTCATTCCTAAAACACTACTGACATTTAGTGAAAAGCATACTTCACTTTGATTTTTTTCCAATACTACATCTTATTCTTATCTCCTTTTTATATTTTATTTTATATTATATTTGTTGTATGGTTACTATGAATACCAAAACCAGTTTTTACATCTCCACTTTCTTCCTCAGAAACATTGCACAGGTTATCTTTTCTTATCTTCTTCATGCTGTTTGAGCTGACCTCAGTCCCCTTTTTACTTCCCTAGTCTTCTTTTCTCTTTCTTCTTCACTAGCTTCTCTCTCTAATCTTCTTTTCTTTTTCTTCTTCCCTAGCTCCTCTCTCTCTCCCTCTCTCTCTCTCTCTCTCTCTCTCTCTCTCATTTCTTTTGATTTTTGGAGCTAGAGTCTCATTCATGTACAATTTTACTGCTCTGGGTTATTCTATATTTTGTTACAATAGAGGGACAGAGAGAGAGATACCATAGTACTGAATTGTCCTCTCTGTGATACCATAGTACTGAAATCTCCTTCCCTGTGATGCTGCTACCAGAGCTCAAACCTGGATCACAGGCATGACAAAATCTGCACACTACCTAGTGAATCATTTCTTCATTCCTTCACTGGATTCTTATCTTCTATTCATCTACCATATAGATATGCATCAAGATTCCATTTTGGCTCTCTGTCCTACTTATACATTATACATTCCCTTTTTAAAAAATATTTATTTATTTCCTCTTTGTTGCCCTTGTTGTATACATCCCCTTTACAAACTATCTAAATGACTTCAGTTTTACAAAGATCATTTTGAAGATATAAGCACTTTCCTGATATTCTGTATTTATCTCTCTCAGAACCAGATGCATTTTCAAAGAATTTGACAGTTCCTACTTGTGCCATAGCTCTATTTAATTATACCTATATATCCTCTGAAACACCATATTAGCTCTCTTTATTATTGTCTTCACTATTTTCCTTTAGTTATTATCATTTAAAACTTAATGTACCTTAAATAGAAGACAGAATAAGGATCTTCATTTTTTTTCCTTTTCCTGGAGCTAATGTTATTGCTGGAGCTCAGTACATGCATAACAAATCCACTGCTCCCACTAGGCATCTTTTCTTTATTTTTTTTCTCTTTTATTTGATAGAACAGAGATAAACTGAGATAGGAGTGGGAAGTAAAGTGGACGAGAGACAGAGAGACACTTGCAACATTTCTTCACTGCTCATGAAGCTTCCTCCCAGCAGGCGGGATTCAGGGACTTGAACTCAGGTCCTTGCACATGCTAATGTATACCCAATCTAATGTGCCACCATTCATCCATTTTTCAGTTGATTACTTAATGAAAAGAAACCTGCCTCCTCTCGCTTTTTTTTTTCCACACTATATTGTTGCTACATATTTTTATGTAACATTTTCTCTTGGTATATCTTTTCCTTCATAATGGAAATAAAGTCATAATAAAACTCTAGACTGACCAGGAATCAGGCTGTAGCGCAGCAGGTTAAGCACAGGTGGCACAAAGTGCAAGGATGGGAGTAAGGATCCCAGTTCGAGCCCCTGGCTCCCCACCAGCAGGGGAGTCGCTTCACAGGCAGTGAAGCAGGTCTGCAGGTGTCTCTCTTTCTCTCACCTCTCTGTCTTCCCTCCTCTCTCCTCTCTGTCCTTTCCAACAACAATGACATCAATAACAACAACAACAATAAAAACAAGGGCAACAAAAGGAAATAAATAAATATTAAAACAAACTCTAGACTGACCATAACATGGTCATTGTCTGATGAGAAAAAGACCTACTATGCCAGATAAACTGTACTGGTTTACCCCTATTGTGGAAGAAAACAATCATGGATGTCTATAATGTATGTTCTCACTCAGTACACACACACACACACACACACACATACACACACTACACATATATAGGTATGTGTATGGTCTAATGAATATGTACCCTTATAATAACATATATATATGGAGAGAGAGAGAGAGAGAGAGAGAGAGACAGATATAGCCATGATTAATATATTACTTAATAGGGGAAAATCCAACTCAAGCTTGCATAACAAAAATATATTGAATCATATTATACAATCTATGATAGTGCTTTAGGTCAAACATAATTGTTTCCAGCAATGTAGCCAGGAATTGATTTCTTTATCTTGTTAACTTTTCATCTGTTTTAGCTCAAATATATAAATATGTATAGAGAAAGATAATACACACATTGCTAACATAGAGATATGGTCAACAGCATGTTGGGGATGCAGGGCGATTGTCATCTACTTTTGACTAGGTAGACTCAAAAGTCTATCCAGAATATATAACAACTATAAGAATGACACATGAGAAAAAATTATCTGAACTAATTTTTTTTTTTTTGCATCCAGGATTATTGCTGGGGCCCAGTGCCTATGCTATGAATCCACTGCTCCTGGAGGCTATTTTTTCCCTTTTGTTGTCCTTGTTGTCTATCCTTGTTGTTATTATTGTTGTTGTTATTGCTGTCATTGTTGTTGGATAGGACAGAAAGAAATCGAGAGAGGCCAGGAAGACTGAGAGGAGGAGAGAAAGATAGACACCTGCAGACCTGCTTCAGTGTTTGCTCAGCGACTCCCCCCTGCAGGTGGGGAGCTTGTGGCTTTAACTGGGATCCTTGAGCTGGTTTTAGGCTTTGTGCCATGTGCGCTTAACCCACTGCACTACTGCCTGCCCCCCGAACTAAAGATTTGAAAACCTTGTACAAATCAACACCAATATTACCAAATAAATTGGTAAAGTCTAAGAGAACAATCATTATTCATTCTTTTCATTTAGCCTTATTCGAACAACCAAATACTTTGAGGTCTAAAGAAAAAAGAAGAGGGACACACACTGGGGCATATCTTTCACCAGCCAACAGTCTGTCAATAAGCAGCCTGAAACTCTGACTTAAGCAGCTATTGACTTTGTCTATGGATTCCCTTCATTTCCCGCTTCCAACTTCAGTCCAGGTGGTGTATCTATCTGCTACCACACTGACTTCACGGAAGAACCATCAACGCTAAGGAATGGGGTCATTTCAATTCAGATGAACCCTCAAGAGAAACTTCCTGGAATGTGGAGTTGGTAATTCTGAGTCTCAGCAAAACTCATAGAGTATATAGACATCAATTAGTCTTGTTACCAGAGACAAGGAGAAAATTCAGAGGCCTTGATCTTAACCATTTTCTAATAAGTTTGTACAAAAGAGGTTGAATATTAATATATGTTTTTCAAATCTGTAATTAATGGTTTATATTCCCCCAGTATTTAGCAAATATCAGAATGTGTGTGGATCAAGTTACCAGTTTAAATATATAATCCTTGTGGCACTTTTTGGGTAATTGTCACCAGGGAGGTTGTAAGATTATTTTGGGATTGAGCCTAAATTTGTGATTTGCAACACAATAGATCACTAAAGATTTATACAGATGACGGAAGTGGCATTCTGGACAAGGTGCATATAAGTACATGATTGGCTGGCTACATTCTATCGTCTTCAGCCAGTATGTGGTATGCCATAAAAAGATTTATTTGAAAGATCTTTTCAAGTTAGAAAGAAGCAAAAATATTTCATTTCAAAGATGTGAAAAAATAAATGGTTTGCAGGCAGTATCTAAGTTTTTGAGCGTTTTTGAGCATAAGGAGTTATTAATCAATTTATAAGCCTATTACCATATATACACTTACATAAATAGATAAAATCTCCCTGCTTATAAATGAAACATCAAAGTTACTATTTTATCTTTTATAAAACACATGCACACAAAGCAAAGTATCAGTGATTTAATACATCAAAGTGAAATGAAAAAATGAAAATTGCATGTTTTGATATAATTCATATGTATACATTTGTGCATATATTCTTATAATATAAATTTCTATCTAAGCTTATTCTGTGTGTATGTCTATATACAAATATGGAAATATGATACATATATCTATATATATTTTCTTATAAGTACATACAGCACCTCTGCTTTTAGTAATCAAGAGTTTCCGTTATTAAAGTTTACTATTTCCTATTATCCACAATACCCCCAATCTTGATGTAAAGGGATACCTGAGTATCACATACAATTGCATTATTACTTTAATTAAAACTTCTGTAAGATAAACAGATTCATTGTTAGTTAAATTTTTTATGTCTATATATTTTATAGGCAGTTTTGTGAAATTAAAAGTATCCATCAACTTCTTGGTGGTACTGTAATAATTAGAATCATAGTAAAATTAACTAGCATTAACTGAACACGTATGTATTTGAGTCTGAATTTCATGTATCAGGTATACTTATGTTTCTCACAGATATGAGGTGGTTCATCGCATATCCTATCATGAGGAATGCTAAAACTGAGAATCTTAGTTATTACTCTCTTGAGTCAAATCAAACCTAAATAGACTGGGTCCACCTGCATATTAGATATCATGCTCAGGAAAAAAAAAAAACTAGCATAATCATGGGTCTTTTGGAATATAACTAAAATATTCCTACTAGCTATTTACAAAATGGAGACCCCCAAATCTACATCTGCAATATTCCAGCCTTTAGATTCATGATTAGTCAACAATTTTTTTGGCTTCAAATGTTCACTCTTCTTTCAGCCACCAGGTACCAGATGCTACCATGATGCCAAATGGACTTCCCAGAGCAGACGACCCCACCAATGTGTCTTGGATCTCCGTTTTCCCAGAGCCCTGCCCCATTAGGAAAAGAGAGAGACAGGCTGGGAATATGCATCGACCTGCCAACACCCATGTTCAGCAGGGCAGCAATTACAGAAGCCAGACTTTCCACCTTCTGCACCCCATAATGACCCTGGGTCCATACTCCCACAGGGATAAAGAATAGAAAAGCTATCAGGGGAGGGGAGGGTATATGGAGTTCTGGTGGTGGGAATTTTATGGAGCTGTACCTCTCTTATCCTATGGTTTTTGTCAGTGTTTCATTTTTTTAAAATTAAAATTAATCAACAAGGGCAACAAAAGGGAATAAATAAATAAATAAATATTTTTTAAAAAATTAAAATAAAAAAGAACTATAAGTAATCATCTATCTCAGGGTCCCCAATAATACTTAATCTCTACTGACAAGAGTACACTCAGGGTATTGAGTGAATCAGGACCATTCTTTTTTTTTTATAATTTTTTTTTAAATCTTTATTTGTTGGATAGAGACAGTCAGAAGTTGAGAGGGTAAGGGGTGATAGAGAGACAGAGAGACACCTGCAGCACTGCTTCACCATTTGTGAAACTTTGCCCCTGCAGGTGGGGACCAGGAGCTTGAACCTGGGTCCTTGCACACTGTAACATGTGCACTCAACCAGGTGCGCCACCACCTGGCACCTGAATCAGAACCGTTCTTAACTCTAAACAGTTTAGAGGCTCTTCTCATGGAAGTGGGAAGTAATGATAGGAGTTTTTCATCACAAGAAAGAAAGAAATATTGAAAACCAGAGTGAAGAAAGCACAGGTAGTAGGATTATCTGTAAAACAAAATTTCACAGCAGTGAAATAAACATGGCTAACAACATCAAAAGTTAACTGCCTTGGTAAGTAAGATGTAAGCCTCTGAACAGTCATATTGGATTTCATAGCATCATGATACTAAAAGTTACATTTGAAGATAGGTTAGGATCAGGGAATGAGAGTGGGCATGCGTGTTTGTTTCTGGATTCAAAGTGCAGAATAATCAAGTCAAGTGTTCTACATATCTTCACTTAATTTGATTGAAGTTGGCCTTCATCTGTTAGAATCAAACATGAATACCACAATAAACTTGATGAGACCTTTGTGTGTGGGGGGGACGGGTATGAGGAAGATTTACTGAATGAACAGCAGAAGTTCTCAAATAAGAAAAATTTAAAAATGGAAGAAAGTTTTGGGGAGCATATTTGGGACAAACTATATACTTCTCTAAAGACATCTTAACATTATGATGCAGAGTAGAGTGGCATGTTGATTATATTAAATCAAATTATTGAGGAAAGCTTACATTTTATTCTACCTTCTCCTGAAAAAGAGTAGAGGTTATTGTCTATACAGATGATCTAGTGTTATAATATTTTAATTCTTTTCTAAAATTTTACCATATAGGGAGATACAGATTAATTATCTGGAGACTATACTATTCAGTATGTATAGCTGCAAGCACAAACATTTTAAATATTGAGGCAGATACATAATATATATAGAGATGCAAAACAACTTATGCTTAGGTACATTTTATACTATTCTTCTTAATAAGTGTAGAATAGTTATGCCAGAAATTCTACATATTTGTACTTAGTCTGGAGTATTTAAATAATATTTCCAATATTTCTGTAATTGAAATTGCAAAGGCACACATACATTGCTGTATGCATATTTAATATATATTACACTTAAAGTAATCAATAATGAAATCACTAAATTTTGTAAATATATATTTACTTTTACTTTGCTGAATTAAATATTGTTTTATAAAATGCACTTGTGCTTTCCCTGTGGGTACACTGTTGGACAGTTATAAATGTTATATATGAGTCTTGTCATTTACTTAGAATATCACTTCATTAATAAAGATATTTCAGGTGCTTCATGTGTATGGTGACATTTCACAAAATGCTTCCAACCTGACAAGAACCTGAAACAAAAGATTCTCCATGGATATGAAAAACTTAACTTGGCATATTTTCCACCACAGAAGGGGTAGATAAATAATAGTTTGGAGCAAAGGCCATTAAAATTGATAGAAATTCCAGTCCCTACCTGCAAAGGTGAAGCTTCACTAGTGTTGAAGCAGTACTGTAGGTCTCTCTCTCTCTCTCTCTCTCCCCTCTCTCCCTCTCCTCTCTCCCTCCCTCTCTCTCTCTTTATCTCTCTTTCTCTTCCTCTCTTTCCCTTTTTATTTCTCCCTTCTATGTCAACTTCTCTGTCTCTGTGCAAATAAATAAATAAAATATATTTAGAAATAAATAAAAGTCCTTAGACAATGTTTTAAACATATAAAGCAATAACCAGATGATTTTAAAAGTTGACAAAAAGAAAATTCTCTTTGAAGTTTTTAATAAAAGCTGACTGTAACTATAGCTACATCATTTTCATGATTAACTGCAGGGAAACACACTTGAAGAATAGTATATGAACTGTCTAACTTATACAAAACTAAGAGAAAATGTGGAATGAGTGATAGGAATGTTTTGGTGTAGGACACTATGTACATTCTCAGGTCTATAGTGATTTTATTTTAAACAACCAGGAAGCAGAACTGGAACTAGAACTCAGTGTCTTGGTTTCTTTCTGCCATATATATATATATGTATATGTATCACCATGCACTGTTCTAGGTGAAATATGTCATACTTGTTCCAAGACACTAGAGACTATCTCAATTTAAACTGGGATTCGAGGGCTAATGAGATAGTGTACTCAGCAGAGCAACAGCTGTCTTTCATGTCCATTCACTCAGGATGTCCGCCAACTTAGAAATGGCTGTTGCATTTAACTTCATGTAGATAAGTCAAGGAAATGACTTACTTAAAATTCTATTCAAAATATTTAATTCTTGGGGCTGGGTGGTGGCGTACCTGGTTGAGTGTACATATTACAATGTGTAAAAACTTTAGTTTGAGCCCCCCCCCCCCCCCAAACACATACACACACTGCCCTGTCCCTACCTGCTGGGGGAGGTGGTAAAGCAAAGCTGTAGGTGTTTCTCTCTCTCTCTCTCTCTACCTCCCTCTACTCTCTTGATTTCCAGTTGCCTCTATTCAATAAATAAAAAATTTAAAAAAACCTTTTGTTCTTATTTTAGACAAGGTCATGAAATCACAAAAGAAAAAAAATAGTCACAGTAACGTTGGAATAGCAAGACAACACATTTTTGTGTGGTGCCTTTCACCCTACTAACTTCCAGATCCAGCTTGAGTCAGAAGATTCCTTTTCAGATAGGCTAATTTCTGCACTTGAAAATGTAACGCACACACACACACACCACCACCACCACCACCACCGGATTTCAAATCCCTCTGAAAAATTGTGGTTTAGAAATAGTTCATGGGAGAGGTCAAGAACTGTAATTTTTTAATTTTTTTATATTTTGTTATCATTAGTTTGGTTATCTACTATTCACACAGTTAAAAAAAAAAACAAAACATGACTTTTCAAAAGGCAAATAGCATGCTCCATCAAAAAGGAGAAATATACCATTTCCAAAAATAAACAGCCACTTTACCCTTAAGCCATTGGGTTTTATGAAAGGAAGTGCTAGAAAGAGTGGTTCATTTTAAGGAAATTGTAAATGTTTGACATATAATTTTCTGTCAAGATAAAGTATTTCCCTCATTCAGTGGGAACAAGTGCTCACTGTCTAGTGCAGCAGATAACTTCCTGTGTTTTTTTCTCTTTCTACCTCATATTAAACAGTGCATTACAAGTAGTCAATAAAAAACTAAATTAAAATGATATTTTCTATTTTTGTCAATGTTTACATGAGTGACATTCAAAAAGTTTTAATTTCCTCCCATCACTTGTGATGTTTTTAGAGTCATTCTTAACTCAGGAGACTTACAGGAGTTCAAGCTATCTTATCCTTTGACGGAATGATTTACTACACAAACTCAATAGACACTGCACGGGAGGTAAATTCCTTTCAGATGGTGGAATTATTCTGAGAGCAGAGCCAAATGTCTCCTCAGCACTGGAAAGGAAGCAAATGCCTCATTTCCCCTTTTCAGAAGTCCAGAGGACCAAAATAATGAACAAGTGTTCCAAACCACTGCAATTGGTCCCTGAGAAAAAAAAAAAAAAAAAACACTTTAACCTAATAATTTAAATCACTTAAAATTGTGTAGCATCAGTCATTATGTCTTTTAGATGATGGAAAACTTGATTTTTAAAAATGAACTTAAGAGACATCTCTTATATGTTGAAATTTTATTTTCATAATGGGACTGTGTATATAAACACATTCATATTCTTCCTTCCTTTCTTTCTTTCTTCCTTTCTTTCTTTCTTTCTTTCTTTCTTTCTTTCTTTCTTTCTCTTTCTTTTCTATCCTATGTTCCTTCCTACCAGAATCCTTTACCTCTTCTTTCACATTTTTTCTTATATATGTTTAGATAATACTTTGCTTTTACCTCTTCTTTTTCATATTTTATTTATTTACTTTATTTTAATGAGAATGATACACAAAGAAAGACACACAGAGAAACACCAGAACCCTGCTTAGCTTATGGTGGTGCTGGAGACTGAAGCTGGGGCCTCAGAGCCTTAGGCATGAGAGTACTTTGCATAACCATTATACTGTCTTCTCATTCCAGTTCCTCTCACTTAAATCCTCAACTAGCACAGTTGAAGCATACACTTCACCAAATCTCTTCCTAGTGGAAGGTCATATTCCAGTTCAAAATTCTCCTTTTCATCTTTTTTTTTTTTAATATGACCTTCTGCTTATTTTCCATGGAAAACAAGACCTTTCATAACTATTCTTCTTTCCATAACACCTCTTGCTATTGGCTTCCCCTTATCCCCTTTGGTTTTTCTTTTTTGTCTCCTTAAAGCTGTCATTTAAAGAGCTTGCGAATTTCTGTCCTTCATTTTTTATCCTTTAAAGTGCATTTATAGGTTTAATGTGTAAATTTTAATTGTCTCTAAATTTGTGTTTTGGTATTTACACTACAGGAAGGGTAGGCAAGGTAATTTACTTCATATTCTCAAATGAATCTAAGAAGCCAGAATTGTTGAATCATTGTCTTATATACATACACCTTCACTGATTTCAGTTATTACATGTTTTTTTTTTTAATCTAAATCATGGTGGAAAGGACACCTAACACATATTGCCTTCCAGATTTTTTGATTATCTTTTATTCACTTATTGGATAGACATAGCCAGAAATCAAAAAAGAAGAGGGAGACAGAGAGTGAGAGAGACCGAGGAAGAGCTGCAGCACTGCTTTACCACTTGCAAAACTTTCCCTCTGCAGGTGGGGGCTGCGGGCTTGAACCTGGGTCCTTGTGAATTCTGATATGTGCACTCAACCAAATATGCCACCACCTGTCCCTTTCCTTCCAGATTTTTTCCTTTCAAATTTGGATCATCATCCTGTCTCTCAGCATCTAATTATCCTATGCTCAACTCTGAATAATAAAGTTATTATTTCCCCGTATTATACTGAATTTCCTCATATGGTAATAATGGAGAGAAATGGCATCAGCCATCAGCACTGACTTAAAATTCTCAATCCAGATACTTGAAAGTTACATATGACCGTACAACTACAAATCAGTACTTTTTTCTTTTTTGTCTACAAGGTTATCGCTGGGGCAAGGTGCCTGCACTATGAATTCACTGCTCCTAAGGACCATTAAAAAAAAAAAAAATTGTGTAGCTGCTACTGTTGTTGTTGGATAGGACAGAGAGAAATTGAGAGGGGAGGGGAAGACAGAGAGGGGGAGAGAAAGACAGATACCTGCAGACCTGCTTCACCACTTGTGAATCGATGCCCCTGCAGATGGGAAGCCTTGGGCTCCAAGAGGGATCCTTGAGCTTCATAGTATGAGTGCTTAAACCTTTGTGCTACCACCTGGCCCCACAGTAAGTCAACATTTCTTAGTTAATTCTAATTCTTTGTCCTCGCCACCTGCTGAATTCTCCCCACAGCTTTTAGTCTCACATGGTTTGTGTATCCATCTTATGCGCTTCATTAATAGCCTCCTTCATTTGACTAAAATAAATACAGGATGTTAATGCTTGTTTACATTTATTTTTTCACCACAAAACTCTAGACTCCCTATTGCTACAATCTGATTTCATTCCTTATTCTCTTCTTGGTGTTCTGAAGAATATCTGGCTTATTATAATAACCCAGAAATTAGTTCTTAAAATCTGGAAAAGAACGATTGTACAAATAAATTTTGAATAAGTGAATACATCTATTAATTACTTCTCTATATAGTATCAGTATGCTATGGGTACATTTGGGTAGTGAGACAATAAGCACATATAGTTTTATGTTGGAAAATAAATCACATTTCCTGTTTTTCCCTTTTCAGAGTTTTATTAGGGACTGCAGACAACTCACCTCTTTGAAGCTCTTAATTTGTCATGTACACAACCCATGTTTGAGCCCATAACCACCATAATGGAGAAAGCTTCTATTACTGAGGTGTCTTTCCCTCTCTCTGTGTATTTACTTTTAATTTGTTTATTTTCTTTATGTATTTATTGGATAGAGACAGTCAGAAATTGAGAGTAAGAATGGGATACAGAAGGAGAGAGACAGAGATACCTGCAGCCCTGCTTCACCACTTGTGAAGCTTTCCCCCTGCAGGTTGGGACTGGGGGCTTGAACCTGGATTCTTGCACATATGTTAATATGTGCAGAAGCAGCTGTGCCACCACTCAGTGCTGTGTATCTACTTTTATCTGAGGAAAAAAAGAAAAAAAAAAAAAAAACCCAGAACTACGAAGCCTTAAAGATAACAAAAACATTTTTTTAAAGTCTGTTAATAATTGAGTGCAATTATGTATTTTTCTTTCATTGTATTTTAAATAGAGATGGGGAGAGAGAGAGAGAACAGCTACAAAGGAAGTTCAGACACCACAACACCACTCCTCATAGTTTCTTAATTGAGGTGGGGGCTCTGCTATGGTGCAAGAGTTTATGGTACCCTTTAAGGTGCATGGTCTACCAGGTGAGCTATCTCCTACCATAAATAAATAAATTCTTGATCACATAATATGATCTTTGCTTTGTGTGCTCTCAACGTGTATGATGATGACCTAATATCCTCTGAACAAAGATTACACACACACACACACATTTTCTGCCACCAGGTTATTGATGGGTCTTGGTACCTGCTCAGCTTCCATTATTGCCATTGACCATTTATCTGGTAGATATTTTATAGTCATAGTACCTAAATATTCTTTCCTTAAGAATTCCAAACCTTGGGAGTCGGGCTGTAGCGCAGCGGGTTAAGCGCAGGTGGCGCAAAGCACAAGGACCGGCATAAGGATACCGGTTCGAACCCCGGCTCCCCACCTGCAGGGGAGTCGCTTCACAGGTGGTGAGGCAGGTCTGCAGGCGTCTATCTTTCTCTCCCCCTCTCTGTCTTCCCCTCCTCTCTCCATTTCTCTCTGTCCTATCCAACAACGATAACAACAATAATAACTACAACAATAAAAAAAAAATGTTAAAAAAAAAAAAAAGAATTCCAAACCTTATTCCATGCCATTATCAACTGAAACTATTTAATACCAATAATAACTGTGCATTGCCAGAGATGTGCATCAAACATTCAGGGCAATATTTCTCTATTGAGCAATGTTTCTATGAATCAATATGGCCAAATGTTTTCAGACAAAGTTTATATAAAAACAAATGTTTATATGGAAAAGTTACACAATGAATTTGCTCAGATTTGAAATAATTATTTGCACAAGACACTATTACCACCTACTCAAAACGAGGAAAAATTTCAGAAATATGTATCAAATAGTTTT
Organism: Erinaceus europaeus; assembly: GCF_950295315.1. NCBI lineage: Eukaryota > Metazoa > Chordata > Mammalia > Eulipotyphla > Erinaceidae > Erinaceus > Erinaceus europaeus. The sequence continues at coordinate 136,779,548 of NC_080162.1, read as the reverse complement.
ACTTTGCGTAAATACATTATGACATCAGGCGTCTTAGTAAGAAAATATTGTGAAACTAAACACAAAAACTCCCTAGATGTAGAAATGTACTATAATTTAGGAGCAAATAAATGTTTAGGGAAAGGATACATTTCTAGTCAATATTTCCTAGTAATTATTTTGTCATGTAATTTCAGTGAGATAAAATCAATTTAAAGGGCCAACGACTATCTCCCTGGCTAAGTACACACATTACCATGCACAAGAATCCAGATTCAAGCTTCTGGTTCCCACCTGCAGGGAAAAAGCTTCACAAGTGGTGAACTACAGGTGTCTGTCCTTCTCACTCTCTCTTACTCCTCTCTATTTCTATCCTATCAATAAGAGAAAAATAAAGGGATGGGGGAATGGCTACCCTGAGCAGTGGAGTATTCTTGCAGGACCTGAACCCAACAACAGTGTTCCTGATAATGAAAAAAAAAATCAATTTTGAAAGCCTTAGATGGGGGTCCTGGGTGGTGGCACACCCACACAAAGATCCAGGTTTGATGAAGCAGGTCTGCATCTCTCTCCCTCTCTCTCTCCCTCTCCCTCTCCCTCTCCCTCTCCCTCTCCCTCTCCCTCTCCCTCTCCCTCTCCCTCTCCCTCTCCCTCTCCCTCTCTCCTTCCCCATCCTCTCAATTTCTCTGTCTTATCCAATAAGTAGCAGTGGATTTGTAGTGGATTTGTAGTGCAGGCACTGAGCCCAATGGATAACTCTGGAAGCAAAAAGCAAAAACAAAACAAAACAAAACAAAAAAAACACTTGGCTATTACTAATAAGCACGTATGTTATATGTGTTTTATACAAATGTCTTAAAAATTCCCTACAAACTTATCAAGTGTGTATTATGACTTCACTTTAGCTTAAAAGAAAGTGCTTGGACGACTATCACTAGTTAGGTACTCTAGAGCACTATATTCAGACATTGCTAAAGAGAGAAAATTTGCTTATCAATAGCACTTAAAAATGTGTACTTGATAGAACTTGCCAAACTGAGAAGAATTAAAACAGAGTTAACTCTGACATTCATACTTTATTTTTTATTCAATACCATGTTCTTTTTTATAAGAAATATCCATATTAATTCTTCCCCTGTCTCTCAAGTAGACATAATTACCCTGAATATTTAAGTGATAAAAAAAGTTACATAGAAGTTGAACTATGTATTTGATATGCGGACTCTCTCAAAAGCCTAGACCAAGTAGATTAGAAGCTTCCAATAGCACAGCTATATACAAGATACTGGGTACTGTCCAGGAAACCATAACAAAGGGACTTTTCAAAGTTAACCCAATTAACAAATAATGTGATGATAATATTAACTATCGATTGTCTTTTTGAACCCTAAGACAGCAGGAACCTCACATCTTCACTATAGAGCCCCTACTTCCCCCAGTCCTGGAACCCTTGGATAGGGCCCACTTTCCCGTATGCATCTCCCAATCCAAACCAAACAACATTGCATCTGCCGATCACAAACTAACCAAAGCAACGATTGCTACCTCAACATGCTTCACCCCAGAATGTATCCAGAGACTTCACGTGTGGAATGACAACCCTTCAGCTTCATTACTCGGGTGAGACCTTTCCTTTAATAGTACACTCTAATTTCATCTCAGGTAGTTCACTTTCCAACAAAGTCCCATAACCTAGATATACACCAGTTTCTGTGAGAGAGAGCTTATGTGCACACGTATCCATAAACTACTGCAAAATATATACCTGAAAGCAGGACTACACTAGAGTTTGCAGTGAGTACCTCCCTAACACTTCCTCTCCACTATTCCAAGCTTGGGATCCATGATTGCTCAACAAATTGTTTGGCTTCATATGTTAACTCTCTTTTCAATCACCAGGTTCCAGATGCCACCAGGATGCTGGCTAGGCTTCCCTGGATTGAAGACCCCACCAATGTGTCCTGGAGCTCAGCTTCCCCAGAGACACACCCTACTAGGGAAAGAGAGAGGCAGACTGGGGGTATGGACCGACCAGTCAACGCCCATGTTCAGCGGGGAAGCAATTACAGAAGCCAGACCTTCTACCTTCTGCATCCCTCAACGACCCTGAGTCCATGCTCCCAGAGGGATAGAGAATGGGAAAGCTATCAGGGGAGGGGGTGGGTTATGGGGATTGGGTGTTGGGAATTGTGTGGAGTTGTACCCCTCCTACCTTATGCTTTTGTTCACTAATCCTTTCTTAAATAAAAAATTAAAAAAAAAAAAAAAAAAAGTTAAAAAAAAAAAAAAAAAAAAAAGAAGTTGAATTAGTTGGCAATGACAGAGAAAACTCACTAAGTATGTATTGTCTGACCTTGTAGTATTACATTCTGGCTGTACTAAGTTACATCCATGAGCAACTTGGGACCAGAACATCCTTAAGGCCAAAAAAAATTTTTGGGACTTTTAGAAACAGTCCATGCTGTTTTGGAGAAATTATTTCAGAAGAGTAATCTTGGAGTTTTGAGGACATACATTAAAAAAAATGTATACATCTATTGTGGCATCTTGGTTTAAGGATATATACATAATTAAATAACATAGAATATTTACATATCCTCTCATTAGTAAACAGATGTATGATAAATGAGTTTTTGAACACAATATAGTATAGAAAGTTTTGCTTATGTGTTTTAGAATTTGAAAGAATAAACATTCATGTTAATAACTAATATTGTAATGTAGTAATTTAATGTAATGCCCTTAGTCATTTAAATTTGCCATAACTGATGACTGTGGTTTCAATATATTTAAGACATGCGGAAAATATAAATCATAATAGAAATCTTGGTAGTAATCCCTCTCCTCCTCATATGAATCCTAACATGACTAAATATTTGGTTAGAATACTTAACTGTAGGATTAAAGAAACAAAAGATTAACAAGAAGCAAACCAAATTTATAGTTATAAGAACATATAACCCACCATAAAATTGTGTAGTAGACTTGCATCAGGGTTCAAATCCTGGAGTTAAATCAGGACTTATTTGAAGGAAGTATTATTAAAAAGCAAATAAATATCTAAAGTCAGAGGACACTAGAAAAATTCTATCTCTAGTATTTTTTATATCATTTTACTGTTTCTTCTATCCTGAGTGGACAATATTGGTAGCATTTGTCAGATATATATAAAATCTTGGTTGCTTGCCGTTATACCCAAACTCCAACCTTAGCCAGGAATGTTAATTGTGAAGTTATTCCTGCCCTGTCTCAAAAGCTTAAGACATATTTATTAGACAAATACTTAGAAAATAAATGAAATTATGATAAGTAGGCAGACATATGAGCTCTGTGAGAATCACCAGGCTTGATATTTTGAACATCAGGACAAAAGGAAAAAAAAACCTCTCAACTCCATGTGCTTTAAGTCTCAGAATGATAAGAAAAATGTGTTTTCAATCTTTCTCCAAATGCATTTAGTTCAATATGAGAAGAGATATGCCTCATATTAGTGCTTAATTTCTAAATACTCATGAGCTCCATTAAAATTCTCTGGCAAAATTTTACCAAGCTTTCCTTCCAGTGGCCTCTTATTGAAAGTTTTGGCAGACTCTGACTGATCAGCAGGTTTTTTCCTTCCCAATCACATTTCTCAGCACACCCAAATGGAGCTCTGGGAACTCACTGTTTAAAACCATCCTGCACAAAGTATACTGAGAGCGTATTTAGACTATCTAAAGAAGATATAACTCAAGGTAATGGAGTGTAACAGAGAAATGTGAAATGGCATTAAAACAAGATCACTTAGTAGGGAGCTAAGCTATAATTTCCTATCCAGACATGAAAGTATGGAAGTGAGTTTAATATTTTCTCATCCATGATGAAATGAAGAGAGTCTCCGCATTTGGTATAGTCCATATTGCACATAGAAGCAAGTCTTGAATGGTCTCATCTGCCACAGTTTAAGTGTAACCATAATTCTCAGATAGATATGGTGTTCTCTGGCACACATCACCATGCACTATCCCATGCTGAATCCGGCAACAGTGACTACAGAATAGAATTATAGACGATAACCTTGGGCACAAAACTGAAGAGGTCTTCTGAGGCTCAAAAGGGGTTCCCTTAAAGTGGATAGGTACACATAGAGACATTCATTTAATAATCATTGGGTAGATAATGGACAGATGGGTGAATGGCTTCTAAGGAAAAAAAAAAGCCTGAAATATATTCAGTGTCTTAATGCCAACAGACATCTTAATGATACATAAAGTTAATATTTTCATTTTCACAAAAATCACCCCATAACAAATGTGCCTAGATTTTCTGGTTATGACTTCCACACATAGGGATAAGTATACATGATAGTAATAAATACTTTTAATAACATAGATTCTTTCTTCATAATTAAGTTATTTCTAACATCTGACTCTCATTTTTCTTTGCAATCAACCCTCTCCCTCTCTGGAGTAATAATATTAAGTTTAAAAGAGCAACTACGATGAAACACTCTACAGAACTCTGAATTAATCTTTAACTTTGATTAATTTCATTCCTTTATAGTTAGCTGACTTGACATAACAGCATAAAATATGTAACCATAGCAGTAAAGTAGATTTTACCTACAAGTAGAGAAACCTAGAAAGAAAAAAAAAACTATTTTAGAATGTTCTTTTATAAAGACACCACTATAATTCACAAATTCAAGCATATCAATACATTTCTATACTCCAAATCATAAGAAAATGTCAGTTTGAGCTTCATGGAATGCTTCCATGAAATTTCTGTTGAAATTACTTTCCACGTTGCATTGATTGTATTGCAAAATAAAGTTATATAACCCACCTACTTCTTCCATGTTAAGTTAAATGCTCATTGTACCATAGTGAGGAAGGAACTCTTACCACCTTCTTTAGTGCAAAGGTTGACAAGATTATGCACTGTGTCCATCAGCTCCAGCTGCTGTTTCTGAAGAACGCTGTTATTGGTTGTAGCTCTGTTCAATTGCTTCTCCAGTTCCTGGATTATATATGTTTGACGAGTAACCAACCCTTGGAGATTCTCTTTTTCTTCTTTTAAGGTGTCCAACTCTTCCTTGTGCTTTCCTTCCATTTCTAATATTTTATGTTCTAATAAACTAGAAGGAAGTGAAGATAAAATTTAGTTTAAAAAATGCCATGTAAATAAGTATTACTCTCTTACTTTCTGAATTTAAAATTATATATTTTAGCCAGATATTTCAACACAGGAACATTTTTAAATGAAGGAACTCAGATATGTGTACATATACACAGATATAACATATATAACATGTCGAGTGAAAAATCATGACTTCAGTTCTTGTCAAAGTAACACTTGCTACTGAAATATAATTTATTTTCAGGATAGCATCTTATGTCTAGGGAGGTGATTTGGACCCAGGTAATTATAATCTGGAGAAGTTATTGTATAACTTTCATTAACAAAATAGTCTGATATGAAACTAGACAATTTAGAAAATAGAATCATGTCTTATTGATCTTACTTCATTCATTTGTGACCCTCAAAACATTAATAGAGATTAAGTTTCAAAATAGTTTTGTGAGATCATGGTATAATCGTATATTGAAGTCGAGATCACAAGTCCAGAAAGTAAGCTCTCTAAAGTTACAATGAAGTTGATTTCTTGATTCCTGGTCCTAGATCATAACCAGTAGCTCATTCTCCATCTAAGATTTAGAAAGTGTGCTTGAGGCACCCCCATCTTCCAAACTGCTATATAAATGGTTCTTAAAGAGAAGGCATTAGCTAATGGCATGGTTTTAACTGAGGACTAGGGATGCTGCTTCTACTGAGGATGGTGCAATCTTTCTTTAAGAACCCTCCTCTCAAAATTCCTCAAAAGGTACTCCCACTCTATATTGCATTGACAGAGAATGCAGAAACACTCTTGAGTCCTAAAGACGAACTGGAAATAGATAGCAGTTACATTTTATAGAATAATGTATTTGTATTCCTCAGAGAAAAACTCAATTCATTTTTTTTCAGTTCCATTTTCAGAAGGTTCATTCCCCTCCATAAGTTTACAAGGTGTTATTCAACTAAAACATACAAGACTGGACACTTAATTTACCTTGGAAAAAATATAGCATTGAATTATTCCTACAAGTTTTCAAAAAAAAGGACACAAGGGAGCATTAAAATCTAAAACGTATAAAGGAAAGCATGTTTGAATAGTTAACTTCTTCAATTACCTGTGTCAGTGAAAGAGCTAGGATATTTGTACTTTGTGTGGATTAAGAAATATGGAAGGGCAGGGAAATAGCATAATGGTTATGCAAAAGACTCTTATGCCTGAGGGGACTTGGTTAAGGGTTCATACTACAATGCCCAAGAACCAAGGTTCAAGCTGAAGTCCCCATCTTCAGGAAGGAAACCTTGTGACTGGGGAAGCAATACTACAGGTCTCTCTCTCTCTCTCTCTCTCTCTCTCTCTCTCTCTCTCTCTCTCTTCCCCCTCCTCTTCTCTTCTCTCCTCTCTCTCTCTCTTTCTCTCTTCCTATCTCCTCCTTCCCTTCAAGCTCTCTCTGTCTCTATCCAAAAAAATAGGCTCGTGAGCTGAATATGGGTCCCAGATCACATCAAATCAATGGGGTTTACAATAAACAATATTTATACACCTTTCCTATATTTGGGAGCTACTCTCATTCCTGATACAGCTTTCTGGTCTTTTTTCCAGCCATGACATCATCTCCCCAGACAACAACTTGGATCCACCTGCATATCAGACTTCACTCAGGGGGAAAAAAAAAAAAAAAGAAACAAAAACTAGTATAGCCACAGGCTCTTTGGAATATAAATAAAATATGCCTAATGCCTGTCTATAAAATGGAGACCACCCCCTCCCCGAACTCTTCATCTGCACTATTCCAACCTTTAGGTTCATGATTGATTAATAATTTGCTTGGCTTTGTATGTTAACTCTCTTTTCAGCCACCAGGTTCCAGATGCTAGCATGATGCCATCCAGACTTCCCTAGATAGATAACCCCACCAATGTGTCTTGGAGCTCTGATTCCCCAGAACCCCTCCCCACTAGGGAAAACAAGAGACAGGCTGGGAGTATAGATCAACCTGTCAATGCCCATGTTCAGTCGTGAAACAATTATAGAAGCCAGACCTTCCACCTTCTGCATCCCACAATGACCTTGGGTCCATACTCCCAGAGGGATAAAAGAATAGGAAAGCTATTAGGGGAGGGGATGGGATACTGAGTTCTGATGGTGGGAATTGTATGGAGTTGTACCTATCTTATCCTATGGTTTTGTCAGTGTTTCCTTTTTATAAATAAAATAAAATAATAAAATTAAAAAATAATAAATTTTTAAAAAGTACACTTTCATATTTGAGGCTCTGTGGTCCCAGGTGCAATCCCCAGCACCATTATAAGATCACAGATCAGAACTAAGTAGTGTTTTAGTGCTCTGGTAAGAGAAAAATAGAGAAGGAGACAAGACAAGAGAAAAAGAGAGAGGGAGAAAGGGATGAAGGAAGGAAAGGGAATGGAAGGGAAAGGAGTAGGGAAGGAGGGAGACAGAGAGAGTAAAAAGGGAAAACAGATAACTGTATATAGACTTTTCATATCTCTAGATCTCACCAATAAAATTTCCCCAAGATACTAGCTCAGCATATCGTCTGTTGAAACATGTTATTACATGTTGAGACCATGAGAAACAGAGATCAAGTATATGCAGTTTTGTAACTTCTGTGAGGTAAGGCGAGATATTCTCTTTTTTTGAATTATTTGAGTTTTATGGGGTTTTGATGGTGAAAGAAGTGTTCATTTTGACTAATGAGAGATTTTGTACACTGTTAAATGTCTATCAACTTACTTAGTAGGGATATTCTTTTTATTATGATATCTCTCCTGATTGCTTTCTGCTCTCTCATTTCCTATGGCATCAACCATTCATTTATTTTACCTCATTTTTCATAACTTTCTTTACAAAAGAAAAAAGGTGGTTTTTTTTCTTTGATATTTCTCATTCATTTGATAGCATTTAATCTGGGAAATCATCATTCTTCCACACCGTTTCAAAATGGTTTGGGTTTGAATACTTCTTCCCAGAGAAATCCATACACTATAATTATTAGTCACACTGTCATAATATATATACTATTTTAGTTGTGCAGGTTAGTAAAAAAAACCTTTATTTTTTTTGTCAGACTTGGGGAGTAGAGCACACATGTTACATGTGCAATTATCTGGAGGTAGTTCCCAGAAGTAGGCAAAATGGGAGAGCAATGCATTGCCCTCTCTCTCTCTCTCTATCTATATATATATATACATACATTATCTCCTCTGTTTATTTTTGTTTTGAATTTTTTCTTTGTTTTACTATTACTGGGGCTGCAGATCAATTTTTTTCAAACAGAAAGATAGAGACAGAAATAGAGAGACAGAAAGAGAGATACCACAATACTGAAGCTTCTCTCAGTGCAGTGGGGTCAAACTTGAAGCTGGGTCACACCCATGAGAAAGTAAATGCAGTATCCAAGTAAACTATCTTATGGACTTATTGCCTCTCATTTTAAAAGTAATATAGTAATAACTTCAACTGGTTTGATTTCCCTCAGTGTTTAGGTTATAATACAAATAAATACCTTGTCAAAAGTACAACAGGTTTTGTGTCAACACAAAGCTTTAAAAAAATCTAAGTCTGGGGATTTCCCGAAGATAGCGGACTGAGAAGCTGCTGGTGGCTTGAGCTCTGACCACATCAACTGGAAACGCCTAGACCAAGTAGATCAGAAGCAACCAATAGCACAGTTATATACAAGATACTGGGTACTATACAGAAAACCCTAACAAAAGGACTTTTCAAAGTTAACCCAATTACCAAATAATGTGATGATAACATTAACTATCCATTGTCTTTTTGAACCCTAAGACAGCAGGAACCTCACATCTCCACTATAGAGTCTCTACTTCCCCCAATCCTGGAACCTTTGGATAGGGCCCACTTTCCCATATGCCTCTCCCAATCCACATCAAATAATATTGCATCTGCCAATCGCAACCTAATCAACACAACGATTGCCACCTCAACATGCTTCACTTCAGACTGTGTCCAGAGACTTCACGTGTGGAATGACAACCCTTCAGCTTCATTACTCGGGTGAGACCTTTCCTTTCATAGTACACTCTAATTCCATCCCAGGTGGATCACTTTCTAACAAAGTCCCAAAACCTAGATATACACCAGTTTCTGTGAGAGAGAGCATATGTTCACACGTATCCACAAACTACTGCAAAATATATACCTGAAAGCAGAAGTACACTAGAGTTTGCAGTGAGTACCCCCCTAACACTTCCTCTCCACTATTCCAAGCTTTGGGTCCATGATTGCTCAACAATTTGTTTGGCTTTGTATGTTAACTCTCTTTTCAGTCACCAGGTTTCAGATGCCATCAGGATGCCGGCCAGGCTTCCCTGGACTGAAGACCCCACCAATATGTCCTGGAGCTCCGCTTCCCCACCCTACTAGGGAAAGAGAGAGGCACACTGGGAGTATGGACAGATCAGTCAATGCCCATGTTCAGCGGGGAAGCAATTACAGAAGCCAGACCTTCTACCTTCTGCAACCCACAACAACCCTGGGTCCATGCTCCCAGAGGGATAGAGAATGGGAAAGCTATCAGGGGAGGGGGTGGGATATGGAGATTGGGTAGTGGGAATTGTGTGGAATTGTACCCCTCCTACCCTATGGATTTGTTAATTTATCCTTTCTTAAATTTAAAAAAAAAAATCTAAGTCTGCTATCTAGAAACAAAACCACTGCCCATTGCCTCTATTGCTGTAAAGACCAGTACTCCTTGAATCTCTCTGATTTAGTATAATGTACACTCTACCTATCTTCATTCATTTACATCTTACCAGAAATTTAGTCGTTGCATTTAAACACATTATTTTTTGTTCTCTGTCCAGGTATATTGGAAGCTTGTTTTATTTTTTTTCACAGTATCACAATATTTTTCTCTACCCATATTTCCACATACACAAGCAAGATTTCTTTTGCCAACCCAGCTTTTTTTTTAATCTGAATTAATGTTTTATTTTATTTAGTACCCTTTTGCCCTTAAATTTAAGTTTCTTGGGGTGAGGTGGTGGCACATTTGTTTGAGCACACATGTAATCATGTGTAAGGACTCAGGTTCAAACCCCTAGTCCCCATTGTTTGTCTCCCTCTCCCCCCACCTTCCTTTTCAATTTCACTCTGGTCTATATGAAAATAAAAACATTTGAAAAAAGGTCTAATGCTCTAGTTACTATGCCTCCTCTCAGGTTACAGAGAACCATTTTTAGAAAAATAAATAAATAGATTTTTTTTTTTACTCTGTCTAGTAATCACATTCCCATCTTTTTTCTGAACCCTTTTATTTGCTTTCTGAAATTTTCCCCATCCAGGGTAAGTTAGGAAGAGTTCATCTATGCTAACATGAAGAACTTAATATTAATTAATTGTTTTGAAGAACAGTATTATACTTAAGTAGACAAAACAGCAGTATTCCCTCTTATGAGAAACTTGAAATATGCAATTAGCTTAGGTTTAAACCTGAATGTTGATTTCAAACTCCAGTGCACTGTTCCCTAGAGTATATTTTTATCAAATATGCCATCAAACACCTGATAATTAAGTTTTACTGTCAAGATTTTTGAAGGTCTATAGTAAAGTTTTATTGGAAATCATCTTTTAAGATCAGTGTTACATGGAACAGCAATTTATGAAGCTGGGCATCTACATATATAAATTGATCAAGGAGTCCAAGGACAGTTTCTCACAGAAATGTCAGTACTTCCTGTTTCTCATATCCCTGAAAACACTTTGAGAAGAGACATACATAGAATTTTGGCACTTAACTTCAAGTTTGAATTAGAGGTGCATTTTAATGAAGAATACAATAAACCAAATATTCATGACCTTGAACTCCAGTAAAAAGATTCTGACTGAATGTACACAAAACCCTATTTAAAGCTTTTGGTTGACTTTTGTCCCTCCTTTTCACAGTCTGACTCCTCTAACATATCTTATTGGACATAACTTAGATCATCAAACACATCTTGAAACTTTCACAGAAAAAAAAATTCTCTCCCTTTCAAATTGTTTCCCACAATAGAGGTCTTAATATAGCAGCCAGCGAATGCACAGTGGTGATAGTTGCTTAAGCTTTATGTGTATAAATATAGTCCTTCAAATAAGAAGTGAAATGTTGAAAGTATAGAAATCATCTCATTTTTATCTGTCCGAACCATCTTACAGATGTTTTAATTTATCATTATTTTTATGTGTTGCAAATATGAGTTTATAAAAATGTATCCATGTACACAATTTAAACAAGGGTACAGTAAGTGAAGGTTAACCTTATACTTTGTTTCTAATTTGAGCATGCTAAATTGTCCTCAAAAAATGAAGTTAAAGGTTTTTATAATTCATATTTGGAACTACATTAGATATTTCTATAAACAAAGACTGTAAATAAGTATTCTAAAGCCTAGAGTATATAAAAGTAAGCCAAGCATGTTGCAAAAGAATTCTAACACCATCAGGACCCAGAGAAGAGAAAAAAAAGGAGGACACTCAGAAGTAGTAATAGGTGTAGGTGTGACTTAGAAAGGAAGAAAAGATGGGACCACGGGGGGAATATATATAAATATAGAAAAATAGTTGTAGAAATAATAAATAATCCATATCTGTGACCTTGGGAGAACTACTGTAACTTCCAATGGAAGGAACAGGGATACAAAATTATGGAGGTGGGAACAGTGCATAATTATACCCCTGTTATCTTTTAAATTTGTAAATCAATATTAAGTCACTAGAAAGTAAAAAAAAATGAAAAAAATCTTGGTAAAATCCATAAGAGAAATAAAAATTAATACTATATTGATAAAATCCATAAGAGAAATAAAATTAACACTTCTTTTTAGAATGTGTTTAAAAGAGCTGTAAAAATAGTTCACTTGGATAGAGTACTGCTTTGTCAGGTGTGTGACCCAGGTTGGAATCTGGCCCCCAGCCATTGAAGGAAGCTTCAGTGGTTGTGCTCTCTATCACTCCCTCTGTATCTCCAAAAAATGAAAGAGTTCAACAACAAATAAAAAAAGTGATTCAAGCACAAGCACATGATGGTGAAAAAGGATCTAAGTTGGTCCTTTTTCTATAGGTACCTGAGAGATGACTGTACCTATGTATCAAAATCTACCTTACTGGGTGGTCAGGTGGTAGCGCAATGGGTTAAGCGCACATGGTGTGAAATGCAAGGAGGACCCCTGTAAGGATCCTGGTTCGAGCCCCTGGCTCCCCACCTATAGGGAGGTCGATTCAAATGTGGTGAAGCATGTCTGCAGGTGTCTATCTTTCTTTCCTCCTCTCTGTCTTTCCCTCTTCTCTCCACTTCTCTCTGTCCTATCCAATAACAACAATAATGACAGTGTTAAACAACAAAGGCAACAAAAGGGAAAAAATAGCCTCCAGGAGCAATAGATTCATGGTGCAGGCACCAAGCCCCAGCAATAACCCTGGAAGAAAAAAAAAAAAAAAAGCCTTACATGCCTTACAATCTATTAACCTCCCAATAAAAGGATTTTTAAAAGTTACAGAGCTTCAACATTTATTAAAGAACTTATCTGATAAGCTAAATTCTGACAAGATAAGATAAAATGTTTGAGGGCAAGAACAAGAAACCAATATGAATATACAAGCCATAGAGGAAGAGGAAGACGTATGAATAGTAATGAAAAGATTGACAGGTAAAAGGTAGTGGACAGGGAGCCGGGAGGTAGTACAGTGGGTTAAGTGCACCTGGCACAAAGCACAGGACCAGCATAAGGATCCCAGTTGGAGTCCCCCGGGCTCCCTACCTGCAGGGGAGTCGCTTCACAGGTGGTGAGGCAAGTCTGCAGGCATCTATCTTTCTCTCCCTCTCTCTGTCTTCCCCTCCTCTCTCCATTTCTCTCTGTCCTATCCAACAACAATGGCATCAGTAACAACAATAATAGCTACAACAATAAAACAAGAATTCAAGTAAAATTGACGGAAAAACACAGAGAATTCAAGTAACACCCCAAATCACACAAATAGTACAAATAGTACACAACTGACTTATAGTAAGGATCAATGAAAAGTGAACCCAAGCAGTTGAATATGAGAGAATAGACTCTTAGCTATTAGCTCATTCATTCTCTCTCTCTCTCTCTCTCTCTGTCTCTGTCTCTGTCTCTCTCTCTCTCCTCCTGTATGTGATTAGAATGATCCTGCACTATTTTAGGTAAAGAACTTGAACTTTTCTCAGTTACAGAGAATAGTTAAGGATTGGGTAAATTCCATTTAGAGATTAAACAACAAATGGAATTAGTGTGCTTGTATATTATATCAAAAGAGATGTGCATTTCAGAAAAGATATTGATGGAAGTTCTGTGACAGTTTTGAGAAGCATTTGGTTTAAGGCACGAAAGTCTCTAATATATACAACAAATACAATCAAATGCCACTTAAAAGTTAATGCAGCCAGGGGCTGGGTGGTGGTGCAGTTGGTTGAGTGTACATGTTACAATGCACAGTGAGCCAGGGTTCAAGCCCCGGACCTTACCTGCTGGAAGAAAGCTTTGCAAGTGGTGAAGCAGGTTTGCAGTTGTTTCTCTGCCTCTCTCTCTCTCTATCTCCCCCTTCCATCTTGATTTCTGCCTCTCTCTAGCCAATAAATAAATAAAGATAATGAAAAAATTAAAAAGTTTAACGAAGCCTTATTTTTGAATTTTGTAAATAACCTAATGAATTGAGATTAGCTTTAATTGAAATACTGGTCTTCTTTTGGTCTATTAAGTAATAAAAAGTAATACTTTATTGTGCCAACATGGCAATTTGTTTGTAAGGCAAACTTGGTATTATGAAGTTATACATGTTTAGATCTCTAAAATTAACTAACCCAAAAAATTCCTATAAACTTTACGTAGAAGATAGGGATGAGATCTGTCAAGTGCACTGAATTCCCAAAGGAAAATAAATAGCTTGTATTTCCTACTTGTATGAGGAGAAAAAATAATAATCTATATAGAGATAGATAAAACAATCTAGCTATTCTCTATTTAATTTGTATTTGTTTTGTTTTGTATTCAGAGGAAAATTTAATCACAGTAATTGATCTTGAGTTTTCATCACAATATATTTTTTACAGTATTTAAGGCAGAGATTTTACATGAAGTTGAAATTTAAATTTGTCAGGCATTAACTGGTTTGTCTTGGGCAATTTATTTGACCTCTGTGGACTTCATTTTCTTTACATATAAAATGAAAATAATAATATTAAAAACTTAGCAGTATTATCTGGAGGATTAGAAGTGGTATATGTAAAGGTCAGTTGATACTGAAGTAACTAGCTAACATAGTATTTGCTAGAACTATGTTGAAATGTCACCTTTCTATTTTCAACTCACTCTGAATAATGTTAATGAAATATTGCCAAATCTTTTTTCTTCACATTCAGAAAAGGGTCAAAAAAATCCAAATGCTGGGGAGTCAAGCGGTAGCGCAGCTGGTTAAGCGCACATGGCACAAAGCACAAGGACTGGCATAAGGATCTGGGTTCAAGCCCCCATCTCCCCACCTGCAGGTGAGTCCCTTCACAGGCAGTAAAGCAGGTCTGCAGGTGTCTATCTTCCTCTCCCCTTCTCTGTCTTCTCCTTTTCTCTCCATTTCTCTCTGTCCTATCCAACAACAATGACATCAATAACAACAATAATAACTACAACAATAAAACAACAAGGGCAACAAAAAGGAATAAATAAACAAATATTTTTAAAAAAGAAAATCCAAATGCTTCATCTTGTTTTTTTTTCCTTTTTAATAATATTCACTTCCTTTTTCTTAATATTTAAATTATCTTTATTTATTTAGAGGATAGAGATAGCCAGATATTGAGAGGAAGGGGAAGATGGAGAGGAAGAGAGACAAGAGATGCCTTCAGCCCTGCTCTGTCACTTGTGAAGCTTTTCCACTGCAGGTGGGGACCGGGGGCTTAAATCCTGGTCCTTGTACATTGCATCATAACAAGTGTGCTCAACTAGGTGTGCTACCATTGGACCTCCAAATGCTTCAGCTTTGTTTATTTGAGGTGCTGACTTCCCTTCATGTACAAGCATGGTGAGGCAGACGAATTTCTTCAGAAATATATATATATATATATATATATATATATATATATATATATATATATATCTTCCCTTTTGTTGCCCTTGTTGTTTTCCATTGTTATTGCCGTTATTATTACTATTACTATTATTATCGTTATTATTATTATTATTGATGTCATCATTGTTAGATAAGACAGAGAAAAATGGAGAAAGGAAAGGATGACAGAGATGGGGAGAGAAAGACAGACACCTGCAGACCAACTTCACTGCCTACGAAGCGACTCCCCTGCAGGTGGGGAGCCGGGGGCTTAAACCAGGATCCTTACACTGGTCCTTAGACTTTGTGCCATGTGCGCTTAACCCACTGTGCTACCACCTGACTCCCTAGAAATATATTTTGATTGCCTGACTGTGCTTTGTACCTGGCAACATATTGGGGTTAAATCCAAGACTAATAGGTTCAGTGAGACCTGTTAAGCTGACCAACTCTTTGGATCCATGATCCATTTACATATTTGGTTCATTTGTAGGAAGTTGCATTATGACATCTCTCCCTGTCCACTTCTTTTCTTTTTTTAAGCAGAAGCAGGAGGACACCTTATTTATGGAAATTGAATAAAACTTGACAATAACAAGTGTCATGTTGAGGTACTGCCAACCCCATTGTGCAAGAGAAAATATTGCTTTCTCTTCCTTTTATTAGCAGTGGAATTCCAGTTTCACAGAATTAAGTGTTGTTTCCTTGAGGTAAGTTAAAGATATCATGTTTTGGGAATAGGATAGTATCCAATAAAAGAAAAAACAAAAAGTCCTAGAGAAAGCAGACTGGAAGCTTCTTGGAGTCACCCCCCACTAGACTGTTATGAAAACAAACAGCAGAGGAAATGTTAATCCAATTCCTGCTTGTGCCCTTGGCCATCTAGGGGATAAATAAGTGACTCTAATGAGACCAAAAATCCATTTTGAACCTTATAAGTGATGCATTTAATTCCTCAGGATGTAAATCAGCAGGACCTCTCAGCATGGTTATGTAGTATAATTTTGTCCGTAAAATCTGCCCCCTTGTCTGGCAAAGTGGTGGACCCTCTTGAGGGCTAACTCACCAACTTGGCAGCTTTGTCCTATCATAATCAAGCTGGTAAGTCACATACTCAGCCACAGCTCCTGACATTCCTTGGGGAGGAAGCAACATTGAATTGAGATAATCCCCTTTGCAAAGTGTATATGAACTGATCTAAACCAGACCTGGCTGGCTAAGGGCACATGGCCTCTCCATTTCAGAGATTCTTCCATGTAAAGAGCTTCTTGTTGTATTTGGAGAATTAAGCTTCATTTAAAGAATAGGTAGGGTTAGGAGAAGACCTATACCTCGGTGGCATAGCTGAGGGGCTGTGAAAGTCTCTTTGCATAACCATTGGATTATCTCTGCCACACCCTGCTTTATCTCTTGGTCAGCAGTCAGTGATTAAGCTAAGAAGCCTATTGATAGTTTAAAAGCCCTCAGGCTCCCATAGCCTACAGGGGAAAAAAAAAGGTTTTTACACCACTGAACTCCAACTCAGGGATTGAAAAAACTGTTAACTTATATAAAATGGTTAAAACAACAAGAAAAAATATTGGAGACTCGAACCAGGACAAGAGTCTAGCTAAAAGTCCTCCAGAGGGTGAAGCACAAAACAACGAGTTCAACATCCAAACATTAGCCAAGGAAATAATAACAGGAGTGAGTAAAGAATTTGAAAAAATTGTAATCAGAAATGCAGGAACAACAAATGAGAATATGGAAGAAAATTCTAATTATCTCATGGTTATTAGAGAGCTGAAAGCTGAAATCGCTGAGCTAAGAAGGCAACTAGCTGAACAAGCTAAAACAGTATCAGAGCAGGGCAACAAAATAGATGAACTCCAGAAAGCAGTAGAGGGCAGAGAGAATAGAATCAATGAGGCTGAAGACAGAATTAGCAAGATTGAGGATGAATTAGAGACAACTAAAAAAGAAGTAAGAGATCTCAAAAAGAGATTAAGAGATGCTGAAAACAACAACAGAGTCCTATGGGATGACTTCAAAAGAAACAATATACGCATTATTGGCTTACCAGAGGAAGAAAGAGAAGGGTAGGAAGAAAGCATTCTCCAGGCCATAATAGCTGAAAATTTCTCTAGTCTAGACAACACCAAAGACATAAAGATTCAAGAAGCCCAGAGGGTCCCAAACAGAATTAACCCAGACCTAAAGACACCAAGACATGTCATACTTAGATTGGAAAGGAATAAGGATAAAGAAAGGATCCTCAAGGCTGCAAGAGAAAAACAAAGAGTCACCTACAAAGGAAAACCCATAAGATTAGCAGCAGACTTCTCCATACAAACACTACAGGCCAAAAGAGAATGGCAAGATATCTATCGAGTGCTCAATGAGAAAGGCTTTCAGCCAAGAATACTATATCCTGCTAGATTGTCATTCAGACTAGATGGAAGCATCAAAACCTTCTCAGACAAGCAACAGTTGAAGGAAGCAACCATCACCAAGCCTGCCCTGAAAGAAGTTCTGAAAGGTCTCCTATAAACAACCAGACCACCACAAATAGGACATATATCAAAACACTCTAAAACTCTACAAGAATGGCGTTAAAATATCTTCAATCTTTGATATCAATAAATGTCAATGGCCTGAATTCACTTATTAAAAGACACAGAGTAGGAAGATGGATCAGAAAACACAACCCAACAATATGTTGTCTACAGGAAACTCACCTAACACAACAAGACAAACACAGACTTAAAGTGAAAGGATGGAAAACTATCATTCAAGCCAATGGCCCACAAAAAAGGGCAGGAACAGCTATTCTCATATCTGACATGATAGACTTTAAAATAGGTAAGATTAAAAAAGATAGGAATGGACACTACTTAATGCTCAGAGGATCAGTCAATCAAGAGGACTTAACAATTATTAATATCTATGCACCCAATGAGAAGCCATCTAAATACATCAAACTTCTACTGAAAGAGCTACAACAATATATTAACAGTAACACAATCATAGTAGGGGACTTCAACACCCCACTATCTCAACTTGACAGATCATCCAGGCAGAAAATCAGTAAAGACATAAGGGAGCTAAATGAAGAGATAGAAAACTAGAACTATTGGACATTTTCAGAGACATTCATCCCAAGAAACTGCAATACACATTTTACTCAAATCCACATGGATCATTCTCAAGGATAGACCATATGTTAGGCCACAAAGACAGCATCAGCCTATTCAAGAGCACTGAAATCATCGCAAGCATCTTCTCAGACCACAGTGGAATTAAACTAACACTTAACAATCAACAAAAGATTAGTAACAGTGCCAAAATGTGGAAGCTCAACAGTACACTTCTTAACAACTTCTGGGTCAAAGAGGAAATCAAGGAAGAAATCAAAATGTTTCGAGAGTTCAATGAAAATGAAGACACAAGCTATCAAAATATTTGGGACACAGCTAAAGCAGTCCTAAGAGGGAAGTTCATAGCTATACAAGCACACATTAGGAAACAAGAAAAGGCACAAATAAACAGCCTGATTGCACATCTTAAAGACCTAGAAGAAGAACAACAAAGGAATCCTAAAGCAACCAGAAGGACAGAAATTACTAAAGTTAGGGCAGAAATAAATAACATTGAGAATAGGAAAACCATACAAAAGATCAATGAAAGTAAATGTTGGTTCTTCGAAAGAGTAAACAAAATCGACAAACCTTTAGCCAGACTCACAAAACAAAAAAGGGAGAAGACCCAAATAAATCGGACAGTAAATGAAAGAGGAGAAATCACAACAGACACTGCAGAAATTCAACATATCATGCGAGGCTTCTATGAACAACTATATGCCACCAAGCTAGAGAACCTGGAAGAAATGAATGATTTCCTAGATACCTACCAACTTCCAAAACTAAGTAAAGAGGAAGTGGATAACATGAACAGGCCCATCACAGCTAATGAAATTGAAACAGTTATCAAAAATCTTCCCAAAAATAAAAGTCCTGGACCAGATGGTTTTACAAATGAATTCTACAGAACTTTCAAAGAAGAACTAATACCTCTACTTTTAAAAGTCTTCCAGAAGATTGAAGACACTGGAATCCTCCCTGCCAGCTTCTATGAAGCCAACATCACCCTGATACCAAAAGCAGACAGGGACACAACCAAAAAAGAAAACTACAGGCCAATATCTCTGATGAACATAGATGCGAAAATATTGAACAAAATTCTAGCCAACCGGATACAGCAGTATATCAAAAAAATTGTTCATCATGACCAAGTGGGGTTTATTCCAGGCATGCAAGGTTGGTTTAATATACGTAAATCAATCAATGTGATCCACCACATCAACAAAAGCAAGACCAAAAACCACATGGTCATATCAATAGATGCAGAGAAAGCCTTTGACAAAATACAACATCCCTTTATGATCAAAACACTACAAAAAAAAGGAATAGATGGAAAATTCCTGAAGATAGTGGAGTCTATATATAGCAAACCTACAGCCAACATCATACTCAATGGTGAAAAACTGGAAGCATTTCCCCTCAGATCAGGTACTAGACAGGGCTGCCCACTATCACCATTACTATTCAACATAGTGTTGGAAGTTCTTGCCATAGCAATCAGGCAGGAGCAAGGAATTAAAGGCATACAGATTGGAAGAGAAGAAGTCAAACTCTCCTTATTTGCAGATGACATAATAGTATACATGGAAAAACCTAAGGAATCCAGCAAGAAGCTTTTGGAAATCATCAGGCAATACAGTAATGTGTCAGGCTATAAAATTAACATTCAAAAGTCAGTGGCATTCCTCTACGCAAACACTAAGTTAGAAGAAATTGAAATCCAGAAATCAGTTCCTTTTTCTATAACAACAAAAACAATAAAATATCTAGGAATAAACCTAACCAAAGAAGTGAAAGACTTGTATACTGAAAATTATGAGTGACTACTCAAAGAAATTGAAAAAGACACAAAGAAGTGGAAAGATATTCCATGTTCATGGGTTGGAAGAATTAACATCATCAAAATGAATATATTACCCAGAGCCATCTACAAATTTAATGCTATCCCCATCAAGATCCCAAGCACATTTTTTAGGAGAATAGAAAAAATGCTACAAATGTTTATCTGGAACCAGAAAAGACCTAGAATTGCCAAAACAATCTTGAGAAAAAAGAACAGAACCGGAGGCATCACACTGCCAGATCTCAAACTGTATTATAGGGCCATTGTCATCAAAACTGCTTGGTACTGGAACATGAACAGACACACTGACCATTGGAATAGAATTGAGAGCCCAGAAATGAGGCCCCACACGTATGGACATCTAATCTTTGACAAAGGGGCCCAGACTATTATATGGGGGAAGCAGAGTCTCTTCAACAAATGGTGTTGGAAACAATGGGTTGAAACATGCAGAAGAATGAAACTGAATCACTGTATTTCACCAAATACAAAAGTAAATTCCAAGTGGATCAAGGACTTGGATGTTAGACCAGAAACTATCAGATACTTAGAGGAAAATATTGGCAGAACTTTTTTCCACATAAATTTTAAAGACATTTTCAATGAAACAAATCCAATTACAAGGAAGACTAAGGCAAGTATAAACCTATGGGACTACATCAAATTAAAAAGCTTCTTCACAGCAAAAGAAACCACTATAGAAACCAAGAGACCCCTCACAGAATGGGAAAAGATCTTTACATGCCATACATCAGATAAGAGTTTAATAACCAACATATATAAAGAGCTTGCCAGACTCAACAACAAGACAACAAATAACCCCATCCAAAAATGGGGGGAGGACTTGGACAGAATATTCACCACAGAAGAGATCCAAAAGGCCAAGAAACACATGAAAAAATGCTCCAAGTCTCTGATTGTCAGAGAAATGCAAATCAAGACAACAATGAGATATCACTTCACTCCTGTGAGAATGTCACACATCAGAAAAGGTAACAGCAGCAAATGCTGGAGAGGGTGTGGGGTCAAAGGAACCCTCCTGCACTGCTGGTGGGAATGTCAATTGGTCCAACCTCTGTGGAGAACAGTCTGGAGAACTCTCAGAAAGCTAGAAATGGACCTACCCTATGACCCTGCAATTCCCCTCCTAGGGATATATCCTAAGCAACCCAACACATCCATCCAAAAAGATCTGTGTACACATATGTTCTTGGCAGCACAATTTGTAATAGCCAAAACCTGGAAGCAACCCAGGTGTCCAACAACAGATGAGTGGCTGAGCAAGTTGTGGTATATATACACAATGGAATACTACTCAGCTGTAAAAAATGGTGACTTCACCGTTTTCAGCCGATCTTGGATGGACCTTGAAAAAATCATGTTGAGTGAAATAAGTCAGAAACAGAAGGATGAATATGGAATGATCTCACTCTCAGGCCGAAGTTGAAAAACAAGATTAGAAAAGAAAACACAAGTCGAACCTGAAATGGAATTGGAGTATTACACCAAAGTAAAAGACTCTGGGGTGGGTGGGTGGGTGGGGAGAATACAGGTCCATGAAAAATAATGAATGAAATAGTGGGGGTTGTATTGTTAAATGGGAATCTGGGGAATGTTATGCATGTAAAAAAAAAAAAAGAAGTAGAAACGCAAAGCAGAAATTGACTGAGTTTGGAGTATGGCACCAAAGTAAGAAAGCAGAAGTACAGTAGAGTTTGCAGTGAATACCTCCCTAATACTTCCTCTCCACTTTTCCAAGCTTTGGGTCCATGATTGCTCAACAATTTGTTTGGCTTTGTATGTTAACTCTCTTTTCAGTCACCAGGTTCCAGGTGTTATCAGGATGCCGGCCAGACTTCCCTGGATTGAAGACCCCACCAATATGTCCTGGAGCTCAGCTTCCCCAGAGACCCACCCTACTAGGGAAAGAGAGAGGCAGACTGGGAGTATGGACCGACCAGTCAACGCCCATGTTCAGCGGGGAAGCAATTACAGAAGCCAGACCTTCTACCTTCTGCAACCCACAATGATCCTGGGTCCATGCTCCCAGAGGGATAGAGAATGGGAAAGCTATCGGGGGAGGGGGTGGGATATGGAGATTGGGCGGTGGGAATTGTGTGGAGTTGTAGCCCTCCTACCCTATGGTTTTGTTAATTAATCCTTTCTTAAATAAAAAAAAAAAAAGAAAGAATAGGTAGGGTTGATCAGTAAACTATTTAAAAATATGTCAACAGTTTCCATGTTTAACTGTGATCTTTTATTTATTTATTTATTTATTTACCATAGCACTGCTCAGCTCTGGCTTATGGTGGTGTGGGGGATTGAACCTGGGACTTGAGAGCCTCAGGCATGAAAGTCTCTTTGCATAACCATTATGCTACACCCCCACCTTAACTTCAATTTTCTATCAACTAGAATAGTAGGGGGCAACTGTTTTTGCCATGCTAGAAACTTCTTGGTAGAGTCCCTCTAGTTCATTTCACTTAGGAACATAAATAATAACAATAAATAGAATACTGAAAATATGCTGTGTGCTCCCCAAAAGGATATTTTTGACTTGTCAACAGAAATTCATTTTTAAATTTACTAGTTTCCTTTTGATTACTGGGGGAGGGTAATGGTCTATAGTCCAGTTGTGACATTTGAGTACAACCAATTTTATAAAACAGTTTATGAAACACAGACAAACACAAGTTATGCCAATGTCAGGAGATACAGAGACTGATAGGAAAATATGCTTCCCTTCACGACAGCATGTGAGGTGATGTTAGATACGAGTGTCATAAAAGGAAAAGGTAAGGGTAAGAGTAAAAGATGTAAGGAACTTTCTGCTGCCATTGATGCAGAAACTAATATCAAATTAAAGTGTAAACCCTTGAATTCATCAAGAAGTATTGTTGAAAAAGTGAATCATTATAATCCGAAACTGCTGTTGTAAGCAATAAATTGTTAAGAGAATTAGAGTTAAATGAGGGGGGAAATGTAAGAACATATGTACTGGGGATTAGGAGGCAGACAGATAACTGAAAAACTACGAAGCACACAGAGAAGCTCGAAGCAGGTCTACGTGGCTTCCAGTGAGACTTTTTTGATAACCCATACCTTGACTCAGCTCTATTGATAGAAAAGAATGAACATCTCTGAGTCATTTCTCTCTCTCTCTCTCTCTGTCTCTCTTTCTCTCCATCTCTGAAAATATCATGATGAAGAGACAAAAGAATGCATCCACAATGATCTGGAACTAAGGTAGAAGGTATTTTTTTTTTCTTTTTTATCTCTCTCTAGGATGACCATCTAGGGGCTAGAGAGAGAGAGAGAGGCAAAGACAGACAGACAGACAGACACACACACACACACACATACACACACAGAGTGAGAGAGATGGGAAGATACCACAGAACTGACGTTTTCACTGGTGTAGTGGAGGATGAGCTCCTAACTGGATCACACACATGGCAAAGCAACAACATTAAATAAATGGGCTATTTTGCCAGCCTGGGATATATATATATATATATATATATATATATATATATATATATATATATATATATATTAGGAGAAAATCAAAAGCATATGAGAAGTAAGAAGAAAAAGGAAGAAAAATGCAGACAGATGGACAACTTGAAGACCAGTAACATTTCAGGACAGCTTTTTTTTTTTTTTTATGTAGTACAAGGTAAAAAATTGCATATGAGTACAAGGAGACATAGAGTAATATACATTCATTCTGACGTCTTTAAAAACAATGAACTGCATGTGGTAGTATGCTCAGTAAGAAATGAGATGAGCAGTGATGGCGGACAGAGGGATCTGTTAGAGGTCTAGGCCCATCATATCTATTCATGAACCCTCTTGTGGGGCTCTATAGGACCTTGCCCTTAACGTAGAATAAAATAGTAGAAATTGCCCCACTCTCAGAAGAGAGGCTGGGTCAACCTACTTTGACACTCAAAGAAAACTGGTCCTGATGTGAGTGCAGCCTAGAATGTTCCTAGCTATGACCTTAAAATGCGATCTCAGACCAACAGGGATGCAGAAGTAAGTCACACAGCAGGCTCCTGTGCTAAATATGAATAGACATGGGCTCTAGGTCAGATCAGTGTGGTTTACAGTTAATGGTTTTTATATACTTCTCTCATATTTGGGAACTTCTCTCTGCCCTGATTGATGCAGCTTGCTAGTCCTATTCCCAACTCTGATATCAGCTTCCCAGGCACTACTTTCAGCTTACCTACATGTTAGCTATTGGGCTCAGGCAAAAATTAGTAAAATCATGGGCTCTTTAGAATATACCTAAAATAAACTTCCTCACTTCTTCCAACAGGAAGACCCCCCAAATCTCACCTACTATATTCTTATCTTTAGGTTCCTTATTATTAAACAATTTGTTCTTCTGTATATCTTAATGCTTTTCATTCACCAAGTTGTGGTGCTACCATGACACCAACCTGACTTACTTGGTCAGATGACCCCACTAATGTGTCCTGGAACACCATCTCCCTAGAGCCCTGCCCCAGTAAGGAAAGATAAAAACAGGCTGGGTTGACCTGTCAGCATCTATGTCCAGCAGAAAAGCAATTACAGAAGTCTGACCTACCTTCTTCACCCCAAAAAGATCTTCCACACTCCTAGAGGGATAAAGAATAAGGAAGATTCCAATGGAGGAGATGGTATGCAGAACCTTGGTGGTGGGAATTGTATGAAATTGTACCTCTCTTATCCCACACTCTTATAGATAATTATTAAATCACTAGTAAAAAAAAAAAGAAAGAAAGAAAGAAAGAAAGAAAGAAAGAAAGAAAGAAAGAAAGAAATGAATAGGAACAGCCTAGGTTACACCTATAAAATGGAGTGTCATGCATTATTTAGAATAATGTCAGAGATGGAACTTAAAGTAATTATGCCTATTATAGCAATGGAAAGATAGCTACTAAATGGTTTCACTCATATGTAGAATATAGAGAATTTGCAGATCTACAGGGATGCAGAGGTCACATAGGCTCCTAAGCTGAATATGGGCCCCAGACCACATCAAATCAATGGGGTTTATAGTCAACAATATTTATATCCCTTCCCATATTAGGGAGCTGCTCTATTCCCTGATCCAGCTTTCTGTTCTGTTTCCAACTATGGCATCATCTCCTCAGACAATAACTTGGATCCACCTGCATATCAGATTTCAGGCTCAGGGGAAAAAAAAAATAGTATAGTCACATGCCTTTGGAATATAACTAAAATATGCCTATTAGCTATCTACAAAATGGAGGAGCCCCCCCCCCAACTCTTTATCTCCACTATTCTAGTCTTTAGGTTCATGATTGGTCAACAATTTGTTTGGCTTTGTATGTCAACTCTTTTTTCAGCCACCAGGTTCCAGATGCTAGCATGATGCCAACCAGACTTCCCTGGACAGACAACCCCACTAATGTGTCCTGGAGATCCGCTTCCCCAGAGCCACACCCCACTAGGGAAAGAGAGAGACAGGCTGGGATTATGGATCGACCTGTCAATGCCCATGTTCAGCAGGGAAGCTATTACATAAACCAGACTTACCACCTTCTGCAACTCAAAATGACCCTGGATCGATACTCCCAGAGGGTTAAAGAATAGGAAAGCTATCAGGGGAAAGGGTGGGATATGGAGTTCTGGTGGTGGGAATTGTGAGGAGTTGTACCCCTTTTATCCTATGGTTTTGTCAATGTTTCCTTTTTATAAATAAATTTTTAAAAAGATAAAAAAAGAAAAAAAGAATGTAGAGAATTAAAGCACAGGGCCAGATGGTGGCACACCTGGTTAAGCACACACATTACAGTATACAAGTGCTTAGGTTCAAGCCCCTGGTCCCCACCTGCAGTGGGAAAGCTTCACGAGTAGTGAAGCATGGCTGCAGGTGTCTCTTTGTCTCTCCCCCTATGTCCCATTTCAAACTATGAAACTATGTCTCTCCCCCTATGTCCCATAGTCAAACTCAGATGGTCTCTAAGATTTCATGAGAACTACAGTGGTTACCAGAATGTTTGGGGTGGGTGGGGAGTCCACAGAACCTTGATGGTGGGTATGATATGGAACTATACTCCTATGATGTTATAATATTGTAAACCATTATTAAATCAGTAATATTTACAAAAAAACGTGCAATCACAGAGGTATTGATAATATAACATACATATCTCCAAAAGAAAACAGACTACAAATACTTTGTAAAATGTGATACAACTGGGTGGGGGAAGATAGCATAATGGTTATGCAAACAGACTTTCCTGCCTGAGGCTCTGAAGACCCAGGTTCAACACCCTTGTACCACCATAAGCCAGAGCTGATCAGTGCTCTGTTAAATTAAAAAAATAAAATAAATAAAAAGAGAAATGAGTGTGAAACAACTTTCCATTACAAATAGACACAAATTTATAGAAATGTAGGTAGCTGTCTCTTTGAAATAATTGGATTTTAAGTTTCCTTTTCAGTCCTTTTTGCATCTTCATAAAAATGTATTTCATTCTAATTATTTAAAAAGAAACTAAAAACAAAGTAGCATTGTCATGGTCTAACTTATTTATTTCTGTACTGAGCTTTTCCAAATGACATTTTTATTATCTGACTTCAGATAGGATTCATTTCTAGTAACAAAACTAAAGTGTTGGGACCCTGAATCAAGGGATTATTGAAGTGATATTTACATGTATGTATATGAGTCTGGTTACTACAAAACTGCAGCTGGATAAATTGCACTTCCAACAGCATTTTCAATTCCAAAACATTTCATCATGCAACCAGTTCAGGGTCAAGTCCTGTCAAGTTTATTTATAGTTACAGAGGTTAGCCTGTGACACAGTACAAAGATAAATAAATGTAAGATTGAAACACAAGTTGTAGAGCATAAGTAACTCCTTTTTAGTTTTAAAGCTAGAGCCATATCTACCTCCTTGATATAAAAGTTAAATTATAATGGTTGTTACTATGGCTTTCTTTTGCAATGAAGTTAGGAAATTCGTTTAGATTTGAGACAGGATTACAAGATAATGGGACTTGAATAGAAAGAGCAGAACCAGGAAACTTATTTCTGCTACTAGTAAATTATGTGATCCTGCATTGAGTCTCCTTCCTCATCTGTGAGGTTAGAGAACTACCAATCTTCTAGGGTGACTTTCTTATTTAGAAATCTAGTTCCTTCAGTACACCAGAGCTACAGCTAAAGCTCAGTGCCTGCACTACAACCTGCCCCTCCCCACTTCCATAGGTGGGGAGTTGGGTGCTGGAACCAGAATCCTTGAGTGGGTCCTTATGCTTCACACTGTGTATGCTTAAGGCTTAACCTAGTGTACCACTGCCCAATTTTTTTTTTTTTATCAACACAATACTCTCCTCTTCCCCCCTTTTTAGCAACACAATACCCTCCCCCCTCTTTTTTTTTTTTTTTTTGCTCCTTGTTAGCAGTAAGAATCCTCCACTCCTGGAGGCCATTTTTTTTCCTTTTTTTGTTTTTTTAATTATATTTGATAGAACAGAAAGAAATTGAAAGAAGAGGGACAGAAATCAAGAAAAGAAGGGGAGATAGAGGAGAGAGAAAGAGAGACATTTAAAAAGTATACCTCACTGCTTGCAAAGTTTCCCTTCCAAAGGTGGGGACTGGAGGATTGAACCTGTGTCCTTGCACATCATAACATGTTTGCTCTACCAGGTGTACTACCAACCAGCCCCTAAGTCCCTCTTTACTTATTTAAAGTGACCGATAGCTTGTAAAAAACAAAACAAAACAAAACAAAAAAAACATGCAAAGACATTCAAAGAAATTTAAATGGGAAAAAAACAAAACAGAAAGTGGTTTTCAATCAGTTTTATAGGTAAATGTTTTGCTCACAAAAAGTAAATTTTGCTTATTTCCAATGCTAGTTTTCTATAACTTTTTTTTATAAGCTAAAGGAAAAAATAGACTGGTAATTCAAGCCTACAGTTCTATAGTCTCTATTCCTTACTCTATTACTATAGATATTGATTCCACTGAAAACTGGTAATACTTTCTGTTATTATATTTAGTCATAGAACTAAACATATTTTTTTATATTTAGTACAGTGCCCCACCAACTGAATATTAGATATTTTTTGTTAATAGTAATAAAGACAAACTATTTCAATAGTGTGAGCAACCATCTAAATCTTTCTTTAATGTTTTGTTTTAATGATAGAGAGAGACACAGAAAGATAGACCAGAGCTCTGCTCAATTCTGCTAGTCCTGGGGATCAAACCTGGAAAACTGGGAGCCTCGGGCATGAAAGTCTTTTTGCATAGCCATTATGCAACCTCCCTGTCCCACAAGCTTTTAAATCTTACTATGGATTTATTCTTAGTCTTCTTTTATGTTAAAATGTAATTTGTCTCGGTATTTTTTTTTTGTTTATTTTTCAAAATCACTTCCATCTCTTAAGAAGAATTGGCAGAGAACTAGGTTATGCAAGTATGTAAATATGCAAATATTTGTGGAAAACAGTAATCCTCACCTGTTTTTCTCGTGAATCTTTAGAATTTCATTTGTCTGCTGAAGAAGTTGCTTCTCTAGTTTGTATGTTGATAATGAATTCTCTAGAAGTTGTATTTCAAGTCGAGAAGTTTGATTTAGTACCTTAAGATGAAAGACAAAAACATTTTAGATTTTAATCATGAGGAGTAGATGATATGTTGGGTTTCTTGACTCAACCATTTTTTTCTTTTAAAATAATATTTCTTTCAAAATAATTTATCAGGTGTTCTAAATTCTAATTAATACTTTACCTGCTTCTTAAACTTGGTTTTTGTACTACTTTAAGATTAAAGGTGCCTTAATGAGAAAACTGAGGTGTTAAATACATTTAGATATTTTAATTTCTGTATTCTGAATTCTTAGGGTAGTCTACTGAAGCTGGGAGCTTCCTGTCCTATCTCCATGCAGAGTTTAAGGGGATGCCAAATCAAGATAAGTAATATTTTAATGAAAAATTTAAAACCTAAAAAAAAAAAATCATGCTGACATGTGCTTAAGCATAGAATCTGACATTGCACACTTAGCCATCAAAATGATTTTTAAAGATTTTATATATATATATATATATAAAGTGCTATCTCTGTGTTGAATTTACTAATGGCTCTCCTTTGCAAGTAGATTGAATTCCAGGTCATAGACTAGATTAGAAGGTGTAAAGGATCAGGACCCCTGTTACTTCTCAGGTCAAACTAGCATTCTCTCAACAGCTTCTAAGTTCTAACCATTTCTTCTATCTCCTCCTGAGGGCTAGTTCATATCCACCTCATAGTCTATACACATGTAATTTCCACTGCCTGGAATACTAATCCTTTCAAAGATGCAGGATTGATTTCTTCTTAATGTGAAATCTCACTCAGTGAGCTCCTTTATAGTCACAGTATCCCTTTTCTTCTTCTTCTTTTTTATTGCTAGTGATTCAATATTAATTTACAAAATTACATGTCAACAAGGGTACAATTCCACACTCTTCCCACCACCAGAGTTCTGAATCCCTAATCCTTCCATGTCAGTTCACTGAGGTTCTTCCAAGCTTGCAGATATGAGTTAACCATCATCTCTACAGCTGTCTGTCTACATTTGTATATAATTGACCCTTTTTCTGCCAGGTCCAGTCCTCTCTACCCCTCCAAGCCACATATAACCCTATTAGTACATCCTTATCACATCACCCTATTTTTGTTTTTCTTTATGAAATCATTGCTAGTAGAAATTCCCTTATACCTTGTAGGGAAATTGTGAGGATATGGTTGAGCATGGTGTGGGACCTCCTATTGAAAAGTGCGTGCCTGGATGGCACGACCTTTCTGTCAGTCTCTCTCTGCTTAAGATCGAGCATGGAAGAAAATGACCACCAGGGAAAAGTTCCCTCTATCAGCCTCCCTGCCTCACAATAGCCCACTCCCGTATTATCTAAATAATCATTGTTTTGCCTTAAAGTCCCCTCCCTACTTCCCCACCCATTCCATTCCTTTGGTCATATCTGATATATCTTCTCTCTGCCCTCAGGACCCCCCTCTGGCTGCTGGTTACTGATAATCCTGCTTTCTTGTTCCTTTAACCAATTAAACCTCTTGCTCAACAGTGACTGAAAAAGTCCTGACCCTCCCCAGACCCTTTGCCTCCTTAACATATATAGTGTACACATGTCACTTCCTCCTGTGACCCCTTATAAGCCCTGTTTTACTGTTCAGTAAATGGATTTGTACATGGAACATTCCCCTGTTGATCTCTAGTGGTGTCTCTTGCTACACAGGGAAAGATCCAGTCTGCTCACACCTACTGCCCCAGAACATTCCTTCTGGACTCCTGCATCTGGTGCGCAACGTAGTGGGTAAGCCCGAAGTTTGTGCCCAGGAAGAGGCCTCCCCACCAAAGAGTCAATATCTTATATGGAAATTCAAATACCTACACGTATTTGCTTTCTTTCCTAAGGGCATATTAATTGCATAAAATAGATTTAATGTATAAAGAACCCCCCAAATATCTAGTGCCCAGCAAAAGTCCCAAAACATTGAACACTCAGATCCATTTGTTGGATAATAGGTTAACTAATGGACGGTAAATTACTTTTCAAGATTATGAATGGTTATGTAAAGGCTAACACATCCATATGACTGTCAAACTGTGCTCACAAGTGAGGAAGAAAATCTTGTTCGCTCACATATTAACTTGAAAATTAAAGTTTATGTTCACTATTGTTTTCAAAGGAAAAGTGTCATGGGAGATATGTTAACTCAGTCTGGCTTAACTCCTAGTTTAGGGGAAAGCAAACAAACAAACAAAACAGAGTAACATAAGAAAAGAATAAATTAGGGAGTCAGGCCATATGGCATAGCAGGTTAAGCTCACCTGGCGCAAAGCGCAAGGACTGGCATAAGGATCCCAGTTCGAGCCCCTGGCTCCCCACCTGCAGGGGAGCACTTCACAGGAAGTGAAAGAGGTCTGCAGGTGTCTGTCTTTCTCTCCCCCCTCTGTCTTCCCCTCCTCTCTCTATTTTTCTCTGTCCTATCCAACAACAACATTAATAAAAACAATAATAACTACAACAACAACAAAAAAGGGCAACAAAAGGGAATAAACAAAATAAATAAAAAAGAAAAGAATAAATTAGAGTGCATCATTAAGTATATCAGACAAATTCAGAATAATAGAGTTTATGAAAAAGATTGACCTTGTTTTCTTTCTTCCTTTCTCTCTCTCCTCTCTCTCTTTCTTTTTCTTTTTAC
Source organism: Erinaceus europaeus (assembly GCF_950295315.1). Taxonomy (NCBI): domain Eukaryota; kingdom Metazoa; phylum Chordata; class Mammalia; order Eulipotyphla; family Erinaceidae; genus Erinaceus; species Erinaceus europaeus. The sequence goes on along the minus strand of NC_080162.1, from coordinate 136,748,178 downwards.
TTCCACCAGGGTTATCTCTAGGGCTTGGTGCCGGCACTAGGGAACCACTGCTCCTGGTGGTCAATATTTACTTTATTATTATTATTTTTTAAATTTTATTAGGGGAATTAATGGTTTACAGTAAATACAGTTGTTGGTACATATGTAAACTTTCTCAATTTTCACCTTTTTTTCTACCTTATTTGATAAGAGAGAAGGTAAAAGGGGAGGAGAAGATTAATGAGTAGAGAAGTGGAGAAAAACATAAATATCTTACCAAACTTAACAACAACAAAAAAATTACCCAATTTAAAAGTGGGGAGAAGATATGAACAGAATATTCACTATAGAAGAGATATAAAAGGCCAACAGACATATGAAGAATTGCTCCAGGTTGTCAGAGAAATGCAAACAAAGCCAACAATGAGTTACCATCTCACTCCTGTGAGAATGTCATACATCAAAAACTACTGGAGGGGCTGTGAGGACAAAGGAACCCTCCTGCACTGGTTGTGGGAATGTCAACTGGTTCAACCCCTGTGGAGAACAGTCTGGAGAACCCTTACAAGGCTTGAAATGGATCTTCCATATGATCCAGAAATTCCTTTCCTAGGGATATATCCTAAGGATTCAATCACACTCATCCCAAAAGATACATGTACACCTACGTTTATAGCAGCACAATTCATAATAACCAAAACCTGGAAGCAACCCAGATGCCCAACAACAGATGAATGGCTTGAGAAAGTTGTGATATATTTACACAATAGAATACTACTTAGCTTTAAGAATAATGAACCCACATCCTCTGACCCATCTTGGATGTAGCTAGAAGGAATTATGTTAAGTAATGCAAGTGAGAAAGAGAAAGATGAGTATGAGATGACCACACTCATAAACAAAAATTGAGAAAGAAGGACAGACACGGAAAAACAAACAAGGGGCAGGTGGTGGTACATCTGGTTGACGCACATGCTACAGAGCACAAGGACCCGGGTTCAGGCTCCCAGTCCCCACCTGCAGGGGAAAGCTTTGCAAGTGGTAAAGCAGGTTTTCAGGTGTCTCTCTGTCTCTCTCCCTTTCTAGCTTTCCTCCTTCTCTCAATTTCTGCTGGTTTCTAGCCAATAAATAAATAAAGATAATTTTTAAAAATCTGGAAAAAGAAAAGAAAAACAAAGTAGAATTTGACTGAGTCTGGAGTGTCTCAACAAAGTAAAAAAAAACTATGGGTGAGGGTAAAGGGTAGATTTTTAGCTTCCCTAGAGGGGTGTGGGGGTGGGAACACAGACCTTTGGTGGGGTGGCAGGAATGGTGTTAATATACACTCCTATTAACTTCTAATCTTATAAATCATTATTTAATCAATTTGTAAGTAGAAAGCTAGATTGAAACTCTCAAATTTTTTATGCATAGACTCCAGTATAGTTCCTTCACTCTAAGCACTTAAGATTTCAAAGTGATAACTTGATTGAATTTTAACAATAGGCTCAAAATTTTAATACATTTCTAATAAAAGACTATTTAATTGAAATATTAAATCACCTACAGTCTTAGATCAAGGAGACCAGAAGCAACTGCTTATGTCACTATATAAGATACAGCTATATGTAAACAGCATTAAATGACATAAAACATGGTAAAACATGGTCGGGAGGTAGCTCAGTGGGTTAAGTGCATGTGGCACAAAGCACAAGGACCTGTGTAAGGATCCTGGTTTGAGCCCCCAGCTCCCCACCTGTAGGGGAGTCACTTCACAGGTGGTAAAGCAGGTCTGCAGGTGTATGTCTTTCTCTTCCCCTCTCTGTCTTCCCTTCCTCTCTCCATTTCTCTCTGTCCTATCCAACAACGATGACATCAATAACTACAACAATAAAACAACAAGAACAATAAAACAACAAGGACAACAAAAGAGAATAAATAAATAATCATCATTTAAAAAACAACAACAACATGGTAATGTCTTATATGATACAGAAAATTGCAATGATAGGATTTTCAAAATAGACCAAATTCCCTAATAATTAGGTTATAATAATGGCTATTTATTGCCTTCTTAAACCCCATGACAGCAGGAACCCTCCCCATTCTCTATAAAACCCATATTTCTCCAAGTCCTGGAACCTCTGGGGCATGGCTTGTCTTCCTGCACACTTCACTCAATCCACACCATTTGATGCTGTATCTGTATGTTTACAATGTAACCTCGATGCATTTCACTTTGGACTGTGTCCAGAGACACTAGGCATGGAATATCAACCCTTGAGCACCAGCACTCTGGTGATACTTTTCCTAGCTCATAGGACTCCTCATTCCATATCAGGTGGTGTACCTCCTAACAAAGCCACAGAACCTAGATATAGATCAAGGCCCATGAGACAGAACACATATGCATATGTACCCAGAAGTTAGGGGGAAGATATACACCTTAAAGCAAAACGCACAATAGTTTACAGTGACCCGAAACAGCAAGCAAGTAGAAAGACATAACAACAACAACAACAACAACAACAACAACAACAACAACAAAAAAAAAACATAAAATGATACTTATATACCTTTCCCATATTTGGGAGCTACTCTCTGGCTTGATCCAGGTTTCTAGTCCTATTTCCAACTCTGGCACCATCTCCCCCAGAAAACACCTTTGGTTCACATGCATGTTAGCTGTTGTGCTCAGGCAAAAATTAGTAAAGTCATAGGCTCCTTAGAATATACTTAATATAGACCTACTAGCTTTTTCCAAAACTGAGATCCCCAGACTCATCTGCTTTATTATTGCCTTTACATTGCTGACTATTAAACAATTTGTTCTGCTTTATATCTTAAAGCTTTTTTAGCTACCAAGTTGCAGACACTACCATGATGTCAACCTGACATCCCTGAACAGAGGACCTCACCAATGTACTCCGGACCCCCTCTCCAGATCCCTGCCCCACTAGGGAAAGTTAGGGACAGGCTGGGAATATGGATCCACCTGTCAATGCCCATGTTCAATGGAGAAGCAATTATGGAAGCCAGACCTTCCACCTTCTGCACTCCTTAATGACCCTGGGGCCATGCTCCCAGAGGGATAAAGAATAGGAAAGCTTAGGGAAGAAATGGGATATGGAACTTCTGGTGGTGAGAACTGTGTGGAATTTTACCCTTTTTATTCTATGGTCTTGTCATATTTTTACTTACTAGATAAACTAATAATACAAAATAAATTTTTTTTTTAAATTAAAAAGAAGAGGAAAAAAAGGAAGGACACTTAGAAGCAATAATATGTATAGGTGTGACTTAGAATAGAAGACAGAACCACATAAAAATGGGCAAATATGTATAAATATAAACATTATAGAAATAATAGTCAGACTGTATCCAGACCTTGTGAGAACTACTAATGTTTTCATGTTTCCAATGGAGGGAATAGAACACAGAATTCTGGTTGTTGAAAGGGTACAATACTATATCCCTGTCATCACATTGTTTTGTAAATTAGTATTAAATCACCAATAAAATTTTTAAAAATAATAAAATAAAATGGCAGAAGCATTATAAAAAAAGAAAATGTATTAGATTTGGTTAACACAGTGATTTCCATATAGCTCTACAAATGTACCATTGTTTAGAAAAATCATATATTACATATAAATAAATGAGTGTAGTTATATTCAATAACATTTTATCTACAAGAAAAACAAGGAGCAGCTTGCTTTTATCCCATTTGTCATAGTTTACTAAGTCCTTTCCTAATGGGTTATTAAACACTTTCCGTAAGACCTTATAATAAAATTGATTATCCAGACATTGTCCTTGGATGACCCACTAATAAATGTATTTCACTTCTGTTTCAAAAGCAAAGCTTAGTGCTGATGCAGCTTCTCGCTCATCAAGTTAAAGAGATTCAGTGAACCAACATGGAGTGTCTCCCTGTCAATACCGTTTCTACTTAGAGATCCATGGTTATTGATGAAACTCTCTTGGGCTGCAATTTGTAATTATATAATTGAAGCTTAAATATGTGTGATAGTTCATTTTCTGAGAGGGATATAATAAAAAACAAAGTAGGATAGAAAGAAAAGAGCAAGGGATTGAAATGGTGAAGAGGAGGGGAGAGGAAGGAAGAGGAGGAGAGAGGACAGGGAGAGGAGAGGAGATGAGAGAAGAGGAGGGAAGAGGAGAGGAGAGGAGGGAAGGGGAGAGGAGAGGAGGGGAGAGGAGAGGTGAGGAGAGGTGAGGTGAGGAGAGGAGAGGATGGAAGGGGAGAGGAGAGAAGAGGAGAGGAGAGGAGAGGAGAGGAGTGGAAGGGAAAGGAGAGGAAGGGAGAGGAGGAGAGAGGAGATGAGAGGAGAGGAGAGGAGAGGAGAGGAGAGGAGAGGAGAGGAGAGGAGAGGAAGGAGAGGAGAGGAGAGGAGAGGAGAGGAGAGGAGAGGAGAGGAGAGGAAGGGAGAGGAGAGGAGAGGAGAGGAAGGGAGAGGAGAGGAGAGGAGAGGAGAGGAGGGAAGGGGAGAGGAGAGGAAGGGAGAGGAGAGGTGAGGAGAGGAGAGGATGGAAGGGGAGAGGAGAGGAGTGGAAGGGAAAGGAGAGGAAGGGAGAGGAGGAGAGGAGAAGAGAAGAGAAGAGAGGAGAGGAGGAGAGAGGAGAGGAAGGAAGAGGAGAGGAAGGGAGAGGAGGAGAGAGGAGAGGAGGAAAGGGGAGAGGAGAGGAGAACAGAGGAGAGGAGAGGAGGGAAGAGGAGAGGAGGGAAGGGGAGAGGAGGGGAGAGGGGAAGAGAGGAGAACAGAGGAGAGGAGGGGAGAGGAGAGGAGAGGAGGGGAGAGGAGGGGAGAGGAGAAGAGAGGAGGGAAGGGGGAAGGAGAGGAGAACAGAGGAGAGGAGGGGAGAGGAGAAGAGAGGGGGGAAGGGGGAAGGAGAGGAGAACAGAGGAGAGGAGGGGAGAGGAGAGGAGGGAAGAGGAGGGGAGAGGAGATGGGAGGGGAAGAGAGGAAGGGAGAGGAGGAGAGAAGAGAGGAGAGGAGAGGAAGGGAGAGGAGGAGAGAGGAGAGGAGGAAAGGGGAGAGGAGAGGAGAACAGAGGAGAGGAGAGGAGGGAAGAGGAGAGGAGGGAAGGGGAGAAGGAGGGAGAGGGGAAGAGAGGAGAACAGAGGAGAGGAGGGGAGAGGAGAGGAGAGGAGGGGAGAGGAGGGGAGAGGAGAAGAGAGGAGGGAAGGGGGAAGGAGAGGAGAACAGAGGAGAGGAGAGGAGGGGAGAGGAGGGGAGAGGAGAAGAGAGGAGGGAAGGGGGAAGGAGAGGAGAACAGAGGAGAGGAGGGGAGAGGAGAGGAGAGGAGGGGAGAGGAGGGGAGAGGAGAAGAGAGGGGGGAAGGGGGAAGGAGAGGAGAACAGAGGAGAGGAGGGGAGAGGAGAGGAGGGGAGAGGAAATGAGAGGGGAGGAGAGGAAGGGAGAGGAGGAGAGAAGAAAGGAGAGGAGAGGAGAGGAGAGGAGAGGAGAGGAGAGGAAGGGAGAGGAGGAGAGAGGAGAGGAGGAAAGGGAAGAGGAGAACAGAGGAGAGGAGAGGAGGGAAGAGGAGAGGAGGGAAGGGGAGAGGAGGGGAGAGGGGGAAGAGAGGAGAGGAGGGGAGAGGAGGGGAGAGGAGGGGAGAGGAGAAGAGAGGAGGGGAAGGGGAAAGGAGAGAAGAACAGAGGAGAGGAGAGGAGAGAAGAACAGAGAAGAGGAGAGGAGAGGAGGGAGAGGAGAGGAGAGGAGGGAGGGGAGAGGAGGGGAGAGGGGAAGAGAGGAGGAGGGAGGGAGAGGGAGAGGAGAAGAGAGGAGGGAAGGGGAAAGGAGAGAAGAACAGAGGAGAGGAGAGGAGGGGAGAGGAGAGGAGAGGAGGGAAGGGGAGAGGAGGGGAGAGGGGAAGAGAGGAGAGGAGGGGAGAGGAGAAGAGAGGAGGGAAGGGGGAAGGAGAGAAGAACAGAGGAGAGGAGAGGAGGGGAGAGGAGGGAAGGGGAGAGGAGGGGAGAGGGGAAAGAGAGGAGAGGAGGGGAGAGGAGGGGAGAGGAGAAGAGAGGAGGGAAGGGGGAAGGAAAAGAGAACAGAGGAGAGGAGGGGAAGGGAGAGGAGGAGAGAGGAGAGGAGGAAAGGGGAGAGGAGAACAGAGGAGAGGAGAGGAGGGAAGAGGAGAGGAGGGGAGAGGGGAAGAGAGGAGAGGAGGGGAGAGGAGTGGAGAGAAGAGAGGAGTGAAGGGGAAAGGAGAGGAGAACAGAGGAGAGGAGGGGAGGGGAGAGGAGAGGAGAGGAGAGAACGGGAGAGGAGGGGAGAGGAGAGGAGAGGAGAGGAGGGAAGGGGAGAGGAGAGGAGAGAACGGAAGGGGAGAGGAGAGGAGAGGAGTGGACAGAAGGGGAGAGGAGAGGAAAGGAGAGGAGAAGAGAGAAGAGGAGGGAAGGTGAGAGGAGAGGAGAGGAGAGGAGAGGAGAGGAGAGGAGAGGAAGGAGGGAAGGGGGAGAGGAGAGGAGGGAACGGGAGAGGAGAGGAGGGGAGAGGAGAGGAGGGAAGGGGAGATGAGAGGAGGGGAGAGGAGAGGAGAGGAGGGGAGAGGAGAGGAGAGGAGAGGACAGGACAGGAGAGGAGAGGAGAGGAGAGAAGGGGAGAGGAGAGGAGGGAAGGGGAGATGAGAGGAGGGGAGAGGAGAGGAGGGAAGGGGAGAGGAGAGGAGGGGAGAGAAGAGGAGAGGAACGGAGGGGAGGGGAGGGGAGGGGAGAGGAGAGGAGAGGAGAGGAGAGGAGGGGAGAGGAGGGGAGAGAAGGGGAGAGGAGGAGAGGGGAGAGAAGGGGAGAGGAGGGGAGGGGAAAGGAGAGGAGAGGAGAGGAGAGGAGAGGAGGAAAGGGGAGGGGAGGGGACGGGGGAGAGGAGAGGAATGTTTGTGAGAGTATATTAGGGAAAAAATCAGATGGAGCTAGCAGCGCTTTCTGACATGGATGCAGCTTTCTAAAAGGAAGAAAAAAAAAGAAGCAAGAAGGAAGCTTAAGTGGACATGTGAGCTAGCAGGGCAGATGTGAGAAAATTCAACAAGGCTGATGGAAAGCCCTTAGACAAAACCATACATCAGCAAAAACCTAAAAATTCTCAGGAGCAGGTTTAAATATCACTACTACACTGAGTCATTGGCTAGAAGTGGCCACTGAGAACTGTGGTCTCTGCACCAACACAGTGATAGATTTTAAAGCACCACAGCTGAGGCCATGAGTATGAAAAAGTTCATTTCTGTGGCAATGAGGAAAGAGTTCAAAGTTTTTTTTTTTCTTTTTTAATGAATTGGCATATTAACTCAAACTCACTAGGGCTAAGGACTGTGATAACTATTGTTGTATTCTATATAGCAGTTATTAAACCATCTGGCATCAAGGAAATACTCAGAATTTATTATTTTGAATTTGATTACATTCAATTTCACAGATGTTTCTCCCCATGTAAATGATTGAAGGAGACTTAGGTTCAGTGTCTAGGGACTTCTTTATTCTTTTTAATAGAGTCTTTTAATTTTTATTTATTTATTTATTGGATAGAGACAACCAGAAATTGAGAGGGAAGTGGGGGGGAGGGGTGGCACCAGAGAGGGAGGCAGAAAGACACCCTCAGCCCTCCTTCACCACTTGTGAAACTTTTCCCCTGCAGATGGGAACCAGGGGCTCGAACTCAGGCCCTTGGGCATTGCACCATGTATGCTCAACCAAATGCCACCACCTGGCCCCAGGACCTTCTTTATAAGTATGCAGTCAATGAGTGACAAAAACAGAGTTGGCCCTAGATTACATGAGGTGATATGCTGACATATGGAACAATGGGTACTTGGTGGTACCAGCATCACCATCTTTTCATTTATAGAAAACATTCTGTATTCTGTTAAGTTCAAATTACTTTTGTCTCATCTAATTTCTGTATTGTCCTCAACTTAGACCTATTTACTGCCTGAAATGTAATTGTTCCATACTATGCACATGGAACAAAGAATTGGAAGAAGAAAAAAAAAAGAAGAAGGGAAAAAAAGAACTTGTAGAAAACAGGGACTAGTATAAACAGATAACAGAAATAAGAAAAATATATATATTGCAAGCTAGACTAAGGATGAAGGAACAAGAAAAATGAATGTTATTGCTTCCTCATTCTAACCAACCTGGTTAGAATGTTTAAGGTTATATAGTATGTTTAGTATCTATTGCTTTTCTGATCATGGTTCATATTGAGGGAAAAAATGACATTTTAAAATGTCATTCCAGTGAAATCAGCACTCTTCTACTTCTTATTAAGTTTAAGTCCAGAAGATCAACAGAAAACTAGAAAGCAATAAGGGTCTTACCTTTAAGCAATAAGGGTATTACCAAGTGAAAGCTAGTGAGTATGAACTATATTGGAAAACCTTTGGCATGAATTCCTTAAATTATTGAAAGCCCAAAGTTAGGTTTAGGTAAGGTAGCACTTTCCAATGCTCAAAGTAGAATGCATATAGTAGCAAAATCCTGGGAGCTACTTGACTAGCACAGGATAATCAGTTTTCTTAGAATCCACTGCTCACTCACAGAGGCCACTTTTCCCCCTTGTATTCTATTGGATATGACAGAGAAAAATTGAGGGAGAAAGAGAAAGGTAGAAAGGGGGAGAGAGGGGGTGGGCCAGGCAGTAGCGCAGCGGGTTAAGCACACCTGGCACAAAGAGCAAGTACTGGAGTAAGGATCCTGGTTTGAGCCCTGGCTCCCCACCACAGTGGAGTCACTTCACAAGCACTGAAGCAGGTCTGCAGGTATCTTTCTCTCCCCCATTCTGTCTTCCCCTCCTCTCTAAATTTCTCTCTGTCCTATCCAACAACAATGACAGTGATAACAACGATAATAATAACAAAAACGATAAACAAAAGAGAAAGGATAGCCTCCAGGAGCAGTGAATTTGTAGAGCAGGCACCGAACCCCAACAATAACCTTGGAAGCAAAAAGAAAGAAAGAAAGAAAGAAAGAAAGGAAGGAAGGAAGGAAGGAAGGAAGGAAGGAAGAAAAAGAAAGAAATGAAAAGAAAAGAAGAAAAAAAAAAGAAAAGGGGAAAGAGACAGACACTGGCAGACATACTTCACCACTCGTGAATCATCCTCCCTGCAGATGGGGAACAGGGACTGGAACCCTGCTTCTTTCACATGATAATGTCTTTGCTAACCTGGTGTGCCACAGCTCCCAATAAATGCTTATTATAAAAGAGCAAAGTATATGAGGGTCCTGGAGGGACAGCAAAAAGGTTGTGCAAAAGCTTTTATACTTAAAGCTCCAAGGTCCTAGAATGACCATTAACCAGAACTGAGCTATACTGTACATATCTTTTTCTTTCATTAAAATAAAATAAGTAAAATCTGAAAAATAAAAAAAAATCACTTTAACAAAATAATTCATACATTATAGTGATATAATATGCTTTATCCATATAATGTCACTGCTATTCTTAAATAGAACCAGCTTCTATAGCTGGTGATGCTATTGAAACAAACAACATATGAAAGAAATAAGTTTTCATTTTAGTTTTTTAATTTACATTGTCAAAATAATTAAATAAGAAAGCCATTCAACTCTATAATGTTTTGTTAGTTGATATACATAAAATAACCTATTGGAGTCAATGTAATCAAGAAAAATAAAACTTAAGAAAAGCCAATTATAAAAATCCAAGTAGGCTTTTCCAAATAAGACAATCATTTAACTTTGGCCAATCAAAGTATTCCCTTGCTTTGTTTTCAATAGTTCTCAGGTTTTCATGTTTTGAGAGAGAGAGAGAGAGAGAGAGAATTTTCAGACATACAGAGACACAGAGAGAGGAAGAAAAATCACAAATTATGGGAACAAGGCATGCACCCTACCAAGTGCGCTCTTTTCCCCATCCTCCAAGTATTTTCTAATAAAACTTATCCTATGTCTCAGTTTATGTTTTAACAATGAATTTTGAATTTTTTAAAATTTTCACCATCATGCTTTATTTGTACTCACATAAGAAAACTTGAACAGGACTCTAAAAAATCAGTTTGCTTGCATGACCAACACCTATGTTAAAAAAAAAAAAAAGCAAACAAACAAAATGGACTGAAAATTATTCCTTTTATTTTCTGTCATCACTGGGGCTTTATCTCTCCAGGATGGTCTTCGCAGAGAGAAGGACAGATTTCAGACAGAAATTCAGAAAGAGGGAGTCGGGCGGTAGCGCAGCAGGTTAAGCGCACGTGATGCAAACACAAGGACTGGCATGAGGATCCTGGTTCGAGTCCCCAGCTCCCCACCTGCAGAGGAGTTGCTTCACAGGTGGTGAAGCAGGTCTGCAGGTGTCTATCTTTCTCTCCTCCTCTCTGTCTTCCCCTCTTCTCTCCATTTCTCTCTGTCCTATCTAACAACAACAACATCAATAACAACAATAATAACTACAACAACAGTAAAAAGACAACAAGGGCAACAAAAGGGAAAATAAATAAATAAATAATTTAAAAAAAAAAGAAATTCAGAAAGAGAGAGTAGCAACAGCTACATTTCTCTCCACTACTCTCCTCTGCCTGATCAATCAGGAATATTAAAGGAAATTACTTGGGATCAAAGCAACACAGGACTGGAACTACTTTTGGAACCCACCAAATCAAGGTGAATTCAAATACATGTGGCTTGTAGACAGAGATACAGCTAAAGGCTGTATCTACTCCTAAGCAACTGGTAACAGTCTGGCAGTTTTCAGATGGTAGCACCACCTCCAGTCTGTTTTACCAAAAAAAAAAAAAAAAAAAAGCCCGCTGAGGGGAGGACTCCACTCAGGCTCACCAAATGCAACTTTGAGTCTCCATTACTACTGCCCCCTAGGAGGATGGAGCAGCAGCCAGAAGGCCCCGTGCTGACATGGGTTAGGAGAGGGGGGTGAGAACTGTCCAGGAAACTCTGGAGAAAATATAGACCCTAGTGGGTTAGAGGTGGGGCTCTATAGTGAGAGCCTTTCCACATTGTTCTCCTGATGAATTGGAAGACATGGAAAATAACTGCCCCAGAACCCACAGAGCAGAAATGGGATTTATTTGGAAACTCACAATGCTGTCAGCCTGGATCTGGCTACTGGAAGCTGAATTGAGCCTGGGGATCCTCAGGACATGGGAATCTCTGTACATAACTACTGTGTTATCTCTCTCCCACCCTGATTTACATCTTGGTCAGGCATGAGTGATTAAGCTAAAAAGCCTACTTATAGTTAAAAAGCCCTCAGGCACCCATAGCCTATAGGGAAGGAAAAAAACAAAAGAGGCTTTAACAGCCAGTGTGCTTCAATTTAGGGATTGAGATAACATTGAAACAATTATGAATTCCACAACTGTGAATTCGTTAATTACCTTACTTAGAAACAAGTCAATTCAGGCAAGAGTGATCAGTAGATTGAAAAGTACTGAGAAAAGGATCTCATAACACACTATATAAAATGGTTAAACAAAGAAAAAATATTAGAGAAATGAACCAGGACAGAATCCCAGATAAAAGCCTCCCAAAGGCAGAAGCACAGAAGAATGAGGTCAACATCCAAACACCAATGAAAGAATTAGTCACAGTAGTAAGGAAAGATTTTGAAAGTAAAGTCATCAGAAATGAGGAAACAAATGAAACTCTGAAGGAAAACACTATATCGAGGTAATTAAAGAGCTGAAAACTGAAATAGCTGAACACAACTTAGTGATCCACCACATCAATAAATGCCAAGACCAAAAACCACATGGTCATATCAATAGATGCAGAGAGAGCCTTTAACAAAATACAACATCATTTTATGATCAAAATGCTACAAAAAATGGGAATAGATGTAGTGTATTCCATATATAGCAAAACTATAGCCAACATCATACTCAATGGTGAAAAACTGGAAACATTTCTCCTCAGATCAGGTACTAGACAGATGGGGATGCCCACTATCACCATTACTATTCAACACAGTGTTGGAAGTCCGTGCCATAGCAATCAGGCAGGAGCAAGGAATTCAAGGGATACAGATCTTCCTGTTTGTAGATGATATGATAGTATACATAAAAAAACTTAAAGAATCAGCAGGAAGCTTTTGGATTTTATCAGGCAATATAGTAAGCTGTCGGGCTACCAAATTAACATTCAAAAGTCAATGGCATTCCTTTATGCAAATATTAATTAGAAGAAGATTAAATCCAGAAATCAATTCCTTTTACAACAGTAACAACAACAAAAAAAACAATAAAATATCTAGAATAAGTCTAACCAAAGAAATGAAAGACTTGTACACTGAAAATTATGAGTCACTACTCAAGGAAATTGAAAAAGACACAAAGAAGTGGAAAGATATTCCATGTTAATGGGTTGGAAGAATTAACATTTTCAAAATGAATATACTACCCAGAGCCATATACAAATTTAATGCAACCCCCATCAAGATTCCAACTACATTTTTAGGAGAACAGAACAAATGCTATAAATGTTGATCTGGAACCAGAAAAGAACTAGAATTGCCAAAACAGTCTTGAGAAGAAATAACAAAACTGGAGGCATCACACTCCCAGATCTCAAAATGTACTATAGGATCACTGTCATCAAAACTGCTTGGTACTAGAACTTGAACAGACATAATGACCAGTGGAATAGAATTGAGAGCACAGAAGTAAGCCCCACACCTATGGACATCTAATCATTGACAAAGGTGCTGAGACTATTAAATGAAATGAGGGAATGGGAGTCTTTCCAACAAATGGTGTTGGAAAAAATGGGTTGAAACATACAGAAGAATGAAACTAAACCACTTTATTGCACCAAACATAAAAGTAAATTTCAAGTGGATCAAGGACTTGAATTTTAGACTAGAAACTATCAGATACTTAGAGGAGAATATTGGCAGAACTATTTTCTGCATAAATTTTAAAGACATCTTCAATGAAACTTATCCAATTACAAAGAAGATGAAGGCAAGAATAAACTAAATAATAACAAATTATAAAGCTTCTGCACAGCAAAAGAAACCAATACCCAAAGAGACCCCTCATAGAATGGTAGAAGATCTTCACATGCCATATGTTAGACAAGAGGCTAATAACCAAATATATAAGGAGCTCACCAAATTCAACAACAAGAAAACAAATGACCATATTCAAAAATGGGGAGAGGACATAGACCGAATATGAAATACAGGAGAGATCCAAAAGGCCAAGAAACATGAAAAAAATGCTCCAAGCCATTGATTGTCAGATAAATGCAAATAAAGACAACAATGAGATATCACATTTTCCCAAGAAAATGTCATACATCAGAAAAGAACAGCAACAAATGCTGGACAGGTTGTGGGGACAAAGAAACACTCCTGTACTTCTGGTGGGAATGCAATTTGCCCAACCCCTGTGGAGAGCAGTCTGGAGAACTCTCAGAAGACTAAAAATGTACCTACACTATGAGCCTGAAATTCCTTTCCTTAGGATATATCATAAGAAACAAAACACATCCATCCCAAAAGATATATATTCATAGCAACACAATTTGTAATAGCCAAAACCTGAAAGCAACCCAGCTGTCCAACAAAAGATGAGTATCTGAGAGAGTTGTGGTATATACACACACAGTGAAATATTACTCAAGTATTAAAAACTGTGATTTCACCATTTTCATCCCATCTTGGATGGAGCTTAAAGAAATCATGTTAAGTGAAATAATTTAGAAATAGAAGGATACATATATGATGCTCTCACTCACAGGCAGAAATTGAAACACAAGATCAGAAAGGAAAAAATAAAGTAGAGCCTGAACTGGATTTGGTGTATTGTACCAAAGTAAGAGACTCTGGGGTGGGTTTGTGGGGAGGGATCAGGTCCTGGAACATGATGGCAGAAGACCCAGTGGAGGTTGTATTGTTATGTGGAAAACTGGGAAATGTTATGTATTATAAACTATTGTATTTACTGTTGACTGTAAAATATTAATCCCGCAGTGAAAAGAGAAATTAAAAAAAAGAAAAATTCAGAAAGAGAGAGAGAGAGAGACCATACCACAACACAACAACAAAACCTCCTTTAGTATAGTGGGACAAGGTTTACATCTGAGTTCTATATATGACAAATCAGCTGTACTGTCTGGGTCCTTAATTTCTTTCCTTAGTTATTTTTTGTTATGTAGGTGCAGCTTCTGAAAGTAAAATGATTCTGCATGAAACAATAACTTGCTGGAAGATTGTTTAAAATTAAGATGTTTATATATAGTATAAATGCCCCCCCTTTTTTGCCTCCAGGGTTATTACTGGGGCTCAGTGCCTGCACTACGAATCCACTGCTCCTAGGAACCATTTTTTTCATTTTGTTGTTATTGTTGTTGTTGTTGGGGACAGAGAGAAGTCAAGAGAGGAGGAGAAGACAGAGAGGGGGAGAGAAAGATAGACACCTGCAGACCTGCTTCACTGCTTGTGAAGCTATCTCCCTGCAAGTGGGGAGCCGGGGGCTTGAACTGGGTTCCTTGCACTGGTCCTTGCATTTCATACCATGTGTGCTTAACCCACAGCTCTACTGCTGGGGCGCCTTAAATATCCATATTTAATGAAAAGTAAATGAGACAAGTGTACTTAAATACAAATACTTTCAATACAGAAGATCATATTGTCAAAAGCAAATTTTGAAAAGCCTCTTTTTTAAGAACTAAAACCCCACATTTATTGGGGGAATATATTTTGCTTCTCTTGTTCAAACTCATTTCCCATAATTCAGATTTTGGGTTGCTACCAATTTTTCTGTGTGTTAGGGTTTCACCACTCTAGGTCAGATTTTTTTTTTAGATAGAAGAAAAAAAAAACATAGAAAGAGAGACCAAGAGAGAGAAAGCTTTCCTTTAGTGCTTTAGCACTCTTAAATGACATTTTTAGGGTCTGAGCTTTGGTCATGGCCATAGATAGCATGTTGTGAACACTCCTAGTTGATCTATCTTGCCAGTCCCTGTACTTTTAACTTTGATTTCAAGAATCAACTGCCTTGAGATATAATTATTCTATAGGAAACTGACTTATAATCATAGTAATCATTTTCATATTTCAAGAAGTAATCATTTCTGTGTTTCAGTCATCATAAATTATATTTGCCTTAAATTATGATAGACAGTGATAACTAAAATAATGTTTTATTGATTTGACACAAAGACATATTATTTTACATAAATATGTACTGTCCAAAGTAAAGGAAATATTGAATTATATGTGCATATGTATATAAGTCTATAAGAAAGGGTTTTTTTTGTTGTTGTTTCCAGGGTTATTGCTGGAAATCAATGCCTGCACCACAAATCCACCGCTCCCAGAGACTATTTTTTTCCTTTTGTTGCCTTTGTTCTTTATCATTGTTGTTATTCTTCTTATTGTTGTTGTCATTACTGTTGTTGTTGTTGTTGGATAGGAGAGAGAAGGGGAAACAAAGATGGGGAGAGAAAGATAGACACCTGCAGACCTGCTTTACCATTTGTGAAGTGACCACCCTGGCAGATGGGAAGCTGGGGGTTCGAACTGGGATCCTTAGGCCGGTCCTTGCGCTTTGAGCAATGTGCACTTAACCCACTGTGCTACTGCCCAAACCCCAGGAAGAATTTTAGTTGGTTTCTTTTTGTTTGTTTTTTAAACTTAAAATTATTTATTTGTTTATTTATTTATTTACTGGATAGAGACAGAGAAATTGAGAGGAGAGAATAGAGAGGGAAAGATTGTCTATGGCCATACCACCCTGAACATGCCTCATCTCATCTGATCTCAGAGGCTAAGCAGGGTTGGGTCTGGTTAGTACTTGGATGGGAGAGAGAAAGATAATAGATGATAGATTAGATAGATAAATAGATAGATAGATAGATAGATAGATAGATAGATAGATAGATAGATAGATAGGGGGTTAGGTAGATAGGGGGATAGATAGGTAGGGGTATAGATAGAAGGATAGACGGATGGATAGACAGTCCTGCAGTACTGCTTCACCACTCGTGAAGTTTCCTTCCTACAGTGGGACAGTGGGCTTGAACCTGGGTCCTTGGTTAGAGTGGTAGGATTACTGTCTTCTCAACTAGGTTCACCAACACCTAGTCTCTTATTTGACTTCTAATTGTAAAAGCACACTGGATTCAAAAGAAAATAATTCTATACCTCCTTGATCAGTCCACTTGGAAATTTCCTTGCCGTCCACAGAATGCTTGAAGCCACTGCAGGTGCCATTACAGCTAAAGTACTACCAGAGACTACACAGGACAGGCCAAGAATATACATCAAAAACAACAGTTTAACCCATGTGGTTATTTACTTTGACACATATCATATCACAGTTGGTAGCTGCAGTGTTTATTTGAATTTAGATACTGATTAAATACTTTGCCAGCCCTGTTTCTGCAAACACAAAGTAAAAAAAAAAAAAAATTCCCATTCTCATTAAATCAAAAGAAACATGCTTAGTATGTCAGGCAGTCATTGTTTTTATTACCAATAAACAAAAATGTTTATTTCCCCAGTCCCTTTGTCAGAAAGTGTTCTGTGTTTATGGAATAAGCTATTAGAAAAAAAAAATCACTCCTGGTTAAGAGTTGACTGAGTCTGTCATATGGGCTGTACCTGGGTCTCAACATCTGTGAGTTTTCTGGTCTGCTCTGCAGTCTGAGAAAGGAGACTCGTTCCTATCTCAAGCATGGTGGCCGTGTGGTTCTGAACTGCATTCTGCTGTATTTGGGCCATCTCTGACTTCATATTTTCCACAATGTAATTCTCAATCTGTAAGAGATAAAGAACAAAATATACTACATTATAAGCAAAGACTCTTAGTGGTGCATGTAATATTTACAATGACAAAACAAGACACAGCTGGCAAATCATCCATCTGGCAAAAATCTTCTGCATCTCTGGGAGCTGGGGAAATAGGAGCAAAGCACACAGGAATCTAGTTACAAAAAAAAAAAGTAAAAAAGAAAGCCTCCTAATATACTGATACATACCAGCATATAGAAGTATATTAGGTATATGCATATATATTAGTATATATGTTCACAGTGAAAACTGGCACTTTTCTACAAGTACTTTATGTCTTCAAAACTATCTCACTTAACCTCACAGTAAAGGTGAAATTTAGGCTGCATTCATAGATGGTTTCACTGTTCTTTTTACTTCCCTCTGAGGAAAGTGTAAACTGAACCACATATCACCCACCTAGAAGAATGTTGGTATGATCATGTAAATCAGAATCTCGGACCCCTAGTTTTTCAATTACATCCTATTGTCCACTCACTTCTGAGAAAAAAATCAGCTTCTTATTTTCATTTCATTCATGGTAAATCAAAGACTGCTGGGTAGAAGAACAGGACAGAGAGGAAAAAGGGAGATAGCCCAAAAGCGGACTTCTAACAGCCAGAAGTGCATGAAATGAGCTGCAGAGCCTGGAAGTTGACTTGCTCTCTTGAAAGCTAAACATAGGCATTGAATTTACCGCCCATAAAGTCAACTTGGGTAAAGTTTAGTCCTTTATGGTGTCATCTTAGGAATAGTGTGGTTGTAAAATAGATTGTGTAATAGAAGCCAAGAGGAATTTTAAATGACTTACAAGCATCCTGAGAGGCACCTGGGAGGATAAAAGTGAGTATGTGCACTGTTTGAAAAACACAAAAGTCTGCACCTCCTGGTTGGTGTACTTCTCCCCCCATCACTGGATGGTGACTACATTTTATTACCCAATTACACATATGGAGAAATTGCATCCCAGAGAAATCAGATCCAAGGCCACACACCACAAAAGTATCCAGACTTGGATTTGAGTTCTCAAGTCTTTAACTTTCATACCAATACTCTTAACCACTTGACAACTCTTCCAAGTCCTGCTTTATAAGTCAGGTTCCAAATCATTAACAGCTACGTGATTTTTACTGATGGACTGAACCATAATACATTCAGTGTTTTATAATCCATAGTAACATTGTTATCATGTAATAAATATAGTCTCAAGTTAAATTCCCCATTGTGAAACTTTGGCAGTTCAATTTTTAACAGTCATTTGCTTATTTGTATTTATCAATTGTGAATCTCCTTTCAGCTGAAGAAAAGGAAATATTTTGAAGTGCAACTGAACCAATCAGTACAATTCCAATATGATTATATTCTGAATTTTATGTTAATAAAAAGTAAATTTCCTTTGCCCTTATTCTGAAATTAGACATATGTATGTTTGTGATTCAACCTACAAAAATACAAAATATTTTGCATGTGGGTAATTCAACCTATAAAAATATATTTTTTAAAAACTAACAGAATAAATATCCGAAGATTATTTTAACAAAATCTAGGGTCTCTGGGTTAAATCTAACTTTACTCCAACTAAACTGGATGCATTTCATTAAACAACAATCAAAGGTTAGAGAAAGAAGTGTAGGTCATAGATTCACATAACTGCTTTTTGAATTCTACATCCTATGCTCCCCTTTTTGTGACAAAACTCCTCAACTTTCCTTTGGTAAATTATCTTCTCCCTCTTCACAATAAATTGCATTTGTAATGTGGCCAAATCTTAGCTTCAGGAATGGGTACATGTTGGGGCACTACAAATTAGAATGCTGTGCTTTTACTTACAGTAACATATTTAAGATTGGAAAGGTACTATTTACTAAGTCATTGAGACTTAGGTATGGAACTGTGTCCAACTAATTTATTTATTTATTTATTTATTTATTTATTTATTTATTTATTGGATAAAGACAGCCAGAAATCCATAGGGGAGTGAGTGAGAGAGAGATAGAGAGAAACCTGCAAAGCTGCTTTACCATTTGCAAACCTTTGGCCCTGTAGGTAGGGGCTTGGGCCTTGAATCTGGTTCCTGTAACATATGCACTCAACCAGTTGAGCCACCACCTGGCCCCTTGTCCAACTAGTTTACGATCAAACTTTTCCTTTTCTGTTTCATAAATGGGTAACAGTAAGCTTAACACTACTGATAGCCCCATTTTCCACCACAAAACACGTAAGTCTTGGGGTGAAGCTGACTCATCAAACGAGAATTAGATTACATGGATAAATAAGATATGTAGACTTACATATAAATAAATAGGCAGACATAATCAATTCATATAAACAGAGGGATACCTTTAGAGCAACTAGGTCCTTTTCACTATTAGACATTTGCTTATAGTATATATATGTATCTATAACTAATAATATCCTCCTGAATTTATTCCATTTTTGTTGATTTCTGCTTCAGCCATATCAATTTGTACCTCTAACACCTATAATCAAAAGAATCTTGACTAATGGCAGGCAGACAGGTAGACTGTAGAGTGATTCTCCTCCAGGAAAAATAGGGTTAGACATGAATGTATTATGAAAAATGATCGTGAATCTCTGTCATGAAGCGTATGCCTCTCATTTACAACTGGCACTCAGTGAGTGTGTGTGGTATAGCAGGCAATGGGATAAGAGCTTTCCTTTTATAACTGCATTCTATGTGGTAGATATTCTTAGAGCTACTAAATAGGAGAGACTATGGAGGCCTAGAAAATCCACAACATTTTGTTTGAGAACCAACAGTAATCCAAGTCCCAGTGCCAAAATAAATGTTCTTAACCTCTAACCTATTCAGTTTAGCTAGCACTACTTAATGACTCTAAGAATTTATTATGTATTTCCTAAACATTGTCAAAAGCACCCAGGGAGCATTTTAAGAAATGCAGATAAAAGGTATAACACACAAGAACTCTGAATCAGAAAATTTAAAGGTATAGTCTGTGGAACAGTACTTTAAAAAAAATTGTACTGTAGTTCTGATTCAAACAAGGGTCCCCAAATAACTGCCTATTGATAACTGTTTGTCAGCAATCTATCACAAAATGAGGAACTTATGCCAGGATGCAAATTATCTATGCTGCTAAGCAAACTTAAGTTCACTACATACTTAAGTTTCTATGAAAATAAATATATACATATATATGTAGAGAGAGAGATTATATTAATCTAATCTACAACCTAGTACAAGTTTCTTGCAGAATGATAATAAGGTCACCAAATTATGACCTATATGAGCTATGTTGGATTCCCTGTTCAGCAACAAGTTAAAAACACAAAAAGATTCCATATATAGATTTATTTACTAAGAAGTCATTCACTTCTAAGTGAACTCTTAAACAGATTTAATTGGCAGTTATACATCTTTTATTTGCTGGTTAGTGAGTGTCTTTCCCTAAAGCTTGACTCACAGTGGTTGTAGTAATCACGGTGAACCCTTTGTCTTCCTACCACTAGATACCCTTTAGCATAGGGTGATTGTGCATCAATTTTCAGTTGTTGGGTAATCTTGTGTATGTTAGAGTAAAGGTTCTGTATTGCTGTGCTCTTTTTCAGTTGTGAAGATAATATTAGCAAAGCTGCTCAGATCAGTATCTGTCAAAAGGAGTCTCCCAATCCTCTTGACCCATTTGTAGAAATAAAGTAGATCCCCAACCTATATTAAAAGTCACATAAATATAACTCTAGTTAATTATTTTTTAATCAAAT
Organism: Erinaceus europaeus; assembly: GCF_950295315.1. NCBI lineage: Eukaryota > Metazoa > Chordata > Mammalia > Eulipotyphla > Erinaceidae > Erinaceus > Erinaceus europaeus. The sequence continues at coordinate 136,727,707 of NC_080162.1, read as the reverse complement.
GGGTCTGCTTTCTCTAAGAGTAAATGCCTTTTAATGCGAAAGGTAATGACACACTTAAGTAGCAAAAACCAGATGTAGTTGACGTAAAGGCTGAATGGGGAGGCAAAAGTCAAATATACAATGTGTGATTAATAAGGAGGACTACTTTCATCTTATCTCTAAACATTCCTCTGTATATATAACTGTGAAATCTATCCTGAAGTGCCGTATCAGTTGAGTTCAGGGGAGAATTGTGACAAATTTGATTGTCTTCATATATTCCCTACTGGTTTTAAAAATGTCCAGGAGATATCATGGCTCCTTCAAGACTCAATTTTTTTATAAACAAGAAAGATTTGAATTTCTTAAGCTTAGAAGTTGTTTGACAAGAGTTGATAGGACATAAACTAAAAAACTCCCATCCTCAATCATGAAATCATTTATAACAAGTGTGCTCAACGATTTGATTATAAGAAACTCTCAGTGTCTGACTCCAGAGTTTTGTAAAGTGCTGGCCTAAAGACTAGTATAAAAATGGAGAGTGTGAGTTGAAAGAAGATCACTAAAAATAAATGATACAGAGGCTGGGAGATAGCACAGCCCAAAGAGTGTACATTTTACCATACATGAAGACTAAGGTTCAAGCTCCCGCCCACCACAAGAAAGCATTTGTAGGGAGGATGTTCCAAGGATTGTGGAACAGTATCTCTCTTTCTCTTCCTCTTCTCTGTATCTCTTTCCCTTTCTTCTCTCACCCTCTATCTAAAACCAATAAATAAACTGAGAGCCTGCCAGGAACTGTGGAACTGTGTAGGTGCAAAGTTCCAGCCACAACCCTATTGGTAAAGACAAAGCAAAAGAGAAAGAGGAAATGGAAAGAAGGAAGGAAGAAAGGAAGGAAGGAAGGGATGAACGAAGAAAGGAAATAAGGGATTTTTTTATCAAGTAAATACTGAAAAATTATTTAGTGTCTACAAATAACTTTTGATCATATTATCTGATTTGATCTTTGCACTAGCCCTGAGAAGGGAGTCCTGGCTTGATTTTATGGTTTAAAAATAGTAACAACAAATGTAGGAGAGGTTTCTGTGGTAAAGAAACCCTCCTGCACTTCTGGTGGGAATGTAAATTGGTGCAAGCCCTCTGGAGAGTAGTCTGGAGAACACTCAGAAGGCTAGAAATGGACCTACATTATGACCCTACAATTTCGCTCCTGGGGATATATCCTAAGGAACCAATCATACCCACCCCAAAAGATTTGTGTATACATATGTTCATAGCATCACAATTTGTAATAGCCAAAACCTGGAAGTAACCCAGGTTTCCAACAAAAGATGAATGGCTGAGCAAGTTGTGGTTACACAATAGAATATTACTCAGGTATTAAAAATGGTGGATTCACCTTCTTCACCTCATCTTGGATGGAGCTTAAAGAAATCATGTTAAGTAAGACAAATCAGAAAGAGAAGGATGAATATGGGATGATCTCTCTCATGGAAAGATGTTGAGAAATAAGAACAGAAAGGGCAAACATAAAGTAGAACTTGACTTGCAGCAAAGCAAAGGACTCTTGGGGAGAGAGGCTTTCAGGTCCTGGTGCATGACAGTAGAGAAGGACATTAGCTGTGGGTGAGAGTGTTTTGCAGAAAACAGATTATTTTACATATATATCAATAGCTGAATTTACTGTGAACCATTATTCCCCCAATAAATAATAAATAAAAAGAATGAACTCTCAGAGACTCCAGGTGATGTCTCAATGGATGTGAGATAAACTACTCTTTAAATGTCCATTCATCTCAGATTTGCTGAAATTGTTCTGCTGTTAAATTGTTGGCTAATTGATTTCATTAAAAATAATAATTTACTTGTTCCTTTGAGGAAAAAAATGCATTGTTGTGAGGCAATACTTTTACTTTGCCTCGCTAGATTGAGGGCCAAATTAATTTGATATAGGTGAGAGGTCCTACAGTGGGGTATGTGGAAAATATGCTTGCCAGATGGTTTAATATAATAAGTCAATAAAATGACTATCGGTTTCTAACTTTTTTCTTAGTGTGTAGTTTATTGAGACCATGTATTTTTTCTTCCACACTTCTATTTGTACAATAAATGTAAAATAAACAATCATTAGAAACAATAGCCCATTGAAACTCTACCAAGGTTAGATGTGTACCAAGTTTGACAAATATATTGTACACAGACAGAAAACAAAACTTCCCAAACTGACAAAATGAATTTGTTCAGAGATAGACAGACTTTTTTAATATTTAATGGTCACACTGACTTAAATTGCAGCACTCTGAAAGATATTATAGGCAGTGAGAAAAATAAGTCCACAGTAAACTGTACAACAAGTAGCACTACTACAAAGAAGAAAAAAGAAGTATTTTTAGGAGTTCAAGGTTACTAGTCGTTTCTAGGTCATTCTAAACCACTTTCAGGTGCCTTTTTGACAATGACCAGTTGAGAATGTTGTCATTTTTTATTATCAGAGATATTTTAGGAAGAGCTCTCTTACTAGCCCCTCAAAATGTATACTGCCTTACATTCATGAGAACTAAGATCTGTGTGAGATTATAATAATCTTGCATGTGAAATGCATTCTTCATCATTTTACTTCAAGAGATCGCTTCAAGGGAACTTTTAAATAAAAGCCTATCTTAAAGCACCAAGAATATAATTTCTCCATGTAATTCTTTTAAAAATGACATTCTAAGCCCTATAAAATTGACAAAATTTACAAAGTTCATGTAAAATATGGTGCACATTAAGTTGACTTTTACTGTATGTTGGTGCATATGGTCTTACTCATTTATGGCAAAATAACCATGAAATAAAGTAAGATGGTAAATGTGGAAAAGCAATAAAAGGTAAAACAATGCCAAAATGCATTCATTGTGGATGGTTTTATCTAATATCATTGTTTCATAAACCAGTGGGAATATTAAAAATGCAGGTAAATGCACATTTACAACTTTACATAAAACTATATCTGAGGCCACATATATTTTCTGCAGGAATTTCTATGATTAGATATCATAGTGTAGTATTTTTTTTGTAAAATAGAAAACAATGTAGCTGTATTTATGTAACTGTCATTTTTTTATTTTTTAAATATTTATTTATTTTCCCTTTCGTTGCCCTTTTTTCATTGTTGTTGTAGTTATTGTTGTTGTTACTGATGTTGTCATTGCTGGATAGGACAGAGAGAAATGGAGAGAGGAGGGGAAGACAGAGAGGGGGAGAGAAAATAGACACCTACAGACCTGCTTCACTGCCTGTGAAGTGACTCCCCTGCAGGTGGGGAGGAACCAGAGTCCTTACACGGGTTCTTGAGCTTTGCGCCACGTGCAATGCACTTAACCCATGGCGCTACCACCGGACTCCTGTAATTGTTTTTAAAGAATAGATCTATCTAGCTGTCCTTTGAAACATTTTTATATAAGCTTTTAAAAAATTACTTTTATTTATTTATTTTTATTACTGGAGAGAGATAGATATTGTGAGGATTGAAGACAGAGAGAAGCAGACAGACAGAAAGACACCTGCAGCCCTGTTTCACCACCTGTGGGAATTGGGATGCATTGGATCGACCTTCTCGTGGTGCATCCCGTGAGTACCCATTCATTGGGGAAACTGACGATCCTTCCTAGCCGACTGAATCCACATGGATCCCAGTCACTTTCAAAGCCAGCAACAAGCAGCTCCTGACAGCTTTCAAGCTGTTGGTCCTGCTCTTTGAGTCCTCCAACTTAATGTTGAGGGGCTGTCCTTTGCCAAACGCATTCTTATTGGTCAATTGGCGATACAGCATCAGGCAGATGTTATTTGCCTACAAGAAACACATATAGCAGTCGATGACAGACTATGACCCACATAGTCAACGACTGCCACCTCTCCAGATTCAAAGGAGGTCTCAAAACTTTACATCAGGCTCAACCTGACGCTGTTGACTGGCTACGGAAGAAGGGCAAACGCTAGAAGAAGAAGAAGAAGAACCATCTATGAAGACTTTCCCCCTGTAGGTGGGGACCAGGGGCTTGAAGCGAGGCCCTTGCAAATTTAAACATGTGCACCCCACCAGGATGCTGGAAGAAACATGTAATATGACGAGCTCTATGGATCTCATTTTATAGCCTTGGTGAATGAGGTTCCAAGAGGCTATGGAAAGCAAGGTGAAACAGCTAGTCAATATCACATGCTGCCTTGTAACCACTCAGTGGATGGGAAACTCATGCTTAACATCTTAGGGCTATGTCGATAACAATAGCCAGAGGTGTTATTGACCCAGTTAGTTCACACTGTTTTGTCAACTATTGGCTTCCTGATTCCCATATTGAAGCCCTCATTTCATAATAATGATTCATGTCTCATATGTTTTGGGGGTCAAGACTTTGCTTTCTGAACTCTGTCCTTGCTTTGCACCACTGATACTCATAGTTATGCCTCAGTCACTGAGTCTCATGCTCCCCTAAATATCTCCTTTTCGTTCAACACTAATAAGTAGCCAAGTTTAGGGAGAGACTCTTTATTTAGCCCAGGCTTAAATACCTTAAATCAATTTGATTTGGTCCTTGGAAATGGGTGGAAAATGCAACCTGTATATTAAGCCTTATGCCTTATACTATATAAGATGTTGAATTATTCTTAGTATTTATTTATCTATTAATTTATGAGTGAGAACCAGAGTATCACTGGCATATGAGATTCCAGGGATCAAACTTGGGACTTCATATCTTGTGAAAGATATAGTTCTGAACATTCGAGACTGGGTGGTGGCACACCTGGTTAAGTCCATATGTTAAAGTGCACAAGGACCTGGGTTCAAGCCTGTGATCCCCACCTGCAGGGGAAAAGCTTCGTGAATGGTGAAGCAGGGCTGCAGGTGTCTTTCTGTCTCCCTCTCTACCGCTCCCTTCCTCTCAATTTCTGGCTGTCTCAATCTAATAAATAAAGATGATTAAAAACAATCTTTGAACACTCTTCAGCTATGGTATATGGTGAGGTTCCAGGAACTGAAGCTAGACAAAGTGTTGAATCTTGTAAGCAAAGTACATGTACAGGCAGATCATTCCAATAACATTAGTCAGCATTCGAATGGAGTGCTACTCTCACTACATCTCTTCCTGTAAATATGTCTATCTTCGTTTTATAGAAAGAAGTTTTCAGCTCAGCCATTGAAAGTCTGAGGTAATATCTGATACACCATCCCCAAAGACGAATTAGCAATGCCCCCACTGAGGCATGTGGGGAAACCAGGATGTAATTATACCCCTAGAAAATCCCACAGGGACAAATTCTTCTGTGGTTGCATTCCTTGGATATATCTCCTATGAGGCCACTTTTTTTTCAGTCATTATGAAAGTCACATATAGTGTCCAAGGATTGAGACAGGCCCCAAGAAAATTCATGTAAACAAATGAGATGTCTTCTGTGTCAAAATATAGTTGACTAGACTCATACCTCACAGTGTGCACAACTTCTTTCACAGTCAGAGTCAGGAAACCTTGAAAATATTTATAATCCTCACAGACTTCTCCTTTCCATTTTTAAGAGGTACATCAGCTTGTACATAAAAAGCACAAAAATCGGGCTACTTCAATTTTAACACAGACACTACTGACGATTCTGTCTGTGGAAGTAGACAAGTGTAGCAACATGGGCTTTGAATCTTCAGCTATAAAATGGAGAAATGTTTATATTATTCTTTATTTAATTTTACTTTATTGGATACCAATAGACAGAAATTGAGATGAAATAGGGAGATAGAGGAGAAAGAGAAACACCTGTGGCACTATTGCAACACTTGTGAAGCTTTCCCTCATAGATGGATTTGGGGGCTTGAACCACGGTCCTTAAACATTGCAATGTATGCACTTAACCAAATGTGCCATCACCCAACCCCCTTAGATTATTCTTGATATCTCCTAAAACTCCCAAATTACTTGATGTAAAAGTTCCTTTATAAAGAAGAGAGGTCTGCAAGATTTTAATTTTCACTTGTCATGCTGAATTGAAATGTAAATTATATATCAAGATCTATAAACTATAAAATACATATTCTTTTTTTTTTTTTTTTGCCTGCAGGGTTATTGCTGGGACTCAGTGCCTGCACTACAAATCCACTGCTCCTGGAGGCTATTTTTTTCCTTTTGTTGCCCTTGCTGTAGTTATTATTACTATTATTGTCATTGTTGTTTGGTAGGACAGAGAAAAATGGAGAGAAGAGAGCGAGACAACGAGGGGGGGAGAAAGATAGACACCTGCAGACCTGCTTCACCACTTGTGAAGTGACCCCCCTGCAGGTAGGGAGCCAGGGGCTTGAACTGGGATCCTTAACACCAGTTCTTGCATTTCGCATCATGTGCACTTAACCCACTACGCCGCCCGACCTCCTAAAATACATATTCTTAACAACATGTAGGCAATAGTGTTATAGAAAAATGATAGAAAATATCCTGGATTAAATCTATATATGTAACAGACACTGGTTTTAAAATTAAAGAAAAAGAATTATTGAATCCCTTAACTCTGAGAAATTCTCTCCAAAAGACTGATTTTTTGTCATTCTCTAGCAACCCTGACATCTTCCTGTTTCTTGTATCAGTGAATGCCATTGTCACTTCCCACTCTGAGCCTCTCTACTTGTAGTCATTTTTTTTTTTTCTATCCTCCCCTTTCATGGTCTATATTCAATAAACACTAGATTGTATTACTTCTTTCAACTGGCAAGGTACTTGTGTCCACCTTTTAATTTTTTTTTTCTCCCTACCACATTTCTTTCTGATTGTTCCTACTGATGTAGGTCAGACATTAGTCATTTTTCTTCTGGATTTGTTAGTTATCCCATAATTGGTCTCCTGACTCCAGACACGTTTCCTCCAATTCATCATTCATGCTGTAACCAGGGGAATCTATCTAAAACACCACTTTGCCCTCCTCAGACCACTTACATACTTTCAGTGACTTCTGCTGCATGTAAATGATAATTACAGCATAGGAATTAAGCAGCACAGAAAATCTTGAATATTTCCATTTTGTTCAAACAAACATTATTTTAATCTGTTTTTGTGACTTTACACAGACTGTTCTAGTTGGAATATTTTTTCTTCATATTTCTTTCTTTTTTATTTATTTACTTATTCCCTTTTGTTGCCCTTGTTGTTTTATTGTTGTAGTTATTACTGTTGTTATTGATGTCATTGTTGTTGGATAGGACAGAGAGAAATGGAGAGAGGAAGGGAAGACAGAGAAGGGGAGAGAAAGACAGACACCTACATATCTGCTTCACCGCCTGTGAAGCGACTCCCCTGCAAGTGGGGAACCACAGGCTCGAACTGAAATCCTTACGCTGGTCTTTGTGCTTCATGCCACCTGCGTCTAACCCACTGAGCTACCGCCTCACTCCCCTTACTTCATATTTCTTTTTTCCTCTTTAGGTTCTGTATTTCAAGACTCAGTTGAAGCTTTGCCTTTCTTCACAGAAAGCTTTTTTTTATAACCCCCCATCTCTGTAAAACACATTCTTTGTACTTCTAGACTCTTCAGTGTCTCCTTCTTCATTTCAAGATAATGTTGCCTACCACCTCATTAAATAAGTAGCTCCTTGAGAATGAGAACTAGCTGGTACACTGTGAATTCTTTGCATTTGTTGCAAATAATAAAATAAGGCTCTGATATTAGGGATACCCTTTTGAATGTCCATGGGTTTATTGTCAATGATACAAAAGAGGGTAGCTCTCCATCACCCATCATGCCATGCTATACATTTCCTACTTTTATTTTCTACCCCAACTCTGGGGTGATTCTTGAAGTTAAGTTCAATCTAGTAAAGAACATTGAAAATTAAACATATTTGGGGGCCGGGTGGTGGCGCACCTGGTTGAGAGCACACACTACAATGTGCAATGACCCAGGTTCAAGTCCCCGGTCCCCACCTGCAGGGGGGATAGGTTCACAAGTGGTGAAGCAGTGCTGCAGGTGTCTTTCAGTTTCTCTCTCCCTCTCTATATCCCCTTTCCCTCTAGATTTTTGATTGACTCTGTCCAATATATAAAGATAATATAAATAAATAAAAAATTAAAAAGACATTTAAAAAAAGCCATATTTTAGTGCCATTGCTATACACTAAAAACAAAAGAAGGAAGCTGATTAGGATGAGTGATTCAATAATGTTTTGTTTTGTCTTCAGGAATATCATTAATCGGTAGAAAACTGTCATCATTTTACATTTACTGTGTTGTTTTCTATGAAACTTAAAGGTAACTTGCAATTAACATCTAGCTCATTCCAATCAACTTTCTGTGCTAAATATTCCTTTTTTTCTTTAATTTTATTTTTTTTAATTTATTGGATAGATCCAGGAAGAAACTGAGAGGAAAGGGGGGCAGAGAGCAAGAGACAGAGAGATATCTGCAACATTGCTTCACCACTTGTGAAGCTCTCCCCCTGCAGGCAGGGGCCGGGGGATTAAACCTAGGCCCTTGGGCATTGTAGCATGTGTACTCAACCAGGTGCGCCACCACTTGGCCCCCAATATTCAACTTTTTAGAATATCATTTCTCCACATCTTCTGCTTCTTCTCTGGACATAAAAATTCTCTCTTGTATTCAGTCCCTTCTATAATATGTCTAAACTTTCTGGTAATTTTTAAAATTATATTAACATTCTTTCATCTGCCTCAACACGGCAAAAATAATTATCAGTGTGTGTATGTGTACGCATCTGTGCACTTGTACTATTGCTCTTACGACAGAATGTTATCCTTCTGTTATATTGTTATCATATGGGCAACCTCCTTAATTGGGTATCGAATCCACTGCTCCTGGAGCCCATTTTTTACCCATTCAGTTGCCTTTGTTGTTGTGCTTGTTGTAGTTGTTATTGTTGCTATAGCTGTTGCTGTTGTTGGATAGGACAGAGAGAAATCGAGAGAGGAAGGGAAGACAGAGAGGAGGAAAGAAAGATAGACATCTGCAGACCTGCTTCACTGCTTGTAAAGCGATCCCCTGCAGGTGGGGAGCTGGGGACTCATACCGGGATCCTTATGCTGGCCCTTGCACCTTGTGCTTTGCACCATGTGAGCTTGACCCACGGCACTATGGCGCAGCTCCCCAAAAAATGATTTTTAAATTATTATAACTAAGATGACAGAAACAGCTATTCCAATTTTCTAGGTAGTTTTTGTTGAACAGATTCTAGTCTAAATTTGAAGGAATAATGGACAAACAAAGAAAGCCACAGTAAAATCTTTCCAGTTAACATAATAAATAGTCTACAAATGACATATGTAGTATGTTCACAATTACGGCAAATGAATTCATACTCATTTGTATGCCTTGGGAAAAAAATCAGAAAGAAACAATGAATGATGATGCAAAGTGCTTGTTTCTGACTCATGGGAATCCAGGTGAATTCTATTTTCCTTGAAATAGCTTAATATTTTCTAGCTATTTCAAAGAAAATGAGAATAAAACTTTATACTCAGGGAAGAAAAAAAACATGAAGAACAAGAAGAAACAGGAATGTGCTTAGAATGCAATAATTCTTATTGGGAAGCAGTTACATTTCTGGCAGTATAGAGGTGACCTGGTCAGACTAAACTTGGAAAACACAGGTGTGATTCATAAGTGAGCTTTATTGGTTCCATTTGTTTCTCTCTTCTTTTGTGTGTTAGATTAGTGATTACAAAGTTATTGGTGAGATAATTGTTTACAGTCTAGTCTTCAACACATAGGCACTGCCTTGCATCTCCTTGATTGGTGTCTAGGAGACACACCAGGACCTCAAATGTCCATCCAGTCCCTCTCCATTCTTTCCAAGAGTCTTTTGCATTGGCTCAATACATCACACCTAGTCTCTGGTTTCACCTTATAACCTTTCTTACTGTCCTTTCTTTTTCAGTTCTACCTATAAGTGAGATCATTTGGTTCAGTTTCTTTTTCTGGCTTGTTTCACTCAAAATGGAGTCTTACAGTTCTGACCATGATGCTGCAAAGGAGAGGACCTTCTTCTTTTGAACACCTGCACAGAACTTCATTGTCTATCTGTACCACAACTTTCTTAGCCATTCATTGGGCATTGAACATTTGGGCTGCTTCCAAGTTTGGGCTATTACAAACTATGCTGCTATGAACATTGGTGTGCACTGGTTCCCCCACCCCCACCCCTTCATTCAATAGGGATAGGACAGAGAGGAATTTGGAGGGAAGAGGGAGAGAAAGATAGACACCTGCAGACCTGATGGAATCTGGATCCTTATTTATATCCTTGCACAAGGATAAGCAGGTGTGCCAACATCCAGCCCCTAAGAGTTTCTGTTTTCCTTGGGTAAATCTCCAGGGGAAGGATTGCTGGGTCATAATATAGGTACATTTCTATAATCTCATGGATTTCAAGGCTGTTTTCCATAGGGGTTGGGCCAATTCACATTACCACCAGCAATGTAGGAGAGTCCCTTGTCCCCACAGCTTCTCCTACAGTTGGTGTTTCTGACTTCTAATGTGTGACATTCTCACAGGTGCAAATCTGTATCTCCTTGTTGGTTTTGTTTGCATTTCCCCTAATCATCATTGATTTTGAGCATTTATTCCTATGTCTGTTTATCCTCTGTTATAGCCCCTCACTCCATGCCTGACTCTGTTCCCTGGCTTCATGGGAACCAAAAAATAAATAAAAATAAATAATAAACAAACAAATAAATAAATATAAAGGACAAATTCACTGGTTTTCTCTTCAAGAGGAAAGATTTGACGGCAAATATCAATCGTTACTGTTTACTGAGCGCTTGCTATGTGTCAATGAGCTACACTATTTAGACTTGTTTTAATGGTTTCTCACAGTAGTCCTTTGGGATAGATATAGCTGTCATCTTATACTGAGGCGGAGCTGGAATTTCCAAGAAACTGAGTAATATGATCAAGGCTACAGGGTCCAAATGCTAAAGCTGGTGTTCGAGCCTAAGTCTATCTGACAACCATGACTTGGAAAACTTCTTTTCCCACTTCGATCTACTTCAGCTTTCTGTTGAGTGGAAAAGTCACACATACAGACCATTTCCTGCCCAAATAAGTCTAACTGAGGTGCTTCTTTTAGCTGACACATTATGTCTTTTTAAATACAAACAATATAAACAAGTCTTTAGTTGGGTTGAGTAGTTTCCAATTAGCTACAGCTCCTACACCTTTCAGACACAAAACTCTTTGGTGATCTTTATGGAAACTAAAGACAATTTAGTTGCCACTAGTTGTTTGTTCTCAGCATCCCAGGATTTACGATATTAAAATTAAGTCAGTACAGAAACCCATGACACCTCACCTTTTATATATCCTAGGATATTTCCGAGGCTCTTATGCCATAGCATGAGATGTGTTATAGTGAAAGATAAGAGTTTGCTGAAAACACACACACACTTATTTCTCACAGATTTTACCTATAAAATGGGAAGTTTCCACACGGCAATAAAATCCAAATGGCGCTTACAACAAAACCAGAATCTTCACTCTGATTTGTCAAAATACAGAGTCTATGGTTTTGCTGATACATACCACCCATACCTTTCAATCCAACTGTAATGCTCTCTCACATAAAAAGCTATGAATTGAGGGATGAATTTGAGTTTTAGGTTTTTATGAAATTGAGTTTTCTCAGTGGTTGAGTACTTGACTTAGATTTGAGGAGCCTTGGGTTCAATCTCCAGTAGCACATCAAAGTAACAAGGTGAGTGAGGGTAGATAGCATACTAGTTATGCAAAGAGACTCAAAAGGCTCAGGTTCAATCCCCTGTACTACCATAAACCAGAGCTGAGCCTTACTCTGGTAAAATAAATCAATAAGTAAATAAATAAATAAATTTTTAAAAAGAAACAAAGGCAAGAAATGAAAACAGAATTAAAGAAAGAAAGAGAGAGAGAGAAAAAAAGGAAAAAGAAAGAATTCTATGTATGAGTGGTGAGTGCTGCTTCATTTTCATTCTCTCAGTCATTAAAATCAAACCGATTATTTTTTAAAAGAATTATAGTCTATATTATATTCTCCAAAGTGGGATAAAGGTCTTGGACAGCTCAGATAGGCAGGTGGAATCTTGCAGGATGCTGGGCTATCTTTAGCATGGTGTTGTGGAGAGCTCCCAGATGTGTCATCAGGAGATGTGAGTGACTTATTATTTGTTTGTTCTTTTAACTTATCAGTCCAATGAATTTAGCAGCACTTTACTTCTCCATGATAAAAGAATTTCATCTCAATATATACCTTTCCCAATTATTTTATTAACTTGTGGTAACAATCAAATGAAATAATGTGCAGGAAACACTGACTAGATAGACGTAATATGATAGGCAAGTGACTTTATCCCAGAGACATGTTGAGAGAAACTATTTGCAAATGTATTAAATGTGTGAATTACACTCAATTAGTAAGATGACTGTCAGTTAAAGTTGGCCACGTACTACATATATCTTTAACAAAATTCTGATTTGTAGTCTGTGAGAAGAAATTGTATGAGGAAGAAAAGGAAGTTATACGATTGGGTAGTTTTAGATTGGCCACTTTTACATATAGAAGATGTAATTCATAACAAATCTATATAATCACATTGATTGAAAATTAAATAAGAAATATTTTGCACACAGACACATTCAAAAATAAAATCATAAACTTCTAGTGGGTAAAAAGGATTTAAAATTTCTCAGCAGGTGTGGATCTAAGAGCTAGTGTAAGAGAGTAAGAAAGAACTAATGAGTGATTCCTTAGAAGTCTAGCTTCCAGAAAACGTACTAGCTTTGTGGCTACTAAAAGGTGACTTAACTATTCTAAATCTTGGTTTATTCATCTGTGACACAGATATAACGGTAGAGTTCAAATGTAACACAAAACAGTCAAGCCAATATGCAATGTCAGAATGAAAATATTTTCCCAACTACAGACATACAATGCAAAGAATTTATTACCATAGACTAGGGAGATAGCATAAGTGTTATGTTAAAGACTTTCATTCCCAAAGTACTAAAGGTTCAATCTCCAGTACCACCATAAGTCGGAGCTGAGCAGTGCTCTAGGAAAAAAAAATAATAATAAAAAAATATATATATGTGTATATATATATATATATATATATATATATATATATACACATATATATGTGTCTATTACAACATATTATTAAGCCATGGTGGGTACTACCTGCTTAGGAATTTTACAGATATTCTCTGCATATGTGTTTAAAATTTCATAAATCTCAGAGGATTAGCAGTTCTTTATTTACTTACAAAACTAAAAAACAGAACAAAACAGATCACAGTAGTAATATGCTATTTTTTTCCTAGTTGTAACTCACAAGAAGAGGTAAAGTTTCTAGTTATAATAAAGAAGAAATGCAACACATATACATACATACATATAAGAGTACGTGTCGAGTAAGAAATGATTGTCTATAGAAGCAACCTTCACACAGTAAGGCCTAGAAACTGAATCTTTGAGCCTCTAAACTTCAATAGTTTTCCTTTGTTTAACAAATATATTTTTGAGACAGAGTGAAATTGAGAAGGGAGAGACAGAAGGAAAGGGACAGAGACACCTGCACCCCTGCTTCACTTGTGAAGCTTGCTCCTGCAGGTGGGGACCATGGGCTTGAATCCAGCTTCTTGCATACTGTAATGTGTGCACTTAACCAAGTGCACCACCACCTAGCCCCAGACTTTGGTATTTTTCTGTATTGCTCAATTTTATTTCATTGATGTAAGAAGATTAAGTTGATATATATCTTAATGATCATGGTGCTTTCAGTAAAGGAACCACTGAACTGGAAGCTTATGCTCATAGCTACGATTATTTGTTCTCACTATGTCTGGGACTAAGCTAAATAATTTATTTATATCATTGAATTTAGTCATCAAAAAAACTGTTAGAGATGAGTGTTATTATTTCTATTTCAGAAATGGAGTGTCTGAAACTAGTGTTGGAAGTGGAAGATCAGGCAATAAGTGTTAATACTTTCTCCTTTTAACTCACAATTATACCCACATACCACCAACAGACTGAAAATTGATATTTCATCGTCCATTAGACAGAATTCTGATGCATTTAGCAGAAAAAAGGGAGTACCTGTAAAATAAAAAAGGAAAACTAACTTTTTTAATGCTATTAAGCTTTTATACTACAAACTCAATGTAAAACTGTCATTATTTCACTTGACTAATTGTGAAGTTGATCTCTGTACTGCACAGACACTTCAGCAGGATGGATGCTCACAGATTATTGTATTTATAAGTAACATCAATGTGGTAAGATGATCTCTTCTTCTTGGTATCCATACAGCTACATAGTCACCACCTTCATTCTACCAGTTTTCTGTGTCATCAGTAGAATACAGAAAATAAATGGTAGATAGCAGATAAGAGATGTAGGTTTTGTCCCATCATGAAATTGTGAACTCCCTCTTTTTCTCTATAACTAATCTCTCTCTCCCTCTCCCTCTCCCCCCCTCAAACACACACACACACACACACACACACACACACACACACACACACATCACTAACTGAAGTAAGCCAGATTATTAAGTGTTTCCATGACAGGTTATTAAATGTTTCCATGAGTGGGTTCACATGGTGATGAAATTAAACCTCTGACAGACAAATGAACAAGATTGAAATGGATTCTCTTGTCACAGCCAGGTCTCTAGAGACTGGAGACATAGCCAGCAGCTGACTGTCCTCTTCTGAGGGGATGAAGTCAGAACCACCTAGTTAAACTGTTCCTGGATCTCTGAATCTCAGAAACTATGTGAGATGATAAATGTTTGTGCTTTACTCTGTGAAATTCTGGCATAATTTCTAGGCAACAATACATGTTTGATATAAATAGTTACAGCTTAAGTTATAGGATGCTGTCTAAAAGGAATCTTTATTTGCTTATGCTACAGACAAACTTTAAGAGCAGATACTAAGCTGAATATTCAGGTGGAAAAATTTAAAAAAGAAGAAAGTAAATTCAAGAATGTTGCAGAAAATCTGATAACTTGTTATTAGTTTTGCAAATCACACCACACAGTCTAGATTACAGGCTACTAGGCAATTTATAAAAAATTGATGCTCCCCATCCCAAGAAGCTAAATAACAGTTTCTTAGCCAGGCTATTAATAATTCACCATTTCCTTGACTCTTATTTTTCGCAATCATTGACTTACTTCATTCATTGACCTACCACGTGAAAAAGTACTAAAAAAAAAAAAGTATTGGGCACTACCATTCTTCTAATACCCCTCTTCTCCTAGTGTTTAGATATTTCCTGTTGTCTTCCAGCTCCCTAAATCCTTCTACTATGAAATTAATTCACCTAAGTTTGCATTTCCCCAAAATGACTATTTTTACTGTATTAATTTACAAAACGGCATGAAAGAAGGATTTCTGATTTGATCCACTTCTGTTTTAATTAAAAAAAATTAAATTCTGACAAGAATCTTGGGAAGCATTATAAATTGAAGACTTCAAAATTCAAAATGTATGGATCTTAACCCATGTCATATGAACTTGGAATTATAAAAAAAATATGTTTTTTATGTTAAAATTGCTACTAATGGGTGGAGGAGATAGCATAATGGTTATGCAAAAAGTCTCTCACGCCTGAGTCCCAGAGGTCCTAGGTTCAATCCCCAGCATCACCATAAGCCAGAGCTAAGCAGTACTCTGGAAAAAGAAAATGTTCAATTATTTATAATTTTACATCGTGTTTCTCAGTTCCATCATATTGACAGAGCATGGTAATGTTTTGTGTGTGTATGAGGGTGCCCTGTGTACTACAGAACATTTAAAAGTATTATTGTCCTATACTCATTCAATG
Organism: Erinaceus europaeus; assembly: GCF_950295315.1. Taxonomy (NCBI): domain Eukaryota; kingdom Metazoa; phylum Chordata; class Mammalia; order Eulipotyphla; family Erinaceidae; genus Erinaceus; species Erinaceus europaeus. The sequence continues at coordinate 136,711,888 of NC_080162.1, read as the reverse complement.
TCAATAGCATCACTATGACAACCAAAAATGAAAATGTCATCAGAAAATGGTCTTTTCCCAGCCATGACATCATATCCCCAGACAATAACTTGGATCCACTGGCATATCAGATTTCAGGCTCAGGGGAAATAAGAAAAAGGAAAAAAAAAAAAAAAAACTAGTATAGGCACAGGCTATTTGGAATTTAACTAAAATATGCCTACTAGCCATCTACAAAATGGAGGAGCCCCCAACTCTTCATCTGCACTATTCCAGCCCTTAGGTCCATGATTGGTCAACAATTTGTTTGGCTTTGTATGTTAACTCTCTTTTCAGCCACTACGTTCCAGATGCTAGCATGATGCTGATCAGACTTCCCTGGACAGATGACCCCACCAATGTGTCCTGGAGCTCTGCTTCCCCAGAACCTTTCCCTACTAGGGAAAAACAGAGTCAGGCTGGGAGTATGGATCAACCTGTCAATGCCCATGTTCAGCAATTACAGAAGCCAGACCTTCAACCTTTTGCATCCCACAATGACCTTGGGTCCATACTCCCAGAGGGTTAAAAAATAGGAAAGCTATCAGGGGAGGGAATGGGATACAGAGTTCTGGTGGGGGGAATTGTGAGAAGCTGTACCCTCTTATCCTATGATTTTGTCAATGTTTCCTTTTTATAAATAAAAATTTTAAAAAAAGAAAATGCCAATATTCTTTGGGAGTTAAAACTGCCCAATAGGAAACCAGTGATACTTAGAACTACTACACTTTTGATATTTAGAACTACTACACTTTTGAGTATTTTGAGTCAGAGCATGTGTACATTTATTAAAAGGACATGAGAAAATCATTTCAGAAAAAAGTAACATTATATATTTTCTGGGAATCATTGTCCTGGCATTTTGAAATTGACAGATATGCCATAGAACTAAATGGGTTCATTTAATTTTTATCCTCTATCCTGATTAAAGATAGAGATCAACACTGGTATTTCTAATTAACTCTGTTCCTTAGCTTATCAGAAAATTTTAATCTGGCCGTGACAAAATGTGTAAGGGTGGAAAGGATCCTAACCATCCCCTCCTGTAGTTCTTTCTCAATGACTATGTATCAACAACCAGGAAAGAGTTGAGCAAGTAGAGAACAGAATGTGTGAGTGTCAGACTGTGGGTTTAACCTCTCCATCATGTATGGCAGAGTGGTGCTCAGCTCTCATGAGATTAACACATGTCTTTAAAAACAAGAAATGGGGGGGTTGGTTAACATGATGGTTATGCAAAGAAAGTCATATGCCTGAGGCTCCAAAATGCTAGGTTCAATCCCTAGCACCACCCTAAGGCAGAGCTGAACAATGGACTGGTAAACAAAAACAACAACAACAACAAAAAAACGCACAGAGATTTAATCACACAGTCTAGAACCAAGTCTCTGACACTAATGGTCCTGTCCTAGTCCCCTTGGATTTGTAGATCATCAACAAATATACAACATATTTTCTTCTGGGCCTCTGTGTCACATGTGTTGTATCTAGGGGGTACAAATGGAAGACTGGAGCTTGACTGTGGACTCTACCAGGTATTTGCATGACTAGAGGAGAGGTTCAATTTTTCCACCTCAATTTCCTCATATTTAATATGAGGATAAAGCCAACTCATTGCTTAAGCACTGTAAACGACCACATGTGATGAACATGAGCATTAGCTTATTGTTATGCAAAAATGCCTGAGATATTTATACATGGGGTGAATACATGCGGAAGTTTATCTCTGATAGAAAAAAGTGATAATCCCATTGCTGTCAAAACTAAATTTACAAAGAGCTTATGCTGTTATGGTGATAAGGTGTTTAAAATGGCCTCTCTGACAAAGTGCAAATCCTTTTCCATTTCCTAACTGTTCTTTTCAGTATCTCAATTCCCTATTCTCTTAAGTGGGAATTAACTTCAATACTATTTTTAGTCAAGTACAAAATAGATTTATCTTCATGAATACAAGGCTACATTTGGAGGGATTTGAAGATAATATAGGAAATTTGAAAGAACATGACTGTTTTCCCAATGTTACCTTACCAGTAAATTTAAGATTCCGAGACTGAATATTGAAGCATGAAAAAGTAGGACACTAAGAACTGAATCACCACTTTAAATTAGTTTGTTCGAGCATGACTGATTGTCTTGTTGGAAAATGAAACTCCAGAGCATGGGTAGATAGCATAGTGGTTATGCAAAAAGTCTCTCATGACTGAGACTCCAAAGTTGCAGGTTCAATCCACCACAAGCCAGAGCTGAGCAGTGCTCTGGTGTAAAAAAAAAAAAAAAAAAAAAAAGAAGAAGAAGAAGAAGAAGAAGAAGAAGAAGAAGGAGAAGAAGGAGAAGAAGAAAATAAGAAAGAGGGGTGGTGGTGGTGCACCTGGTTAAGCACTCACATTAAAGTACACAAGGATCCTGGTTCAAGCCCCTTGCCCCCACCTGCAGTGGAAAAGCAGGATTGCAGGTATTTCTCTGCCTTTCAGACTCTCTATCTTCCCTTCCCCTCTCAATTATTCTCTGTCTCTATCCAATCATAATTAAATAAAAACACAAACAAAATTTTAAAAAAGAAAAAGGAAAGAAAGTGAAATTCCATATACTTTTCATAGGTGAAATGGTGTCCATGAGAATAACTCATGGGATAATTTCCGTATAAATTTTTTCCCTATGATTACAACTAGAAAAAGTTTGATATATTCTATCTTGACAGTTCTTTTAATGGACTATCTTGAATATCTTTATTACACTCGTAATTTCTGATGAGCTGAAAAATTTATACAATTTTTTAATCTTTATTCATTTATTGGATAGAGACTCAGAAATCAAGAGAAAGGGGTAAGATAGTGAGGGAGAGAAACACAGAGACACCTGAAGAACTTTCTGACCACTCAAGAGGCTTTCCTCTTGCAGGTGGGGGCCAGGGGCTTTAACCTGGATCCTTACTCACTGTAATGTGAACGCTTAACCAGGTGCACCACCACCTGACCTCCTCAAACCCTGATCCTTGCACATTGCCGCATGTGTGCTCAATCAGGTATGCTACCACTCTGTCCCTGTTTTCTTTTAAAAAGCCTCACTTTCCCAAAGGGAACAAACAAGCCTTCAAGAAAAAAAAAATATGAGTTTCTATACATTTTATAATAGAACTGAAGTACCTATATCTAAATAAGGACCTGTTTAAGAATAAAGAATTAAGTAGACAATCACAGTGATGTGGCTAAAATTAGTATCTGATCATTCTCTTAAAAGAGAGTGCTTGCTTAAAGAGAAATGACTTGGGAAAACATTGCCAGTGCTTAGCACCCTACTCTTAAAATGCCTTTTTCTCCAGTGAAAGTCAGCTGTTTGAATGCCTTTCCAAAGAATTTCTGAACTTAGTACAACTCCAGTTGGCTGTTTTAACAGTGCTGACCTGAATTCCTGTTGTGGAAAAGAAAGTGTGAGGACAAATGTTTCTTTTTCATATATGCTGCTTCGCAAAAACTCTTCTTATTTACTCAGCAAAGAAGTTTGCCTACATTTTTTTTTCCTCCTTCTTGTTATTTTTTCTTTTTAAAAGGATTAAGTTCAGGCTATTTCCATCCTAAAAATATGATCAAATATAACTGTGATGACTGTAATATAAAGCTACAGAGTAGTTTATCAGCTATACTTATCAGGAAATTATTATAAGATTAGAAAGTATAATATTTACATTTAATTACAATTTACACAATGGCTGTTCTTATGAGGAAATTGATTTAAAAAAAGAGAGAGAGAGAGAAATAAATTAAACCAACATGCTTGCTAGTACTGTGTTTTCTGGCTCAAGGTCACCACAGTAGTCATGCAGTTTCTGTCTTGCCCAAGGGCACCCTGCCAAGGATGTGTGCAAAGGCCAAAATCACTCCACTTTTAGCTCAATAAACATGGGTACTCGGTGCAGGAATGCAGTGTTTCTGAATTCTCTCATAAGATACCGGTTAGAGTGGTATGTTGTGGATTATTTAAGACCCCAATTACTTTTTTTTTTAAATATGTTTATTTTTGTTAATGGATAGAGACAGAGAGAAATTGAGAGGAGAGTGGGAGATAGAGGGAAAGAGATAGATAAAGACACCTGCAGCCCTGCTTCACCATTCTTGTGAAGCTTTCTCCCTACACGTGGGGACCTGAGACTTGAACCCTGGTCTTTGCATACTGTAATGTGTGTGCTTAACCAGGTGTGCTACAGCCTGCCCCCCCATTGCCTTTCATCTAGCAGTTCAGAAACAACATATATTTTTTTATTCAGATTTTCAAAAAAATTTTATTGGGAGGCTAATGGTTTATAATACAGTTGCGGGCACATGGGTCTAGTTTCTCATCTTTCCATGAGAGGCGTCTACAGAAACCTCTTATCCCAACTTAGTTTCTTCCCATCATCCTGTACCAGGACCTGAAAGTCCCTTCTTCCAACCTTTTTTGCTTAAGTCCTTTGCTTTGGGGAAATATATCAAACCAGAAAAAAAAAAGTGATTATGGGATCATCATACTCATGGCAGAAGTTAAGAAACAAGAATAGAAAGGGGAAACACAAAGTGGACTTTGAATGTTTATCTTGATAGACATTTTATCAGAGAAATGGTGATTATAAGTCACTTGTATTAAATGATCGTATACTTAGTCCTCAAAAGTTACTACATACACTTCTCCTTTATGATTAGAATTTCTAGTAAGAACTGGAATAGTATGAGGCATAAGAAATATTTAAATCTTTCTTCTCTTCATTTATATCCCAGTCCTATAAGAAAATATAACCTAAGGGATGGAGGCAAAAGGAAAGATCAGTTCTACACTGTTCTCTGTTGTGCTTCTAAATGCATAAACTAGAACACAAAGTATATATCTTAAAAACAAGAAGGCCATATTTTTTTTCCAACTAAAACTCAAATGTTTTATGTCATTCCATATAAACTGAAGAGGTAAAATACAAAGTCACTATGTCACCTTCTTTTCTATGACTACATTTTGGCATAGAATCATGCCAGACACACTCAGAAAACAAGTTAACTTCATCTTTTTTTGTGTTAAGTTGCACACCATGTAGTTGGGATAGCAGACAATGTATGGCAAAGTTTGACATTTTACTTTAATATTCAAATCATTTTATTCATGGAAATACTGACTTGCAAATCAGATTTTTGTTCCATGCCTACAATTTCTTATCTCCCCAAGAAAGGCAAAATGCTGTAATTAAGAGGGGGAAAGAAACATTTTCAGAGCAAAAGTAGAAATTAAACACCACATAGAAATATACAGGGAGTAGGGGGTCGGGCGGTGGCGTAGTGGGTTAAGCGCACGTGGCGCAAAGCGCAGGGACCGGCCTAAGGATCCCGGTTCGAGCCCCGGGTTCCCCACCTGCAGGGGAGTCGCTTCACAGGCGGTGAAGCAGGTCTGCAAAGCGCAGGGACCGGCCTAAGGATCCCGGTTCGAGCCCCGGGCTCCCCACCTGCAGGGGAGTCGCTTCACAGGCGGTGAAGCAGGTCTGCAGGTGTCTTTCTCTCCCCCTCTCTCTCTGTCTTCCCCTCCTTTCTCCATTTCTCTTTGTCCTATCCAACAACAAAGCAACGTCAACAATGGCAATAATAACCGCAACGAGGCTGCAACAACTAGGGCAACAAAAAGGGGGGAAAATGGCCTCCAGGAGCGGTGGATTCATGGTGCAGGCACCGAGCCCAGCAATAACCCTGGAGGAAAGAAAAAAAAAAGATATATACAGGGAGGTGCAGATGGGATTAATTAGCTAAAAAATAAATTTTAGGACATACTTCATTTGGGCTAAGGAAGGAGAAAGAAGCATCTTTTATATTTTATCAATAGTTAGAGGCTCTAGAAAGGAAGGCAGTAAAAAACATAGGTATGTCTAGAAAAGTGATGGTGGCTTTTAACACTAGGTGAAAAGGGATTTAGGAATTTATCCCACTGGGAAGGAAAAACAAAAACAAAACAAACAAACAAACAAAAAAACTCACACTCTAGTTCCAAGTTTGACTTTGGGTTTTCACTAAATTCCAAAAAGTGTGTAAGTGTGTGTATATGTGTGTGTGTGTGTGTGTATGTTTGTGTGTGTGTGTGTGTGTGTGTGTGTGTGTGTGTGTGTGTGTGATGGAGCAACTGGAAACTAGCATGTGTTGTGTGATTCAGTGTATGAGACAAATAAAGGATTTCCACTTTGAGTGTGTAATTTAAGATATAACCAATTTGAAGCCATAGACTCTAATATTCTATGAAGACTCTAATGATCTAAAGGGATAATGTACATTTTACCTTTGACTGCTGAATCTGCAGCACTGCATTTCATATCCTAGCTCATCACTGATGATGATACAGACAGTGCTCATTTTTTTAGTAGGTAATGAAGTGTAAGAATGAAACTTCCATGATGCAATATACCCAGTGTCTACCCTTACATAAACAGACGGCCATTCGTTTCATCTCACTTCAATAAACACTTTTGCAAGAGAAAGTTTTTATTCTTGGCACAGAAAAGTTATAAGCATACATACTGGATTTTTAAATGTTGAAATGTAGCTTTTGTTTGTCCTTTATTCCAAAATAACTAGATGATAAATACACTGGAAAAATTAGGTATCTTATTAAATACAGGCTGAATGTCTCCCCCAGATAGCTCATGGCCCTGACATATAGTTAGTGGGTAATTTACAGACTCCCAGTTCTAATCCCATCTGGCTAAATTTGTTATGGTTCTAGTCAGAGCAGACCTCACCTGTAGACATTGAAATTTAATCCATACACAAATCTTACTTCGGACCTTCCTAAATATAGCAACCCCACTGCTGGAGAAATTTAAATAGTGTTATTCTGTAGGGTCATTTTATGCTATTTTGGTCTTTGGGGAAGTGGAAGAAATTAGTACACTGGAGAAAAAAAGGGGAGGGGGAACTAACATTCTTTGAGCAATCATCATCCAGACAAGAACAAAGAATAAATGTAATCCATTTATTCTCTCTCTCTCTATCTCCTTTCTCTTTCTTAACCAGAGCATTGATCATCTCTGGCTTATGGTGTTGTGGGGGACTGAACCTGGGACTTCAGAGTATCAGACATAAGAGTTTCTTTGCATAACCATTATGCTATCCCTCTCAATCCATTTATTCTTTAGAGAACAATTTAAGATAGAAGTGTTGTTTCACTTGTTTTCACAGCAGAAAATCTGAATTTCACATGTGTACAAGCCATGTTATAGAGTTTAGGTGGTGACACACCTGGCTGAGAGCACATGTTATAATGTACAAGGACCCAGATTCAAACCCCTTTTCCCCACCTGCAGGAGAAAAGGCTCACAAGTTGGTGAAGCAGTGCTGCAAGTATCTCCCTCTCTCTCTCTCTCTCTCTGCCCTTCTCTTTCAATTGTTGGCTATCTCTATCAAATAAATAAAGATATATATATATATATATATATATATATATATATATATATATATATATATATTTTAAAAGTCATGTTATATAACAAGCATGTGATAGAGTTAAGGTATGAACCTGAAAAAAACATTATTCATAGTTTTAAGTTTTTAATTATACAGTCTTCTCAAGTATATAAAAAAGTGAATTTCACAGAAAATAATATGTCCCAAGGATTAATATCTATAAACCTGAACTTGTAATTTTACTTTAATACCTATTGGGTATACCTATTCAGATAAGTTTGCCTTGGTATTGTCATTAAGAAAAATCACATTAGCTGGTAAATGAAATGAATCACATCAACTGACCACTCCCTGACGTGTCACCAATATGGGGCCTTCTCAGTGTAAATCAACAAGCGTTATTCCCAGGACTGGGTATTGACATACCTGGTTGAGCAGACATACAATCATGTACAAGGACCCCAATTCAAGCCTGTGTTCCCACCTCCACAAAATAAGTAGATAAATGTAATATAAATACAATAAAGTGTTCTTCCTGTTTTAAAAATGAACCTAGAAATGCTTGTAACTCCACCACTTCTCCAAAAACTAAATTCCTATAATTTAGAAAGCCCTTATAAGAAAATATAAGGGAGCATTACAATACTAGTAGTTTAAATACATAAATAATACTTTTGAAAGCTTGAAGTATGAACCTCTCAATTCTATAGACTAGAAAGGTGAATTTTAGGAGGTCAAAAATTATCAAAGTCAAAGTTATCAATACCAGCCATACTTACTACTTCTCCACACATGACTGCTGTTTTATTATTTTAAAAAAATGTATTCACTATTCCAATGATTTTCATAATTTGCACATTAACTTCTAAATTTATCTGCATACCTATTTTAAAATGAATTTTTCTGAGCTCCTAGCTCCCCACCTGCAGGAGAATTGCTTCACAAGCAGTGAAACAGATCTGCAGGTGTCTGTCTTTCTCTGCCCTTCTCTGTCTTCCCCTCCTCTCTCCATTTCTCTCTGTCCTATCCAACAACGACATCAATAACAACAACAATAATAACTACAACAATAAAACAACAAGGGCAACAAAAGGGAATAAATAAATAAAATATTTTTAAAAATAGACTCCAGGAGCAGTGGATTCCTTGAGTCTCAGCAACAACCCTGGAGGAAAAAAAAATTAAATGAAATTTTCATGTTATTTTAAAACAGGTGCATGAAGATATGCTAGGGTAAAAGCTGATGTTAATTAAGGGAAAGTGATTTTTTCCCAACCTTTTAAGCTAGGAAAAGAATGCAAATTAATTTGTTATTGTTATTTTAAGAAAAGAACATTTTGTATTGAAAAAGGGTGCCTCTCCAAGGAACCACTAGCCAGATGTTGGGGTCTTGAGATATCCCAAAGGGATACTGGTTTGAAATAAATGATGAAAGAATTTTCACACACACACACACACACACACACACACACACACACACACACGTAGACATACATTTCATAGCTATGAATATTGTTTGCAAAAAAAAAACCAGCAAACAAAGTTGAGTAAATGAGCTTTAGTTTCAGAGCCCTAGGATAGCCTCATTTTGAAAATATGATTTAAAAGGGAAGGAAAACACAACCGTCTAAGAAAACATATTTAGGAGAATGTTAATGCAATAACTAAATAAATATAGAGAATGAATTTCAAATAACTCATCAGGATGGTATGGCTGTAGACTAGCCCACTTTACTATACATGTATACTAGGGACTTAAAATTTTTGTGGTCCTTTATTCTGCTTTACAAAGTCAACATTGAAAGGCTACATGGTAAATTGAGAAACCAGGCACTTGTTACTAACGTTAATTGATTGCTTATTAAGTCCTGAACAGTTTAATGTGTGTATTTGTAAAGAAGAGAAGAAAACATACCTAAAACATGATAGCATTTTAGCTGTTTCAAAACTTTTTACACTTAATTTTGGTTTTTTTTAATGACTTAAGAGGATTGTTAGTAGTTTTGTATACTATATACTAGATCTCTAGCATTCTTTTTTAAATTATTTTTTTTAATTTACTTATTTACTGGATAGAGACAGAAACTAAGAAAGGAGGTAAAAGTAAGGAGAGAAAAGGAGATATGTGCAGCATTGCCTCACCATTTCAGAAGCTTCCCCCTGTAAATGGGGACTGGGGGCTTGACTCTGAGTCCTTGCTCATTGTAATATGCACTTTCAACTGGATGAACTGACCTCTGGGCCTCAGAATCTGTTTGTTTGTTTTTTTATTTCTTCAGAGTCTATGTTTTATAAGATTCATTTACTTTGGCGGGGGGGGGGGGGACCAGAGCATCACTCTGGCATATGTGATGCTGGAGATTGAACTAGAGACTTCATGTTTTCTTAGAGAAATATCATTATACCCATTTTACTCATCTTATTTCTGTGTCTCTTCTGATACTGTGAAAGAGCCACAGAGTGAAAAAAAAATTCTGAATTTCTTTCAGCTTGGTGACCCTATTATAGGCTGGCTTGCCTTTAAAAGGCCACCCCATTCACACCTTTGGTTTTTAGAAGAAGGGTAGGGTTATTAGTTTATTTGTTTAGTACATTATCATCTGGAAAATTACAGGCAAATTTCCCTCTGTTGGAAAGTGCATTATATGTTCTTCCAGCTGGATTTCACTCATTCTTGGGAAGTTCTAAAGTTTAGATAAAGTGGAGACTGTAGAAAAGTTAGGTTCTTCCTACTTCTTGTTTCTTTAGTGTTTTAATTTCATCTCCTAGAGAGCAGCTTTTCTTTTGTTTTATGTCACCGGCCAGATGGCCATTGGCTCTCTTTAAGATTTTATTTGGAAGTTTCTTCAAATGGCTGTGGTAAATCTCAATGAACTTCTCTATCATGCTCATTTCACTTAATTTGGTGGTTGAGGAGTTCCAAGTCAAACAGAAATTGCAGGCAAAATGCTAAAAGGGAAAGACTTAAATCAAATCAGCAGGACTTAAAAGCAACGCTGTGTGTGCAAAGAACTTGTCTAGAGATCAACCCAGTTGGATAGTGATAGGCAGCTGTGACATTACCTGTCAATGTTTGCTTCTCCTGAGGTTCCCAAGAAACACTTTATACTTACTGAAGCCCTACTTTATAGCTTGGAGCCTGTGTAATTGGATATCTTTGAAAGAGAAGACTAGATGTCCTCATGAAGGCACCTTGCTGGGTCTTGGCAAAATTGTGAAGAGGAATTACAGTCCTGAAGAGGAATTACACTCTTGAAGTCCCCTGAATTCTTGCTTTGTGAAACTCCATCCCCTTTGTTGCTTGCTTCTGGCAAACTGAGAGCATCCTGAGAATGGGTCAAGGACCTTTCAAAGGAATTGGTGCCAGCAAGATTGAATCGTACTTCCAAAAGCAAACTGAAACATTTTTCCATGTCAGACTGGGACGTTATGACAACTGAGGACTGAATCAAAGGGTATGATTGGAATGGGCGATGAGGAACAAGTATTTCAGAACATAAACTTTGCCAGAATTTTCTCTCTTGTTAATTTCAACTTTATTCACATATTGAAAATAAATATGGTTTCTCTGTCTACCAATATTTCACCACATTTGTCTCTGCCCTTTCTTTACATCAGATTCATAAAAAGTATATTTAAGACATAGAAGCTAAATATATATGAGTTTTCATAAGAGGGGCAGATGTGATTCATGTCAGAGGTGGTCACTCTAAATCATTAATTCCAACATTTATTATTTCCTCTATATTGTAATTGGTTTGAGCAGTACGGTAGTTATTTCAGATAAATCAAAGAAATTTACTTTATTTTTTTTCTGACAAACATGAAGACTTTTATTTTTCTTTTTTCTTTTAAATATTTATTTATTTATTTCCTTTTTGTTGCCCTTGCTTTTATTGTTGTTGTAGTTATTATTGTTGTTGATGTCATCGTTGTTGGATAGGACAGAGAGAAATGGCGAGAGGAGGGGAAGATAGGGAGAGAGAAAGATAGACACCTGAAGACTTGCTTCACCGCCTGTGAAGCGAACCCCCTATAGGTGGGGAGCCGGGGGCTGGAACCAGGATCCTTAGGCCGATCCTTGCCCTTTGCGCCAAGGGCGCTTAACCTGCTGCGCTACAGCCCGACTCCCGACTTTTATTTTTCTAGTGGCATAAATATTTAAAATTTGGGGGGTATTGAAGTAAATGTAACTCTGGTATAAATAAATTTATGCAACTTGTTTCATATTCTGTCATTTGCTCTTCCATTTTTTAAATTTTATCAGTGATTTAATATTGATTTACAAAATTACAAGATAACAGGTGTATAATCCCACACTGTTCCTACTACCAGAGTTCTATATCCCCATTCCTTCCACTGGAAGCTACAGAAGTTCTCCTAAGGTAGCACACCTAGTTAAGCACAAACATTATTACACAAGGACTGTGGTTCAAACCCCTGGTTCTTGCTTTACAAGTGGTGAGGCAGGGTTGCAGGTATATCTATGTCTCTCTTCCTCTCTATCTCCCATCCCCTCTCAATTTCTCTGTCTCCATACAATTATACATAAATAAATTTTAAAGAGGTTTAAAAGAAAATGAAATATTAAAAAAATAAACTTACTTTCTAAGTGCAGAAATTTTGCAACATGCCATGAATCTGAAGAAATAGAAAGTAAAAGGAATTTTGACACAGTTTTTAAAACTCATATTTCCCTATACAGTAGGGAACATCACATAACTTATTACACCATATGATAAATAAGAGCATTCCAGCAGACCTTCACACACTCTTACTCAATATACTCAAAACTGTAGAAATTCGTTGTGTCTGTGGTTTCTTATTGAGCATAGATAGTCTTTTTTTTTTTAAAGGAAATAATTGTTTCCCAACTTTTATTTTATTTTACTTCATTTTATTTTATTTCATTTTCCCCTTTGTTGCCCTTGTTGTTTAACATTGTTGTGGTTATTGCTGTAGTTGTTGTTGGATAGGACAGAGAGAAATGGAGAGAGGAGGGGAAGACAGAGAGGGGGAGAGAAAGAAAGACACCCCAAACCTGCTTCACCACTTGTGAAGTGACTCCCCTGAGGTGGGGAGCCAGGGGCTCGAACCGGGATCCTTACATCGGTCCTTGCACTTTGTGCCACTTGCACTTAACCCACTGCGCCCACCGCCTGACTCCCGAGCATAGTCCTAACTCTGAGTGAATACTGGCATTTTCTGATGATTTTTAGTTTTGGACCTAGGTGAAACACATTCGTAACCAAAATCAGTTAGCCATCATTTGAAGAATTCACTTGCATTACTGGATCATTAGATAATGGCCTATGTGTCATCTGATTGAAACTGTATGTGAGAAATACAAAAAGAACTCCTCATCTGATTTAGTTAACCTCCAAAAATAAGAAATAATAATTTAATGTAAGTTACATAGAGTTTAGAAATTTATGTATGCAGCAATATACAATCACACTAGGAAGAGAAACTAAAATAACATTAGTTATAAAGTTTGTCAGTAGAGTTGGCTATGACTTCATGGTATGTACATTAATTTCATAAAGTAAGTTCTTA